>NW_004443953.1:618571-651102 GCF_000243295.1 Trichechus manatus latirostris
TTGTTAACCAATGTCATAAAACAGCATGTGTGTTACTGTTACATGAGAAACTATCTGTTCTGTAAGCCTTCACCTGAAGTACAATAAAATATTAAAAAAAAAAAAAAAATTTGGAAAATTCTCTATAGGTCAAGTCAATCCAACTCATAGTGACCCCATGTGACAGAGGAGAACTTCTTCATAGGGTTATCTTGGCTGTAATCTATGAGTTGGAATCAAATTGATGGCACACAATAACAACAATAATAATGTTTATGGAAGCAGACTTCCAGGTCCTTCTCCCACAGAGATACTGGGTGAGTTCGAACCTCCAATTTTTTGGCTGGCAGCTGAGCACTTAAGCTTTGTACCACCAGAGCTCCTTAGGGGACTGTTAAAATAAATTTTAATAGATTTTTACAATGGAATAATATGCGGATGGATTACTATATAGCAAAAGAAAAAAAGCGGCAGCAGCAAGGTGTTGAACAGTGCTCAGTGCTCTGTATGTCTGTATGTAGTACGCTATCACCTACATAAAAGAATGTTTGTATATTCTTTTGGTGGCACAGTGGTTAGGAGCTACAGCTGCTAACCAAAAGGTCAGCAGTTCGAATCCACTGGCTGCTCCTTGGAAACCCTATGGGGCACTTCTACTCTGTCCTATAGGGTCACTATGAGTCAGAATCAACTGGATGGCAATGGGTTTTTTTGTTTTCGTTTTTGTATATGTTTACGTTGGCTAGATATGCATAGAATACCTCTGAAAATATATACTACGTTACTTGCTTCTAGAGCGGGGTCTAAGATGCAAGGAAGTAAGGGTGTACCTTTCCAAGTTTTTCAGCTGTATAAAGTTTTTTTTTTTTTTTTAAGATGTATTGTAAACCAAAATACAAACTGAAATTTGACTTTTATTAGCATTATTATGTTTTCAAATATTTTGTTGTTTCAAGTTTAGGTAATAAAGGTTTTTTATATTTGTGGCTCACTTGATGTAAAAAACCTGAATATACAGATGAAATATAATGTAAAAGAGTCTCATATGATTAATTTCAGTGAGGTTTTAGGAAGATGTCACTGAGACCACCACCTCTGGGGTTTAAGCACTTCCACGCAAATGCCATTTTGTAATAAGAGTTTTTTATATCTGCTCCCCAGACCTTCCCCCTATTAATAAAAACCTATGAGATATAAAGTTGATTAACACCAACTTCATGTATTACTATTGATTGTTTGTATTTGGAAACCCTGGTAGTATAGTGGTTAAGAGCTATGGCTGCTAACCAAAAGGATGGTATTTAGAATCTACCAGGCGCTCCTTGGAAACCATATGGGGCACTTCTGCTCTGTCCTATAGGGTCACTGACATGGAATTGACTTGACGGCAACGGGTTTGGTTTGGTTTTCTGTTTGTATTTAGATAAAAAAAGCTATGTTTACAATAATAATGTGGGGTAAGTATTTAGCTATGCCTTCTTTTTTTTCCCAAGATTACAAAAAAAAAACCAAACCCGTTGCCATCGAGTGACCATATAGGACAGAGTACAACTGCCCCGTAGGGTTTCCAAGGAGCGGCTGGTGGATTCAAACTGCCGACCTTTTGGTTAGCAGCTGTAGCTTTTAACCACTGTGCCACCAGGGCTCCACTTTTTAACATTGGTGAGTTATATCTGCTTGAGGATTCCCAGATGCAAATACCTGGGCCCCCTAGGTATCATTTTTCAGTGGAGCCCCAACTTGTATGTTTTCTCTGCATAAGAGTCAGACTAAACCCGACTGGCCCTAGAAGGCAACTGGGCTGAGACAGGCAGGGGCATGTTGATGGGTTCTCTCAGAATTAGAGCCGGGTAAACAAATAAATCGTCACTTGTACTACTCCTGCTGCATGTGTTAAGAAACACTGATGGAATTTCTTTCTTTTCTCTGTCCTGGTAAGAAAGGATTCAGCTTTCTGAGGACAGTACACATCACCCTTTCCCACCTGTCTATGTGAACCATAACCTCCCTGAATTGAAGAATACTGGTAAATTCTAATGCCTCTCTTTGGCCAAGAACCTCTGTTTTCTCTCTCTACTGGTCTTGGGAGCAACAGGAGGTGACATGAAAGTTAGCTTTTGTTGTTATTCACACACTGTGTCTATAATGCTATGTGAAAAGTCCCTTCATTTAGAGGAAGAAGAAAGAGAAAAAAACCTATTTGGTTTTACATCCAAATCTGAAATTATTTTCCTGAGTCTAAAAGATATTCACATTACTCTTCATTTAGTCAAAAACCAAGGTACATTAACAATGCCATGAACGGAAGAGGAGTCAAATAAACATTTATTGAATTGAACCAAATGTACTTAGGACCAGGCAGATGATACTTGCACCATTACCATTCCTATCCAAACAGAAGAGTGACAATACAAAACACTAAATCTCATCTCCACATTTTCAATCATTCTCTTTTATAAGGACAAAATAACCTCTCGTTAAAGTGAAATTTGTTTATATTCATGTCGAGATAACATGTAGTCCCTGCACCTTCCCTCCCCCAAAAAAGACTAGCTCTGTAGAAATGCAGTAGCATCTCATCAGTTACAATTTGTGTGGCTTTTCTTTTTCCAGAAAGCTAACTACATTTACATGATCAGCATGACACATAAAAAAATTCTTGTTAATGTGAATTCAGTCTGAATGATACCAAGTCTTATAAGTTTTATGGAGCTGATTCACCAGGTGGGAGTGCTTGAATTTTTTCCTTTGCAAAGTTTTTTTTTTTTTTAAACATATTGGAATTTAGGAGCTGGTGATAAGCTTAATTAAAGTGAAACAGAAAAAAAAAGTATTTAAGATGTTATTTTACGCTACCTACATTTCAGTAAGTCATTGTATCAAATTATTATGTGCACTAAAGGAATTTTCAAACTTTCTAATGATCACTTGGTGTCTTCATTACTTTCTTCCTAATGTCTGACTCTAAGGTTTAAGTTGCTCTGGAAAATTGGAATTGTTGGATTTTTATTTTCTCTCCCAATTTGACTTGTTTGAACTAACACTTCTAAACTACCACATGAAATATTATATGAGGCAAATATTACTAATTTTCCTCCAGTATTCATTCCCCCTTTTCCCTTTTGGCAATAGAATCCTGAGTTTAGGCTAAGCATATGTCCCTGCAGATTAACACTACATTTCTCAATCGCCTTCACAATTAGATGTGGCCAGTGACCATATTACTATAAAGGTTCTACGATTAAAACCTTGTCCCTAGTTTTCCCCATAAGATGCTGGGTATAGAATATATACATACATATAGTCTACATACATAATTATTAAAAATACATATATAATTCTCATAATCATACATATAATGTTGAGTTGGAATCATACTGATGGCAACTAATAACAATGTATAATATGTAAAGTAATACATAATGATGGATGTATTGTTTAATATATATGATAGATATCATATACAAATCATGACTATTTAATATATAATTAGGTACAATAATTATATAGTATAATCATATATATGTACATAATCACTTTTAAAAGTGTCAATTAATATTTCCTTGATTTTTTTTTATTAGGAATTGATGTTGAATTATATATCAAAGTCATTTTAATTAACTATACTCAATATGCTTTTTCCTTTTAGATCTATTAATCTGATACATTATATTAATGGATTTCCTAATAATTACCAAGCCTTATATTTCTGGATAAATTCTACTTTGTCACAGTATATTATTTTCTTAATGTGGTGTTGTTTCTGCCTGCTAATATTTTAATATTTAACATTTTTGCATCAATGTGCACAAGTGATATTAGTTTCTAATTTTCAGTTTTTGCACTGTAACTACTAGGACTAGTTTTCCGTATTACATTTGCTTCACAAAAATACTTGTGAAATTTTCCTTCATATTCTGTGATCTGGAGCAATTTATGTGGCATGCAGATTTTCTGTTCTTTGAAGGTTTGGTAGATTTCCCCTGCAAATCCACTTGGGACTAGTAATTTTTTCGTGAAAATTTTCTTAATAACTTTATTTCTTAAACAGAAATTGGTCTATTTATACTATATCAGAAACTGTTTCAGAGAGTTATCAACTTTATCGTAAATTTTTAAATTTATTTATATAGAGGGATGCAAACTAGGGTCTGATATTTTCTTTAAGCATTAATTTAGTGTATTAGGAAGCTATACCACTATTATTTCAAATACCAGAAGGGTCACCCATGATGAACAGGTGTCAGAAGTAGCAATCAACTCCTGAAAAGTAGGCAATGAAAACGTTATGGATCACAACAGAACACTGTCCAACTCACCTGCTTTAGACTCATCATCAGGAGGAATCAATCACTAGAGAAGGACATCATGTTTGGTGAAGTAGAGGTCCAAGGAGGGAATAAGAGACGCTTGGTGTGATGGACACAATATGTACAATGATGGACTCAAACATGCTGGCAATTGTGAGGATGATGCAGGACCAGGCAATGTTTTGTTCTATTGTACACAAGATTGCCGTAAGTAGGAGGCAACTCAATGGCAGCTTACAACAACAAATTGTATTAAGGAAATCATAATAAGAGAGATTTAAGCTCAGTGATAGGAAGGATGATAAAAAGCATTGGAAATGAAATCTAGCCTAGTTGCAAAATATGTAAACCAAAAAACCAACTCTGTTGCCATCAATTCGATTCTGACTCATAGCAACCCTATAAATATTAGATGTGGCCAACCAATTAGATAATCAAGATGAAATGGACAAATTCCTAGAAACACACAAACTACCAAAATTGATTCATGATAAAACAGAAAATATCAACAGAAGTATAACAAATCAAATTCAATATGTATCCATAATATCTACCTTATTGTTGACACATTCTTATTTTTGCTTACTTAACCTGTCTTGTACTTTGAGTAATATGATAGTCTCCTATTGTCAGTATAAATCAATTTATGTCTCTTTGCATCTCCTTTGGATTGTTCCTTATAAAAGTGGTTGAGATATTTAGTACATGGATATTAATATATCTAGTATCTTTTGTGTTTTGTGAGTTTAATATTATAAACTAACTTTTCCATGTGTGATTCTTTTTGGCTTAACTTCTACTTTGTCTCATCAGGATTGTAACCAATGGATTCCATTTCCTTGGCATATCATTTTCCTTCACTTTATTTTTAACCTTTCTGAAGCTCTCTGTTTTAGTTGTATCCTTTATATTTTATCATATAGTTAGGTCTTGTTCTGAGCTAAACTGAACATCTATTTGTTTTTATAGGTGAGTTAAGTCTATTCACATGTATTAATAAGACTAAAATGTTTGGCTTCAATTCTAACATATTATTTTATGTTTTTATTAGTATGTTTATTATATTACAATTGCTTGTGTTTCTTTCTCATGCTGTGTTTCCTTTGATCTTTTTAAAATTTCTTTTGGTATTCAGGTTGGTTTGCATTTTTGTTTTAGTGGTTTTCTTTGAACCTATATCCTTTTTTTAATGCCTTTAGCCCCTGGTTTTCTTATTTAAACTTTTATTATCTGGTTTTCCAGTTTTTAATGCTATCTTCTGAGTCCCACCCATACAACTATTCAAATTTTTCTACTTTTATCTTTCCTTCTCCCTTCTTGCTTTTAATGCATCATATCAGCATGCTAAAACTTAAAATATTTACATATTCTCATCTACCCTCTACCTCATCCTCATTTTAGTCTTAGACCTACAGTTAAATATACTGAATGCTTATTTTTTGCCCCTTTGCTAATTTCCCCAATAATATCTTTGTTAAATGAAGCTTACTCTCTAGTAGATTTCTCAAAAAGGAGCCAAGAGTGTAGATTATTCTGAGTTCTTACATACTTAAAACTGGTTTTTTTTTGTTTTTTTTTTTGTTTTTTTGTAGCTTATATATTTGGAGGCTACTTTGGCTAGATATAAAATGCTTGGTACATAATTTATTTCGTTGAGTTTCTTAAAAAGCTGCACTATTGTTATCTATTTTTGTATGTTACTTTTGAAAAGTCTGATGTGAGTCTAATTCTCTTGCCCTTGTAAATTATTTGTTTTCCCTGTAGACTCTAAAGATTAAGAAAAAAAGAAAATCCTTTCACTATAGAGGTTCATACCATTTTATATTTCTAGAACGTTTTCTTTCATTACAGCTTTAAATATTAGTTCTGTTCCATTGTTTTTTTTTTTCAGGAACTCAAATTATGTGAAAATTGAGTCTTTTTTACCTGCTTTACTATGTATCTATTTTCTCCATCCAGTTTACCTTTTCAGAATTATAATCATGCTCTTGGTTGTTCTCCTACTTTTCCTTAATGCTTCTTATTAAATATTTATTTAAATATGTTCTTCCTTGGTCACCATGTAATTTAGTCTTTATTACTGATATGGTCTTATGTCTCTCTTCTATTTCTTTCTAAAGATCAAACAACTCTCATTTTCTTTCTTTCTACTTATTGTCATTTCTGTTATTAGTCTTAAAAAATTTCTGATTCAAGGATTTTTTTTTTTCCATAACTCCAAAAGCTTGTTTGAGGATATGTAAGGTTTGAGTGTTGTATTAGAGTTGTCTCATACTACATTTACATTACATTTTGTTTAGCGGCGAGCAGGGGGTGGTGTGTCATTTGCATCAACTGAAATATTTTTGTTTGCATTTTCTATATTCTTCTTATAAAACTGTTCTATAGCTAAAGTTATGTCTGGAACTTACAGTCAGATTTGATGGTTTGAATGTTTAATAAGATACCTATTTCAAGAGTGCTCTCTTCTGTAGTAAAGTACAGTCTCTATAATTTTTTTTTAAGGTGATAAGGAGTTATTTATTGGTTTTCTGTTGTTTTTGAGGTTTAGAAATTTCCCCCTCTAGCTTTCTTTCTCCTCACTAAACAATCAACAAAGTTGCCTGCCCCTTTCATTTTATTCTTCCTCAGATAAAAAGATACCTATTTACCAGGACTGTTTTCAGTATTTTCACACTTGAGGTTGACTTTCTTTTGAGGGATAATTTTAGCCCCATCGCTTCTTCTCTCTTCTACACAGTTTCTTATATCACCCTAGTTCTTTGTTAAGATTTGCAACAGGAGATCAAGAATTAGCTCTGCAGTATTTTTTTTAAACTTAACAAATAATTTGAAGTCTTTACTGATTTTGTTTTCTGATTATGCTAAAGGCAATACTGTGATTTTATTTGCTCTTCTGTTGTTTTTTTATGGTTTACTTGTAAGATACATGGAGAGATCTGGATTCTGGCCGCTGGTAGACCTTGTCTACTCACAACATAATCACATTTAATTGTCAAGTTAGACATGATTCACAATCCCTGCAAAAGAATGTATGTTACAAAATCTTCTCATAATTAAATAATTGAATCAAGTTCAAAGCTTGTCCCTCCAGACAAATTTAGAATCTTCTTTTCATCAGTCAATAACACATAACATTTTGTGTTTCTTTGTTTGGAAGAAAGGGGGTTCTAGTAACCAACATTTGGTGTCTAATTTAGGTTTAAATGAGTGAACTTTAGGTCCCCAGTGTAAATATTTATTTTTACCTTCCAAATCAGTGGTTTTAATTTTTGCTCTATGGAATTTCAATGGTTCTGTAGACGAAAGGGAAGAATGAACATGTGAGCAGGCCACAACATCACTTCATGCAAAACAGCTCAACTTTTAATGTGACTTTATTTGGGGCTTGTTATAAATTATCAAAGAATATATTGTCCAACTTATAAAAAATACAAATAAAAAAAGAGAAGGAAAATACACATACCTCTAAATGAATTTTATTTTTTTTTTGTCCTTCTAAATATGTACTGCTTTATATTTATATGCATTTTCTTTGTAAAGCATGTTCAATCCCACTTGGAAGTAGTAAGGTAGAAATAGACTATACAGATAAAGATTATATTCAATTAGCATGTAATTATTCTGACTCTACTTATCATAACTAAGCATTATTTTTTTTTAGTTAATTATTGCTGAAAAACATACCACCCTAAAGCATAGTGTCTTAAAACAAGATCAATGTTACTCTCTCTCACAGCTCTGTGGGTTGACTGGGTCAACCTAGACAGTTCTCTGCAGTTCTCACCTGGAACCTTATGGGGTTGCAGATTTCAGCTGGAAAGAGTCATCTGGAGGTTTGACTGGGGTACTTAGAAGGCTGGGCATTTCTCCCTCTCAATATAGTCTCAGAGATTCCTCCCTATGTGAGCTTTTTACATAGTCTCTCAAGCTGGGTAGACACACTACATACATAGGGGTTCAGGGCTCCAAAAGGTGAAACAACCAGTCAGGGTACAACCTAGACTGACAGTGTTAGTTTTTCCATATTCTGTTGGTTAAAGCTAGTCATAGGGCCAATCTGCATTCGAGGGGAGAGGACTATACAAGGGCATGAATACCAGCAACCGTGGTTTACTGTGGTCCATCTTTGCTGTTCTTTTCAATATTATGTCTTACACTCAGCAGCACAAAACCAGAGGAAGATGATTTCTCTGCAGTTCTGCTCTTTTCCGACAACTGACCAATCTTCAAATGATTTCCCACTTCTTTCCATGTGTGCTGGTTTACTATGTGCTTCCACTCTCTGACTTCCTTCGTTGTTTAGATTTTCAGTGTCAGTGGCCAAACCATGAATGTTATCTATGCAGACTTTGTTTTTTTTTGCAAAATATCTTTTAATAAAGAGGATGAATTCCAACAATTTGCCTTCTTTCTTTTTAGTCTAGATAGAGATTATATAAGAGTTAGAAGCCTTGATGGCTGACAGTCTGTCTGATTTGTAATTTTACACTTGTCTTGTACATAGCAAGTGATAAACATACTTGTTGAATTGAAAACTGAAATAATTCTACAGTGAAATCCTTGTGTCCTACATTTCCACTATGTTCAGTGAGAGATTTGGCCTACACAGGATACTGCTTTCTCAATAATTACATGCCTCCTACACAGCGGCACAAAAGTTGTGTTTATGTTATGAGCTCTCCAGTCCTAAGCAACTTGGTATAGAAGGCCTGGAATGAGATCCTCTCTTTAGCTTGGAAATCTGTAACAGAAAGATCTGTGTCTGAATATGCTCCCTTTTCTGTTTTCATCAATTACTATCAGAATTATTTTAGTCTAGTATACACTAGAACTTTCTCCAACATATTCTTTGCCTGAGCCAATTAATTTTCCTGATGATAAATTCATTAAAGTAACAACAGGAAAAAATAATCATCTTAGATTTCACTGATAGCTTTTCCAAACCTTAGTCTTTTTAAGCAACTCTGTATATATATGAATATACTATTTGAAGTTAATTTTATATCTCATTTTCAATCTCTAAATCCTGGTCACAGATTAAGAAAGTAAGTGTATGGTACAAATAGAATTCATCTGACGGCTGAATCTTCAGTGTATATTCAACTAAATCTTGATCTGTGCCCTTGTAGCTCCTTTAAATGGTATCAATGGGCTGCCTACCAGAAACTCGTACAGTAAATTTTTGCTGAACTTATCTCAGTAGGATTTTTCTCTACTGAACATTTCATAGCAGCCTATCATCTGATGTGTGGGCATGTCTATTTCAGCAATTATGAACTTGTGTTTAATAATAAGAAAAATAATTTTGAAGTAACACAAACTTGGACTCTAAACTAATGAATTTTCCTCCTAAGAACATTTTTCTGTGAGTATGAGCCAGAGAAAAAGTGGATTATCTTTCAACTAGGAGAAAAAACACTGCATAGCTCATTTCCCTTCCATATCAACAGTACTGGACAGGCCTGTGACAACCTTCTCAATAGACATGTAAAAGACAGTACCAAGAGGACAGTACCAAGAGTTAAAAATTCACATTAGGCCTGTTTCAATGCAGTGCTGAACTCCTCCAAGTAGGCACAATGAGCAAGGCTTACCCACCTGAGTTGAAAAAATTTACGGACAAGAAGTTATCAGTGAAATTAAATGGTGGCAGACAAGTCCAAGGAATATTGCAGGGATTTGATCCCTTTATGAATCTTGTGATAGATGAATGTATGGAGATGGCAACTAGTGGACAACAGAACAATATTGGAATGGTGGTAATATGAGGAAATAGTATCATCATGTTAGAAGCCTTGGGATGAGTGTAAGTAATGGCTATGTTCTGCAGAGAAATCATTTGCTTCCATGTGTCCCTTCTCCAAAGGGCCTGTTTTACTGTGATGTAAAAATCAGGCTGTGTACATTCTTCATGTTAAATTTTTTTTTGTTAAATAAACTTTTGTATTAGTGAAAAAAAATTCACAACAGGGAGTAGATACATATGACATGCTTTACCTTTTCCAATATACTCATTTGTAACTTAGAAGATTCATTTCTATAGCTGTGTAACTAGTAGTGAGAGTTATTTCAGATATTTTAACTAGGTACAACTAGTAAGATGCAGAATCACTTGTGTGGTACCAATGTCTGAAAATTTGTTGGTGGAGACATTGAATGGCTTCAAACGGAGAGTAGCCTGAAGAAACGTGGCATTTTTAGAAAGATCACTCTGCCATCAGGGTAGAGGATTGATGGAAAGTGTGTGTTACTGGATATGTAAAGACACCATACCTTCAGGACTGGAAAGCTAATTGGATGTTGGGAGTAAGAGAAAATGAATTATCTAGACTGAGATTCAGTTTTCTGACTGGGTTACTGCGTGAAAAGTGGGGCTGTTGGCCAAGATAGTTGCTCCAGAAGGAGGGACAGGTTTAGGGTAAAAGAAGATGTATTTTAATCTTGTAAATGTATTACCATAAGGCACACATGGGACATCCAGTTGGAGATACCCAAATACAGCTGGGTGTATAGGTTGGCTCTGGAGATAAGATCTGAAAATAATCAGCGAAGAGTATATATTTGAAGCGATGTAATTTGACAAGTTTACTTAGAAATACCAGGCAAAATAGAAGAGTCCTTCAGGTTAAATGCAGCAAAGCAGTTTCAGTGAAGCAGAGGAGACAGAAACCAATTATTAATAGGTTGAAAACGACCACAAAATTAGAAAATGGCGATATGGCAGAGATTAGGCAGTAGATAGTCAGGATAAGTCAGAATTATTTTCATTTATATTGTCCTTTTTTGTGGAGATGGTGATGGTTCTTGCTTTTTTATTGTCATTTGAGGATATCTATGATATTAGGAAGAAGCACATGCAGAATAAGAGGTTGAAAACTGGAAAAAGGGGGGATAAATCATGGTCTAATCCAGGAAAAAACTGTTGGAAATTGGGTTTACATGCAAGTAGAGGTATTAGACTTGAAAGGGAAAATAAAGAGTTCTTCATTTCAGACTGGAAGAGAAGAGAGGAAAGAAATATATTTTGAAGAACTGATGGCTACGGAGATAATAAGTTGATATAGTTCAAACCAGAGACCCTTAATTTTCTTGATGGAATTGGAAGAAAATTTATCTTCTGAGAGTGCCTAGAGTATGACTTATTATATAACAGGATATTAAATATATTCAATATAAGCAGCAAGAGTCAAGGAAGCCATAGCCCTGTGGCATAGATACTCTATCAAAAGAACGAGCAGCCTCCAGCAATGTGTAACTTCCGATTAAAGAAGGATTAGAAGGAGACCTCTTGGACTCAGAGGTACTCCAAATCCCTCACCACCTGACAAATAGTTTTAATTTTCTAGTGCAGGGAAGCTGAAATACTTGAAGACAGAAACTGGAAACTATTTTTGGTCAATTAATTCAGTATTGAAAAGCTCTATATAGATGACATGGGCTACCTTCTCTTATTTTTGGGTACTTTCATTTGAATTCTAGCTAATTTTAACAAAACGTAGAACATCAAATATTGATAGATTTCTCAATCTGCCCATACCTAACTCACATTTCTCTGTAAATTACTACTATTTTTGAGATATTCTAGGAACCCTAGATCTAATCCAATTTATTCTTTTTTTGTAAAATGTATGCCAGACTATGAAATTTACTTCAAAATTGTGATAGAAATTAGAAATGGCACTGAGTTACTAACATATAATGACCAGCATCTATGATTCACAAAATTTAATTTTCCTCCAAGTCAATCCTGACTTCGATGTAAGTTTTTCTTAGACTTTGTAACCAGTGCAGTAACTTCATCAGGTTTGGTGCTTAAAAACCCCTGAGGGGCTTTCTACAATCCTTGGATCCATGAGACAGGTACATGCTGCAGCTATTCCCACGCAGAGTTGACCCAGGTCAGTGTGGGAGCAGGTTTGATAAATTACTTCTTCAGGAACTGGATGTTAAATAGAAATCTCTAGGACCTTTCTGATTTTTACCATAGCAGCAAATGTATACGCTTGTATTAATTTGTGAGATCTGTGATCTGTGTATCCTCAATATGTAACTGAATTCTATTTGGTTGTGTTTTTTTTTTTTTTGTATAATTTGCTAATAATCTGAGTCAAACATCAAATTTGACTGGCATTTTCAATAAATTGACAGATGTTTTACTTACATGACTGGTTATTTTGGCATTGGATATAAGCAAAATCTCCCTAGTGAATCTAAGATAATTTATTATACCATTGTACTTCATGTGTCAAGCCAAGTCTTATTTAACTATTTCACACCTAGTGACAACAGCAGGCATTACTTAAAATCACTAAAATTCAACATTGTGCCATATATGAAATTCTCCTTATCCCTTAACTTTAAAATAATCATAGGCATTGTATCCAAACAAGCACACATACACATATGCTGGTATTACAAATGGTCTTGTATAACTTTTCTAAGTAATAAATAAACCAAAAGAGGTTTAAAAAAAAGTTTTTTTTCTGGGGCTGATTTGGAGAGAGTACAAAAAAGATGACATTCTTTACAAGGATGGAGATAAATTGGTTTTATGTCCCTTCAAGGTATATTTAGGAATAATAAATGATTGGTTCTTGGTCACTGATGGTATATATTCTAAAATCTATTTTTATCATGTGGTTAGTAATGGAAATGATTTTTACAGTTTAGCACTGGAGGATATATATATATATGGATGTGTATACATATATATATATATTCTTTGTTCTTATTTGTTACAGACTTCATTACGCACTTCTTATAAATACAGAATTCTATAAGCATTCATTTTTAGCAATGGAGGTTCAATATCCTCAAGAGATATACTGAGAAGGAAAGACAACTTAACAATGGACATCTTGTATTTTGTTTAGTATCACTTTAAAGCAAATCATTTCCTTGTCAACCCTTCTTCCCAGCACCTAAGTCATATCTGCAAATAGTTTCCATGATAACTATTTGCTTACATGTCCACTTGAAGAAAAATGCAGAACATTTGCCAGTTGTTTAAAGGGAGACCCCAAAGTACAGAAGTTTTTCTGTTATCAGACTAGCCTGACTCCTATCTTCCCCCTTATAAAGGACCTTTCAAGTAAGCCTATTTTTGTCCATAATCAAATACTCAGGAAGTGGCCCTTCAGTAATATGCACGTACTTCCTTCCCTTGTTAGAATTTGCTCCCTAAAGGCGAGAATCCTCTGTTGACTTTTATCTTAACATCCTTCTGTCAACTGCAACTCTGATTCTGCTGTTTTGGATTGATAGTAATCTCTCTGCACAAGTATTTTAATATACAGTGACACAGTCGCCAATGTTTCAAATGCCAGTGGAAATGCAATCCATTGCTGGAAAGAAGTGCATATGAACTGGCAAAGAATAAATGGCTACCATTGGGAATACGTAGTTGTCATATCAAAGCTTTGGCAAACACATATGCTTAGAAGGCTCAGTTTAATAAATTTTATCCACACCTACCAGATGTGATATCTAGAAATATGCCAGGTGTTTGCCCAAATACATATTGCCTGGAAAAACTTATGAATAAATGACATTTAATTTTGAAATTGATTGAAATTTTATTTTGTGAATCATTACTAATTTAGAAAAACCTAAAAACATATTTATCCTTGATAACATTGTACATTTTTGCCAAGTCTTCACTGATATTTTAACGCAGAACACAATTCATTTGTCAGATATTTTATATTGGAAGTACCCAGGAAGTCAACATCACAGTAGTGTTAAATTAAAAAAAAAAAAAAAAAATCACATGAATGATCACACCCAAAAGCTATTTCCTAACAAATTTTATTATTTTTTTAATCATACAAGTTTTTAGTTTCCTTTTTGATTGCCTTTTTGAACTTCTGTTTTTAAGAAACATCAGATGTTACTTAAGTGAATGTTTTCTTTCACAATTCAGATGCTAAACTGTTTCCTTGGATGCAGACTAACAATATATCCAATAATTAGAAGAGGAAAGGGAAAGTAGACAGTCTTATTAGGTGTTAACACCAGAGAAATTTCATCATCCAACAAAGAACAAAACCTGTCTAGAAAAGACTTAAGTTGAACTACCTATTGCCAACAGTTCAAAGAAATCAAGGCAGGATTAGTAGTAATGACAAAACAAACATGTTGCATTGTCTTAACCATAAATGAGGTACAGAATATCTGTACTCACTGAAGATCAAAGGATAATTTTCAATAAAAGTGCAGCATGCCTTTCCAAAAAAGCATTTGAAACCTGAAAGGAGAAGGAGTTCAAATTTCATTTTTTTCCTAATGTGATTCTTTAACAAAGACTGATTGAAATCTTCCTGAAGGTGTCATATTTAGGTGTTGAAATGTGTAATCTTATTATTACAGACTCTGCAACACCAAAGTATCCATTTTAGTGTATGCTCTGACTTGTTAGTATTTGAATAGAGACATTGTAGAAAGAAATATTTAAATTATCAGACTGGCATTATAGGGAAACAAAGACCTGCTTACACTGTTGTAGCTTGAATTTTACCCACTCTCCAAACTAGGTAGCTGGAGGCAAGGGTATTTCTCGGAGCGCTCTCATTCTAAGAAAATGAGACACAAACATCCTTAAGAAGGCAACTCTGATCTGAACCATAAGGAGAGGGTTCAGATAAGGAATATTTACTTGTTTTTGAGATCTGGTCTTTTAGAACCTCGTTTCCACCCATAATCTCACCACCCTTTTGCCTATTGGTGAAAATGCTGTTTCTCAAATGTGTCATGTTCTCTACCTCTGGGACCATTCCTCAAGTTAGTTTTCTCTATCTGGAATGCACTGCTCTTCCTTCTCTACTTCTCTTTTTCTTTTTCTTCACACTGTCATTTATTATTATCCCATTAAGAAAGACTTTCTTGACTTCAAGATACCTCTCCTTGAACACAACAGAGAGTCCCTGATGGAGGAGGAGAAAGGCAGGGTGCAGAACTCAAATTCTAGTAATAGTCTGAATGAGACTGGGGGAACCCCGGAAAGCACGGCCCCCGGACTCTCTATCATACTGGAACTAAAACAATTTCCGAGGCCAACTCTTCAGACAGGGATTGGATTGGACTGTGGGACATAAAGTGATACTTGCGAGGAGTGTGGTTCTTAGCTCAAGTAGATACAAGAGACTAAACGGGCAGCTTCTGTCCGGAGGGAGATGGGAAGGCAGAGAGGGTTAGGAGCTGTCTGAATGGACATGGGGAATCACAAGTGGAAAGGAGGAGTGTGCTGTCACAGTATGGGGAGAGCAATTAGGGTCACATAACAATATATGTATAAATTTTTGTATGGGAGACTAACTTGAAATGCAAACTTCATTTAAACTACAACAATAAACAACAATAAAAAAGATACCTCCCCTAGACAGGGTTAGATGTTCCTCCATCTTATATCCTACTTACCAAACAGCAATACCATTGTATGTTCACTTACCACATTCTCAGTTAAGATTGTGAATTCTTCAAGGTCTATGTCTGTGATCCCTGTAATTCTCAAATTCTTTTGTTATTATATGTGTGATAAATGTTTGCTAAATGTCACAAGGTAAAACTTTCCTGGAAATTTTTAATTCTGGCCCAAAGTGGATTCATTTCAGTCTGATTATCACAGTTCGACCATGAATCTTTTACAGTTTCTGGGATGTATAATGGGTATAGGGAGCCCTGGGTGGCATCGTGGTCAAGAGGTTAGCAGTTCGAATGCACTAGCCGCTCTGTGGGAGAAAGATGTGACAGCCTGCTACTGTAAAGGTCTGTAGCCTTGGAAACTCTAAGGGGTCGTTCTGCTCTGACCTACAAGGTCACTATGAGTCGGCATCAACTCAATGGCATTGTGTTTGGTTTGGTTTTGGGATACTGGTCATATCCACCTGTCAGTATGGGTTCCTTCCAAGACCCCTGGTGATATATAGTTCCAAAAACTACAGTCACTATCTAACAAGGTGATAATGGATATCATGAGAAACAAACATTCAAATGTGTGGCTTTGAATTTACATCACATTGTTGCCCATGATTCTTCCCAATGTTTTAATGTATATGTTAATAGAGATGGAGGCAAAGGAAATGTCAGAAGCTAGACCCCTGCATGAGAAAAGGTGATGTTAAAAATGATCTCTCTTTTACTTCTAATATTCATCCTTTAGTACTCTATTGTGCCTAAGAAACCAAATGAAAATGAAGAAAATTCTGCATAACAAATTAAAAACTATTTCCCTAAATATAACACTGTATTATTAAATAGCCATTCTACAAATGTTTGTGACAATCTTCTCCCTAGTTCTTCATTACAAAAGTTTACTGCTACTGTCATAAGATTATATTTCATCTCAGAGGTGCTGATTATTGGTGTTCCCAAATCACTGAACTGAAAAATAGTTATGATAAAATGTAATATTTTATTTATAAATCAATCTACTGCCACTTGAACTACTCTCACGTTCAGTGTTACTGAAATAAAAACTATAGCTATTGCAAATGTTTTATATAGTTTAAGGAGATTATCAGACTTCCATGAAGTTAAAAAAAAAAGAATATTGCCTCTTTCTGTAGTACTATGCATCTGAAAATATAGCATGAAGTAAATGCTTAGATTAAAATAAGTTTATTATTTCCACTTAATAGAATACTTACTGCTGCTAAGAACTAGAACTAGAGTTTGAATTAACTAGTACTAGCTATTCATGTATTTGTTCATGCATATTTGTAGTGTACCTACAATGTGGGACTCACTTTAATCTAATGGCGGACAAAGGAGGCCCTCTTCTTGCCCTTGTTGTTGCTAGCTGCTATCAAGTCATTTCCTACTCATGCTGACCCCATGAGTCACCACAAACCGCTCCATAGGGTTTTCAAGGTTATGACCTTTCAGAAGCATATTGCCAGGCCTGTCTTCCAAGGCACCTCTGGGTGAGTTTGAACCACCAACTTTTTGGCTAGTAGTTGACCACTTATCCATTTGCACCATTAGGAATACTAAATTATTAAATATGTGACCCAATATTTGAGAAAAACCTTTCCTGTTAGTTTTTACATACTATAAATTACTGCAAAGCCACAGAGTTACTATTTGTGTAGAAATTGTTGGAAGAGCACTCTGGTATTGTAAGCTAATGGAGGGGGCCATGAGATAAAACAGGAGAGCTTGGAGAGACCAGATCATCTAGGATCCTGTACAACAGGGCAAGCTGTTTTAATTTTATTCAAAATACAGTGGGAAATTACTGAAGGGTTCTAAGTAGAGAACGCACATAATTTTATTTGCACATTAAAAAGAATACTTGAGCTGCTACACAGAGCATGAGCAGAAGTGGAGGAAACAGTTTAGAAGCTATTGCAGCACAGGAGAGAAATGACCATGGTTTCATTGAGTGAAATGGTAGTGACAATGGACTAGAGTGGATGGGTTTAAGATCTCTTTTCTGGGTATTGTGATAGAACCTCTGATTAATTGGATGTGAAGGATTAGGAAAGGACAAGAATCAAAATGTATGGCTTGAATAACTAAGTGAAGGCTGATGACATTTTCTTATGAGAGAAGATAAGAGGAGAAACAAATTTGAGACAGAAAATGAAGAATTATTTTTGGACGTGTTACATTGTTACATTTGAAATGTCTATGGGAAATCCAAACGAAGATGACAGGTAGGATGTGATATGTCCGATCTGTACTGGAGATACATTTCAGGAGTCATATGTTAATAAATATTATATAAGACCAGGGGACTAGGGTATTATCATCTAGAGATAGAGAAGAGAAGAGGGCCTAAAACCAAATGCTAAGGTTCTTCAACATATTTCACAAATTCATCCATTTCTCTGCATCTCATCTTTGTAACCACCGTTATCTTTCACCTGGATTATTAAAAGCCACCATCATCTCCCATCTGTTTTCACCCTTACCTTCTACAATCTATTCTCTAAAATAGGAGCAAGAGTGATCCTATGAAAAGCTTATTTCCTTGCCTCCTACAAGCCTTTGCTCAAATACCACCTCAGAGATTCTTGCATTGACAACCAGCCAGAGCTACCTTCATGGGCATGTGATCTGTGCAGCCACACAGGGCCTCATGCTTACAAGGGCCCTGCAGTTGATTTGATGCTCTACTATTGCTGTCTTGAAATTCTTAGCAATTTTTTAAAAACGGGCCTTGCATTTTCATTTTGCATTGAGCCCTGCAAATTACGTAGCCAGTTCTGTAACCACAGTCATATTCTTCGTCATTCTCCTTAGTCTGATTTAATTTTCTCCAGGTTGTTTTTGTTGTGTGCTGTTGTGGTGATTCTGACTCATGGAGACCCTATATGACAGGGTAGAGTTGCCCCATAAGGTTTCCTAGGCTGTAATCTTTATGGGAGCAGATTGCCAAGTCTTGTCTCCCGCAGAGCTGCTGGTGGGTTCAAATCGCCAACCTTTTGGGTAACAGCTGAGTGCTTAACCATTACGCCACATTTTTAACTCACTGTAGTATTCGTTTTTATTATTTGGTCATTGTTGCTCTCTACCAAACTTCCATGAGGGTAAATATTTTGAAAATGTTCATTGTTGTATCTCCAGGTATGACTGGCACACTGTAGGTGCTCAATAACTATTTTACAATAAAAGAAAGAATGAACTATTGATTAACTTCCACATTAGGAGTTAAGATAGAGAGAAAAGAGCAAGCAAAGGAAACTGTGATGGATTAGTCAGTGAAGTGAAAGAAAAATCAAGAGTTTTTACTATGGAAATATATAGAGAACAGGGTTTGAGAAGAAAAGTAGTAAAACACGGTGAAAACTACTGTGTTTTATACAAACAATGGGCACCTTCTATGTTTGTTTGCCAAATGTGCCCTCTCCCCACGAGGTACTGTCATAAGCACCACTATGCCAATTTTTTTTACGTTTCTGTTTAAAAAAAAAAAAAATTAGCATAGTACGCTAATGAAAATACCTTACGGGGGGGGGGAGAGCAGTTGGCAAATAAACGTAGAAGATGCGCACTATTTGCATAAAAATAACAGAACTGAGAGAAGGCCAACAAAGATGAGGCCAACATGTGTTTGCTGTTGATTTTGAGAAGAGCAGTCTACATTAGTGCAGTGATGAAGATCAGAGCCACACAGAGTGATGGAAGACAAAATAGGAGATAAGGAGTCCCTGGGTGGTGCAAATAGTTAATGCTTTTGGCTATTAACTGGAAGATTGCAGGTTCAAGTTCACGCAGAAGCACCTCAAAAGAAAGGTCTGGCCGTCTACTTCTGAAAAATCAGCCATTGAAAACCTCGTAAGTTGGAATCAACTCAACAATAACTGCTGGTTATAGTAAAGAATTTTTTTAATAAATTAGAAAAATCTCTATTGATCTAATTATCATCTACACGTCCATCTATCTGTTGGTACATAGGGTATAATTGTATACATGTAAAACTGACCCCATAATGTGCTTTTTCCCCGCCTAGGCCTTTAAAACTCCAATTGAGGCAGTACTTCTTTTCTTCTAGACTGTACTTTATTCTCCATTACTTTATTATTTTTTTTTAACACTTCTGAGGAAGAGATGAAGTATAACCATTTTATCTATACTTAGGAGCTTTCAACATAATTATGAAAATAAGACAAATACATGAAGTTAAAAAAATAACTGGATTTAAATATGTCAATGTAACAATAGAAGAAATATCATAATGTTATACATAATGAATGATTTATAACCAGCAATAATTGCAGTAAGATTTCAGGGAAGAAAAAGATTATTCAGACTGTGGTGGGTAGGCAAAGCTTTAGAACAAATGTAGACTTTCCAAGTGATCTGTAAAAATGAATAACACCATATAGATAGTAAAAATGAAAAAATTTCACAGCTTTGAGGAAATCAGGATAAGGAAAAATAAGGAAATAGCAAAACGTAAGACTGATTGATGGGGACGAAATTTTAACTAAGTAAGTTTGGAATGGAGAATTTAGGAAGATGAGAAATTGTAGATAAAGTAGATTAGAAACTTGTATATGGCTGTAGGAGCAACATGATGTAGTAAAAACAGTTTGAGTTTTGGAGTCAGAGAGACATATTTTTTCATCTTGTTGCAGCTCCCTAATAACTGAGTATCTTCAGACCACACAGAAGGTCAGTATCTTCAACATATTCCAGTGCATAATACTATTTAATTTATGGGCTTGATGTAAAGATTAAATTGACATATAGTTGGTCTACAATACATATTGATTACTTCCCACAACACACTGACTAATTCCCACAACACTGTAGATACTTGAAATGTTTAACGTTTGCAATTTATTATCTAGGAGTGAGGGGATTATTAAACGTTTCTAAATAGGCAGACAACACGATCAAAAGTGGGGCATTTTATTAAGATTAATCTGCTTTTTAGTGTGTAGTAAAATTAGAGGTGAGACTGGGTAGGAACCTTATAGAAAGGTAGACATGGGTTAATAAAGATTACTCTGAGCTAGTATTTTAGTTCTATTGCATACATCAATGATAATCTATTATTCACATATTAGATCATTATTATGATCTAAAATCTAAAATATTTTATACTTGCTAGAGATAATATCTAAAATATTATAAAATATATAATATAAATATAAAATATTATCTCCAGCAAGTATTCCCCTGCCTTAATACTTAATAATGACTGAGAGAGCAGAGCAAATCTTAAATGTACAGGTTGGTGAATGTTTACCAAGTGTACAAACCTGTGCACTTACTACCCAGATGCAGATATAGAACTTTATCTGCCTCCTAGATAGCTTCCCGGTTCCTCATCCCAAGCATTAACCTTCCTGTCTCCAAAAGGCAATCATTCTTCAGATAGTGTCAATCATCAAAATTGTTTCATCACCTAGTTTTGAGTTTTATAGAAATAGAATCCACAGCATTTACTCTTTTGTTCTTGGCTTTTGTTTCTATACAGGCAACCTCAGATACGGAGTGTCCGACTTACGTATAACCCACAGTTACGAAGCAACCCCTGTAAAGCCTATTATATTAAAAATTCAAGGTGCGTACAATGGTTTGTAATAACAAATGGGTGCTACTTTGCAACGTGCATCAAAACATTATTATTATTACTGTATTATTGTGTTAAAGATGTTTTAGAGTACCTGGAAGCGTTTCTTCAATGTTTTTTAATACATAGAAAGGTACACTATATACTATATACTAAAGCAAACATTTGACTGACATTAGATACAGTTTGTAGTTACAACACCTAACTGTTCTGACTTACATTCAAATTCGACTTAAAGACAGATTTAGGAACAGAACTCATTCATTATCTGGGGAATGCCTGTATAGTATACCGGCAAGATTCACCCATGTTCTTGCATGTAGCAGCAGCAGGTAAATTTTGGGTTGTTATGAATAATGTTACTGTAAACATTCTTCCATATATCATTTGGTGCACAAATGTATGCATTTCTACCCGGTGATGTTGTTGTTTTTAGGTGCCGTCGAGTGGGTTCTGACTCATAGCGACCCTATGTACAACAGTATGATACACTGCCCAATCCTGTGCCATCTTCACAATCGTTCTTGTGCTTGAGTCCACTGTTGCAACCACTGTGCCAGTCCATCTCCTTTAGGGTCTTCCTCTTTTTTGCTGACCCTCTACCAAGGATGATGTCTTTCTCCAGGGACTGGCCCCTCCTGATAACATGTCCAAATTATGTGAGACAAAGTCTTGACATCTTTGCTTCTAAGGAGCATTCTGGCTGTACTTCTTCCAAAACAGATTTGTTCGTTCCTCTGGCAGTCTGTGGTATATTCAATATTCTTCGCCAATACCATCATTCAAAGGCATCAATTCTTCTTCAGTCTTCCTTATTCATTGTCCAGCTTTCACAAGCATATGAGGTGATTGAAAACACCATGGCTTAGATCAGAAGCACCTTAGTCCTTAAAGTGACATCTTTGTTTTTTAACACTTTAAAGAGATCTTTTGCAGCAGATTTGCCCGATGCAATGTGTTGTTTGATTTCTTGACTGCTGCTTCCATGGGCATTGACTGTGGATCCAAGTAAAATGAAAACCTTTACAACTTCAATTAGACAATCATACAGTCTACCATGCCAGGAATGACAAACTGAAGAGGATGGTGCTGTATTCATCATCAAAAGGAACATTTCAAGATCTATCCTGAAGTACAATGCTGTCAGTGATAGGATATCCATACACCTACAAGGAAGACCAGCTAATACGACTATTAATCAAATTTACGCACCAACCACTAAGGCCAAAGATGAAGAAATTGAAGATTTTTACCAACTTCTGTGGTCTGAAACTGAGCAAACATGTAGTAAAGATGCACTGATAATTACTGGTGATTGGAATGCGAAAGCTGGAAACAAACAAGGATTGGTAGTTGGAAAATATAGCCTTGGTGACAGAAACAACGCTGGAGATCACATGATAGAATTTTGCAAGACCAACGACTTCTTCATTGCAAACACCTTTTTTCAACAACACAAATTTCTACTGGGTATGTAACCTGAAACAGAATTACTGAATCATAGCATTTGGGTATGCTTAATATTAGTTGCTAATGCAAGGCATCACCTACTAAATCAGTCTAGATGGATCATAGCTTCTAGAAGATAACAAAGGAACATATCTTTATAACCTTGGAGGTGGGGCAAGATTTTCTAAACAAGAATGAAAAAAACACTAACCTTAAAGGAAAAAGGTTGAAAAATATATGCTCATTACAAATAAATATTTTAGTTTATCAAAAGACACCATTAAGAGAGTGAACAAGCAAGACAAAGTAGAAGATATGTTGAATTTATCAAACAAAAGACACATATCTAGAATATGTAAAAAAAAACAAACTCATCAACAAATCAGTAAGAAGAAACCAGACAATCCAACTTTTAAAAAAAAGGCAAAAAAAAAAAAAAAAGAAAAATTAAGCAGGTGCCACACAAAAAAACCAAAAAAACAAACTCATTGTTGAGTCGATTCTGATTCATAGCGACCCTATAGGACAGAGCAGAATTGCCCCATAGAGTTTCCAAGGAGCTCCTGGTGGATTTGAACTGCCAGCCCTTTGGTTAGTAGCCATAGCACTTAACCACTATACCACCAGGGTTTCTACCTCACAAAAGGGGCTCTTCAAATGGCCAAAAGATATATAAAAAGGTGTCTAATTTTTTTAGTCAACAGGAAAATGTTAATTAAATCTACAACGAAGACTATAAACATACCAGAAATTCTAAAATGAAAAAGGCTCATGGTATCACGCACTGGCAAGGATATAGAGCAACTGTGACCCTCATACACTGCTGATGGGAGTGTAAACTGATACAACCATTTTATTTTATTTGTTAATACTCTGGGTCAAGCAAAACATATCTGCAGGCAAAATCTGGCTAGGGCTGCTGATTTGCAACCTCTGACAACTCCTTCATGTAATACATATGGACCTGAGGCACCAAGAAGTTAATTGAAGTTTAATTCAAGGTCAAATAGCTAGAACCCATGTCTCTTGATTGCTGTTTTTTCTGCCACACAGTGTAGCTTTCTCTAAATGACTAGACAGGAAATGAAGGGTAAAACATAATGCTTGGAAATTTCACATATTTCACATTGTGCAAGGGAAATCCATTTAGTGCAATCTTAAGTGAATATAAGGAATTTAAATCTAATTTATTTCAATTCTACTAAGGAAGTTTTAGGCTTAAAATAATAATAATGGTAAGCCTAGAACCATCTATTAGAGATTAGAATTTGGAAGGCTCAAACATAAAGGCCTTTCATAAAAAGATATCTGGGTATTAGTCACCATTGTTTTTATACATTTGAAAGAACTTAATAACCCACATTATTATTTTTTTTCTGGAGTACAAATGAACTGTTCCAAAAAGATCAATCAAATAACAGGACTGAGACACATCTTTTCATCATAGGGGTTTCTTGTGAATTTACTGCATTAAAGTTAATTCACTTGCCATTATTGAGGAAATAGTATGGTCCCGTTAGAGTTTTAGAATTTCTACTGATGTAGGAATGGATTTCTTGCCATATTAAACAATAGAATCCTTGGAACACCAAAGTAGTCTTAAAAAAAGATTGTCTCCTTTAAATTAGTACATTTTAATCAGAAAGAGAAGTAAGCTTTTAATTTCACATCTACAGAGATGAATTATTATTTTCTCTTAGAAAGGAATTTTATGTATGTATAACAACTTGAATAAAACAGTCACATTTTTAAATGTATAGATGTAAAACTAAGTGTACTTAGAAACTTCTTCGGAGTTTTTCTAGCTAAATTTCTCTCGTTTATTGTGTTGAAGTTCCATATGCTCTTAAATTATCTGACGCTAGTAAACCTGAGAGACTATGTAAAAGTCTTTAACTTTCCACAGAGCTTCCCTACATTTCTCAGAAAATGTTTAAATATTTCAATAATAATGAAGATTTACAGCTGATGAAATTCTACCAACCATGTAAATAATAAATGCAAATTTTGTATGACTAATTTATCTTTTTACACACAAAAAATAATAAACATAGATCACTCTTATTGTGAGATAATGAAAGAACATACACTTTTCCACAAATATTAGCTCACATATAAAATGATCTTCTGTGCTTCCCACAATTTGACAAAACTAAATGTGTTAGCTGTATAAAGTGCCAGGAGCCAAAGCATTTGAGAGAATGAAAAGGAGAAGAATATGAATTTTCATAGAACATTGTATAAAAGTTTGTAGAACACTTTTATTCACTGCTATTAATGCTTCACTTTGATGAAAAATATACTCAATCATTATTCCTTTTAAAGAAAATGCTCTCAGCTTTCTTATAGTCATTGAAAGAGTGTTTTTTAGACATAAAATAGCTGCTTTAAAGTGCTTAGAACAACTAGTTACGTTCATTTGAATCCCTCAGTTGTCAAACAGTCGGAGGGGGAAAGAAAAGTGGCCTGATAGTTAGCATAAATAATTTATTTCCTCAGAATATTTCAAAAACAAACAGGCATTGACAGGTACACAAATAGACTAGAGACCTTTAGCTTCTGGCCAGTATCTTCAACATTCTCTTGTTTCTAGAATATCAAGTACATGGCTTCAGATAATGTCTATAATTAATCAGCACACTAAAAGGAGTATTGCAATCTCACCACAACCTAATGCTCTGATTCTTTACTTTTTCTCTTATTCTATCCCTTCTTCCACCCTCAAGAACTGCACATACATAGAGCCAGAAACTGATCAAGTCACATACTAAAGGCAGGTCCCAGCATGCTATCAACTTGTTTCATTACAATGCTGTATCGTTTTTCAATTTTTCTTCTAAGTGGATAGATAATGTGTCTTCTCATCAATGGTTTCTGATGAGCTCACCCAGACTTATAAACTGGTTTTCAAACAAAGCTTGGTGAGCAAAACTAAGTAGACTGAAAGTTATGTTGTCATTCTTTCTGCTTGTTTTGTTTTTAAACCCTAACAGTGTTTTTAAGTCATGATTCATATCTATAATAATAGAAATATGAAGTTTCAACTGGGAGTGACTTATTTAGAAGGACAGGAGGAGAAAAATAAAGTTTACTTACACATAAAACTTCCCCTAACATTTGGAGTTAATCCTTAGAATTACAAATGATCAAGGCAACAGGTCAAGGCAACTGATCGCAGAATTTATTTGAAAATTTGTAAGTGAATTTATAGACTACAAATTCAAAAGCACTAAAAGCATATAGCTTTAGTTTTAAATTAATAATCTGGAATCTCCTAAGCCTATTTTAAAAGAAAAAAATCAAGGTGATGTCATTACAGTCCCTTACCCAATCCTTTGGAAGTTTTGAAATAAGCTTGATCCAACTCCGAAATCTAGATTATTCCTGAAGACTTACCAAAGTTCTAGAAACAGAGGAGATAACTTCCAACCAACTCTTTCCCACCTACTCAATCTCATTCTGGACTATGGACTATCTTTTATTTCAATTATCATTAAACATGTCTGTTCTTCTCTGGATAATAGAGAACACTCCTATGTTTTTTTTATCCTATATTCTCTACGAAGCTTCTGGCATTTGCGGGAAGGGGATACACAGGGCTCAAAAGGTGTTTTGGGTAACATTTTGAGCAATACATCTCTCATTTAAGGTATATGCTACTCTTAATATTTTTTCTGGAAATATTTCAGTTCAACTAGTTAAATCCTTGATATTTTCATTCAGCAGTAAATATAATAATGCTAGGTGACTGCTGTGACAAAAAAGTATTTGGTTATTTTCATCTTATATTAATAACAATAGCAGTCTGACCTTTCAAACATTTTCTCACTGCTTTTTTTCAAGTCTTAAGTGTGGGAGGAAACATGATGTAGTAAAAATAGCTGGGGCTATTCTAGACCCTGTTCTGCTGCAATCCAGCTCTGGGACCTTAAACCCATCAACTGACATCTCAAAAAGTGTTTGTTCAAAAAGGACAGGTAATATTTCACAGGGGTGGATCTGGATCTTGTAAGAGGGTGCCGTTGAAAATGAGTGGTAAAACTCTACAAAAGTGTTAGATATTAAAATTGCAGCTGGGGGCTTTCGGAAAAATCACTAAATCCCTCTCTATTCCCATTTTTTTAATCCATAAAAATGAACTGGTTGATCTCTAAGGTATGTTTTAATACTAGCTCTAAATTTGTAGCTGTTTATGCTTCTAATAATTTGATTAACTGCCAGCTAAACAGAAGGGCAGACAATAGAGCATACGGTTGGTCATCACAAACATTGACATGACTCAGGTTCCTTGAATGAAAGTGGAAGTATAGGCATGCAGGAGAAGTTAGAACGATTGCTGAGAGTCTGCCCAGACACCAGTCTGGGCTCACAGTAACCAAGCAAAACAAACATACCTTAGGAATCTAGCCATCTACTCTTACTATCCACTCATCTCTTCCCATTCTTTCAATAAAATGTGTCTGCTCTGATCCTTTTAGCAATTGTTTTCTTCTTTGACTACTTAGAAACAGTGCTTTTCACACTGGCTAGAAAAATGTGCCTCTGTTGTTTTGCAAGATCTCCTCTTCCATCTTCTCTAGTCAATGAAGCCTGTCATATTTTTCTTCTCTAGCCATTTTTCTCCATCTTCAGAGAGTCCGTTTCCTTAAACATTAAAATTAATAGTCACTTACTAAATTAATCTTTTCTTACGTCTCCCCCAAACAACAAGCCAACATATGCTATTATTGGAAAACACACGATTCTACATTTAATGTTTTATTAGTCCAAAAGTATAACCAAAATGTGTCATACCTTGATAGATGAAAGTTGGTAACAAAGGACACAAAAAAGACAGAGAGAAAATGCTGTTAACCTTCACTCTTTCAACAAAAAGTCAGTCCCCATCAGATAACTAATGCATAAACCACCGGCCACAGGAAAGAGGACAAAGTAGAATAGGAAAAGGAGAATAAAAAATGACCTTTAAAGAGTCAGTTCCATTAAATAAACGCGTGGGACCATAGTATCTTAAGAGGTTTTAACTGAGCTACTAATTAATAGTTTGGGGATTATGTGGAGATATAAGTACCTTTGGACTAGAAAAAAAGGGTATATGAAGTACCCAAAATTACAAAGGAAAGACAGAAACCTGATTCAGTAGTTGAAGTTATACAATTGTCTATTCCCCTAATAATTAAGTGTTGTTTTGTGAAAAGACCATGAGAAATTGATATTTTTGCTATAAACTCCTGTGTAATCATCTCTTTCATAATATTTTCCTGCTTTATGTAGCATTAAACAACATTTTAGAAAGAGCAGAAACATCACTAGCCTACTTGTATAGGCATCCGTTTAGGTACTGGCACTGCAACTAACCTGTGAGACTCAAACGTGATAATGCAAGGCATGGAGGAAACTTCCTCCTCAGTGAGCCTAACATCCAAAGAGCATGAACATCCACAAAAAATTTCATACATTTGGGAATGTAAAATGGTGCAGCCACTGTGGTAAACAGTATGATGGTTTCTAAAAAACTCAAACAGAGAATTACCATACAACCTAGCAATTCCACTCCTAGGTATATACCCAAAAGAATAGAAAGCAGGCACTCAGACAGATACATGGACATCAGTAATCACTGCGGCATTATTCACAACAGCCAAAAGGTGGAAATAACTCAAGTGCCCATCACAGATAAATAGAAAAACAAAATGTGCTATATACATACAATGGAGTATTATTCACCCATAAAGAGAAATGAAGTTCTGGCACTTGCCACCACATGGATAAACCTTGAAAACAATATGCTCAGTGAAATAAGTCATATACAAAAGAACAAATATTATATTATCCTACTTATATGAAATATTTTAAATAGGCAAATCCAGCCAGACAAAAGAAGATTAGTGGTTATCGGGGGCTGCAGGGGAAAGAAAATGGGAAGGGAAAAGAAGGACTATCATACATTAAACCATGCCTGGGGCATTGACTAACAAAATGATCTCAGGAAGAATGACCGTAACTACTTTCTGCCTCATCAATGGTTTTTGACATAGAACAGCTATACTGATACTGTCTGTTCTGGCTCCACAAAATTTTTTTTAAGAGAAGATCAAGTGAACAAACTTATCTATAAGTTTAAGAGGCTACAGGCATTGGGCAGCTAGTCTAGCTCAAGAGACTCTTTCATGCTGTCAGCCACATAGTCCCTTGGCACTTTTCCAATGACTCAATTACCAGAAACTGCATAAGATGTACTGGAGAATTTGAATCTTTCTACATCCATCATGGCTTATTCTACATAGAGTGTTGCAGAGGTTTTAATTTGAAATTGTCTAGCATTATGTCTATTAAGTGAGTCACAGATTTTTATTATTCATCAGGTACCATAAATATACAAAACTAGACATCTATTTTTAATGAAGATAATGCTTTGAAAGGTAATAACAGGTTTAGAAAATGTACATGGCTTATTCATGCTTTTTGTTTTTTTAATCAAGTTTTACTTTTTTCTCCTTTTGAAATATCTCCACCTTTCTCCAAAAAGTAGCCTGTCAGTCAGGTGGGGTGAAAGATCTTAGAGTTGATGACAGAAATAAATATGTTTCTAGACAGTTGAAGAAGATTTCTTTAAACACAGTTTATCTAGGGGAAAAATTCTCAACTTCACTCCTGCATTCATGTTTACTTTATACATATGCAATATACAATATGAAACGGAAGCAAGCATATTCATTATCCACATACTTCATCAGTGTGGCATCATTAACATTAAATCTAAATGTGCATTTAAGTCATTTGGGTATATTCCTTTAAAGAAGAGCTGCCCTGCACACCAGACGTCATATTAAGAAACAAGGGCTCTGCCATCTAGTCCCCAGAGATTTTTCGGGAAGTCACTTCACTGTCTTAGTTACTCACTGAAGAAAATTACAGATTGACATTTATAGTTAATAGTGAATATGAGACAGTCTTTCTTTTTCTAAGATTCATCCTCTTCATAATTTCCTCTGTGTTAGTGACTGCATCCTATGCTGCTTACTTGTTTCTCCAATGTATACACAGTCCTACAAGTCATTCAATAAATAACAGGTAATCAGTAACTGCTTTTATGAAGTGAAAGGCTTAATTCTTTTATTATCATGATATATTTTAAGAATAGGCAAATAAAATAAATGCAATAAAAGAAAATAAGAGCAAAGTAGTTCAGGAGTATATTAATAGGTGTGAGATATTTTAATTTAGGTTGGTGGGTAACAGCATTCTTGCATAAAAAATGCAAAGATTTAATCACTATAACATTACATTAGAACAAATCGTTCAATCATTGAATTTAACTGTTAAATATAAAGATTTCCTTGAAGAAGTAAAGTTACTCATATTCTGCATTTTTTAACTGGTGCTGGTGATTTTTTTTTTTATTATACTTCAGGTGAAGGCTTACAGAACAAATAATTTCTCATGAAACAGTAGCACACATATTGTTTTATGACATTAGTTAACAACCCCACAAATTGTCAACCCTCTAACTTCTCAACCTTTTTTTTCGTGAAAATACACATAGCCAAAGATACACCATTTCAAAAATTGCTACATGCACAGTTCAGTGACATTGACTACGCTCTTCCAATTGTGCTGCTATTCTCACTTTAGATGAAGGCTTACCGAACAAAATAGTTTCTCATTTAACAGTTATTACACATGTTGCCCTATGACGATGGTTAACAATCTCACAACACATCAACAATATCCTTACTCAACCTTAGGTTCCCTAACACCAGCTTCCTTGTCCCCTTCTGCCTTCTGGCCCTTGTCACTGGACTACTGTACATCGTTAGTTCCATCCGGTTTTACGGAGCTGTCCACTCCCAGGCTGAACGGTGAACCTCCGAGATAACTTCACCACTGAGCTAAAAGGGTGTCTGGGGGCCATACTCTCGGGGTTTCTCCAGTCTCCTTTAGGCCAGTAAATCTGGTCTTTTTTTTGTGAGTTAGTATTATGTTCTACATCCTTCTCCAGCTCTGTCCAGAACCCTCTGTTGTGATCCTGGTCAGAGCAGTCAGTGGTGGTAGCCGGCACCATCTAGCTGTACTGGACTCAGTCTGGTGGAGGCCTTGGTAGCTGTGGACCATTTGCCCTTCGGAATAAACTTTTCCTTGTATCCTGCTCTCTTCATTCTCCCTTGCTACCGAAGGGATGAGACCACTGGAGTATCACAGACGGCCGCTCACATGCTTTTAAGACCCCAGACACTACTCACCAAGGTAGAATGTAGAACATGGTCTTTATAAACTGTGTTATGCCAATTGAGCTAGATGTTCCCCGAGACCATGGTCCCCACAGCCCTCCGCCCAGCAATTCAGTCCCTCAGGGAGTTTGGATGTGTCTACGGGGCTTCCATGACCTTTCCTTGTACAAGTTGTACTAGTTTCCCCTGTATTCTGTACTGTCTCACCCTTCACCCAAGATACCACTTATCTATTGCCTATTTAGTATTTTCCCCCCACCCCTCCCATCCCTGGTAACCAACAAAGATTGTTACATTTTGTGTGTGAACTTTTTCATGGGTTTTTACAATAGAGGTCTCATACAGTATTTGTCCTTATTTCACTCAGCATAATGTCCTCCAGTTTCATCCACGTTATGAGATGCTTCACAGATTCATCATTGTTCTTTCTCGCTGCATAGTACTCCATTGTGTGTACGTACCATAGTTTGTTTATCCATTCATCTGCTGATGGACATCTAGGTTGTTTCCATCGTTTTGCTATTGTGAACAATGCTGCCATGAACATAGGTGTGCATATGTCTATTCGAGTGACGACTCTTTATTTCTCTAGGATATATTCCTAGGAGTGGGACTGCTGGATTGAATGGTATGTCTATTTCTACCTTTCTGAGAAAGCACCATATCATTTTCCAAAATGGTTGTATCATTTTACATTCCCAACAGCAGGGAATAAGAGTTCCGATCTCCCCGCAGCCCCTCCGGCACTTGTTATTTCCAGTGTTTTTGATTCATGCCAGTAATGCTAGGGTGAGATGGTATCTCATTGTGGTTTTAATTTGCATTTCTCTAACGACTAGTGATCGCCAGCATTTCCTCATGTGTCTGTTGGCCATTTGAATGTCTTCTTTGGTGAAGGGTCTGTTCATTTCCTTTCCCCATTTTTTAATAGGATTATTTGTCTTTTTGTTGTAGAGGTGTTGGGTTTTCTTGTATATTATGGAGATTAGACCTTTGTCTGACTTGTACTGTCCAAAAATTGTTTCCCAGTCTATGGGTTCTGTTTTTACTCTTTTGGTAAAGTCTTTTGAAGAGCATAGGTGTTTGATTTTTAGAAGATCCCAGTTATCCAGCTTATCTATTAGGGTTTGTGCATTGATGGTTATGGTTTGTATTCTGTTAATGCCGTGTATTAAGGCCTGTAGTGTTGGTCCTATTTTTTTCTTCTACGAACTTTATACTTTTAGGCTTTGTATTCAGGTCTTTGATCCATTTTGAAGTAGTTTTTTATACGGTGTGAGGTATGGGTCCTGTTTCATTTTTTTGCAGATGTACATCCAGTTTTGCCAGAACCATTTGTTAAAAAGGCTGTCTTTTCCCCATTTGATGGATTTTGGGCCCTTGGCAAAGATCAGGTGACCGTAGGCGGATGGATTTACATCTGGGTTCTCAATTTTCTGTTCCATTGGTCAATGTATCTGTCATTGTACCAGTACCAGGCTGTTTTGACTACTGTAGCTGTATAGTAGGTTCTGAAGGCAGGTAGTGTGAGTC
>NW_004443953.1:651202-682747 GCF_000243295.1 Trichechus manatus latirostris
AGATGGATATGGGAGAGAGGAGAGAGGAACAGGAGCCAAAAACATACAAACAAAAAAGAATGCTAGGGGAGCTTGCCATTGGAGTGGAGAGATGAGAGACTATGAAATGGAGAAAAACAGAAAGGGAAAGAGGAAGAAAAGAAAAGAATGAATAAATAAAAATCAGAAAGGTTAAAGAGCCGCAAAGTTCCCAGGGATCCCACCTGTGCAGCTATGAGGTTTGGGGAAGTTTCTCTCAGGTGTTGCAGTACAGCCTGGCCAGAAGGCACAGAGGAATACAATGCCAGGTATTCAGGGAACAGAAAGAGAAGGAAGATTTAGAGAGACGAGAAACTGAGTAATGAAGAAAGACAAAAAGGGAAAAGGAGGGAAAAGAAAAGAAAACAAATTTAAAAAAAAAGAGAACAAGAAAAGCCCCCCAAAAAACAGAAGAAAAAAAAACAATGAAAAAAGAAATGCTCTCAGGGATCCCTCTGCACGTCTGTCCAAGCCTAGGGGGTAGTCTCCTTGCTACACAGCACCGCCTGGCAAGAAAGGGCTCCCAACTCAAGAAAAGGAAAAGAAAACAAACAAACAATTCAAAACAAACAAACAAACAAAAGCCCTGGGATCCCACCAGCGTGGCAGCCCAGACCGGGAAGCAGCTCCACACTTGAACGGAGCTCTACAACCCTTCAGGAAGAAGCAAAGATGGCGCACGGAGCCAGGTATTTGAGCAAAAGCAGGGGGAGGTGGTGGGAGGTAAGGAAGAAATCAAAAGAAGCAGAGAAGAAAAAAAGCAACACCAGCAGCCAACAGATGGCACTCAGAGAGCCACCTAGTACGGGGTGGTGGAATCCAAACAGCTGGTGTTTCTCGGACAAGAGACTGTGTCCGCGGGAAGCGGAGGGGGTCGAGTGTGGGTGAAGAAGTGTAGGGAGTGGGAAAGCGCATATCACAAATTACTGCAGCTCTGCAGCCCCTCAGGAAGAAGCAAAGATGGCGCACGGAACCAGGTATTTGAGTGAAAGGAGGGGGAGGTGGTGCGAGGTAAGGAAGAAATCAAAAGAAGCGGAGAAAAGCAACACCAGCAGCCAACAAATGGCACTGAGAGAGCTGGCCAGTTCGGGTGTGTGGAATCCAAGCAGCCAGTGTTTCCCAGACAAGAGATTGTGGCTGCGGGAAGCAGAGGAGGCGGAGTGGGGGTGAAGAAGGGTGGGGGGTGGGAAAGCATATAATGCAAATTACGGGTTGTTTTGTCTCCTGCTGGAAGCTCCGTGAAGCTGCTTTCTCGTACCCATTTGCTGGTCTCCGACAGGGGTCCAAGATGGCGGATCCGCGCTGCTTTAGCTGGTAGGGGACCTCTGTATGACTCTCTCCTCGCTCTCTGTTCTCTGTCAGTTTTCTCACTCCATTTGGTGCTTGGCTGAGTTCTTTATCTCTTCATTTGATGCTTTAGGGTTTCAGGATTGTTGTTTTCTCTGTTTGGCTTAGTTTTTCGGATCTTTGCTGTGGAGAGACAGTGTGGTGCTTCTGCCTAGAGCGCCATTTTGCCAGACTGATTTTTTTTTTTAAGTCAGACTTTTCTGTTTAAAGTTTGTGTCCTCTAAAATCTAAGATGCGTCACGGTAATAGATGTTATGCTAGATAACGGAAATCAGGCTTCTTAAAGCAGGCTTCGCTCTTCTTTAAGAAGTGTAGTGATTCCTGACTGATCTCATTCTTATGGTAGCCACTAGCGTGAGTCAACCATAGGACAAGCAGACGCATTTCATGTTTTCCTAATTAAACATCTTTGAAAAGAAAGAGTCAAAATTTCCACTACCAATAAAATTACTGTCCTTTAATTTCAAAATGGGCAGATACAGAAGGAAAAAAAAAAGCCCCAGGAAGAAAAGTAGGAGAAAAAATTACAAATTAAAAGAGTAAAGTGGTAGTAGGTAATGTAGAGAGAAAATACCCCAAAAGTTCATTTGAAACATTTACTGGATATTAACACATTATTTAGTATCTTAAACCTAAGCACTCCTTACTATTTTTAGAGGAATACGTGTTCTCTATACGGTTTCAGTGAAACCTAACGGTCTACTCTAATAGGAAAAAAAAAAAAAAACCAAACCCATTTTCTTCAAGTCGATTCCGACTCATAGTGGCCCTATAGGACAGCGTAGAACTGCCCCATAGAGGTTCCAAGGAGTGGCTGGTCGATTTGAACTGCCAACCTTTTGGTTAGTACTCATAGCTCTTAGCCACTATACCAATTCTAACAGAGGAGACTATAATCTCCAAACCTGACTACCCAGCATTATTATATGGATTTGACTTTAAAGTTCTTCACATTTGTCAAAGGACTCTCACTAGGAAAAGAAAAAAACAGAACTGAATGTTACAGACACATATGTTTATATAGAAATATAAACACCATTGCCGTCAAGTCGATTCCAACTCATAGTACCATATACGGGCTAAATAACTATAGCAATATAAGAATACAGACTTTTTGGGCTATGCTATATAAATAAGACTTTTAGTTTATGAGCAATAATTTTAAAATAATTAATGTATTTCTCCATAAGATGTTTTCAGTGTATCTTCAAGTGTGACACTTAGTATCTTACATCTTAACAAAAATAAAAAATATTTCCTACCTTAATTTTGTAACATTCAAGCAAATTCTAAATTTTACGTGAGTTCCGTTGTCATGAAACTATGCATGCAATGTTTCAGTAAAGAGGATGAATGAGAGCAAACTACAAATAAGCAGCCATTCAGCCAAATTTACATATTCAGAAGGATCTCTGGAAATCATATTGTCTAAAATATTTATATTAGTCAGCTGTTCATGGAATTCTAATTGTAATTTCCTTCTTTTTAAATATTTTATTTTATAATTTTACAGTTTGCTGAGAGGAATTTAAGCTAAAACTAATTTAGAATATCCTTTTTCTCTTTCCAGTGTTAATCTTGCATTTACTATCTTGTCTGCAGGCTCTGACTAGATGATAATGTTGCTGTCTCTGCCTTTGGGATTCTTTTTATTTCTAAACAGATGAGGGCTCAGACTTCTTTAGGCAACACCTTCATGACTAGGAGGCCCTAAACATGGAGAAAAACAAAGAATAAACAGGACTTGTTGATCAACATGGGAAGTTAAAACTATTGGAGATTTCCTAACGGGTAATTGAAGTAAAATCAATCGGTGATTCAACAGGTAATGATGTTTATTCCTAAAGACGGCCAGGCCATATACAGTGTTCTTGCCTTTTAAGGGACTACTGGGGAGAAATAACTCCATTTGCCACCTTAAAATTCTAGTCAGCCATTTTTTTTTTTTAAAAGAGGTTACAGGGGCTAAGGGACTAGGCTAACCTGAATAGTCTTAAAATGAGAAATAAAGTAAAATTTGATGAATTTGGATGCTGGGGAAATGCTCTTCTATATATATTTAGTGGATTAAATATCACCTAGATTACTGGAAATATGTTGATGTGCATATATAAATACCAAAGTTGAAGTCCCAAAAAACAATTCTCTAGTTATATACCAGTAAATTTCATAAGAATGCTTTGTGCGCAATTATAGAAGACAAAAGGCTGCATCTACTGGATAAGGCATCATAATGACTACATATCCACATGGTCAAGAGACAAAGTAAAGTCTACTAATTGCTCAGGAAAAGGACAGAATATGATTTATAAAGCTGTACTAGTTAGAGAGCTTACTAACATTCTTTGATCTATATAACCTTATCCTTCATTAGCCAGACTCAATAAACTTGTTTTTGCATTTCAATACAAGAACTGCAGTTACATATTAAAATCCTTCAGTTATCCTTTCTTTTTTTTTTTTTTTTCGGGGGGGTCGTGGTGATGGTGGAAGGAACTAGGATTATTCATATAATGGTAGCTAGGCAGAGTACACAAACAGAAAATGATTTTTAATACATATTATTGACTATTTGTCATCTTTACATTTCTATTGTCTATGTGAAATATCCCTTTGTTCAGAACAAGGGGATACCGCATGGTTTAAAGTCAGGAACCTTGTGTGTCAGGGTTGTATCCTTTCGCCATACTTATTCAATTTGTATGCTGAACAAATAATCCAAGAAGCTGGACTACAGGAAGAAGAATGGGGCATCAGGATTGGAAGAAGACTCATTAACAACTTGCATTATGCAGATGACACAACCTTGCTAGCTGAAAGTGAAGAGGACTTGAAGCACTTACTGATGAAGATCAAAGACCACAGCTTTCAGTATGGATTACACCTCAACATAAAGAAAACAAAGATCCTTACAACTGAACCAATAAGCAACATCATGACAAACGGAAAAACGATTGAAGTTGCCCAGGATTTCATTTTACTTGGATCCACAATCAACACCCATGGAAGCAGCAGTCAGGAAATCAAAAGATGCATTGCACTGGGCAAATGTGCTGCAAAAGACCTCTTTAAAGTGTTAAAAAGCAAAGATGTCACTTTAAGGACTAAGGTGTGCCTGACCCAAGCCATGGTGTTTTCAATCACCTAATATTCATGTGAAAGCCGGGCAATGAATAACCAAGACCAAAAAAGAACTGATGCCTTTTGAATTATGGTGTTGGTAAAGAATATTGAATACACCATGGACTGCCAAAAGAATGAACACGTCTCTCTTGGAAAAGTACAGCCAGAATACTTCCTAGAAGCAAGGATGGTGAGACTTCATCTCACATACTTTGGACATATTATCAGGAGGGATCAGTCCCTGGAGAAGGACATCTAGCTTGGTAAACTAAAGGGTCAGCAAAAAAGAGGAAGACCCTCAAGGAGATGGACTGACACAATGGCTGCAACAATGGGCTCAAGCATAACAACAATTGTGAGGATGGCACAGGACCGGGAAGTGTTTTGTTCTGTTGTACATAAGGTCGCTATGAGTTGGAACAAACTCAATGACACCTACCAACAACATGTTGAATATAGACCAAAACCAGAAAACCAAATCCACTGTCATGGAGTCAATTCTAACTCACAGTGACCCTGTAGGACAGAGTAAAACCACCCCACAGGGTTTCCAAGGCTGTAAATCTCTACAGAAGCAGACTGCCACATCTTTCTCCCATGGAGCGGCTGGTGGGTTCGAACCGCTGACCTTTCAGTTAGCAGCCAAGAACCTTAATCACCACGCCACCAGGGCTTATTTTAATACAGTCTATAAAGCTTAAATAAGGCTTTGTAATAAAGCTTATTACAGCTACTGTTTGCTGCCATCAAGAGACTTTCGAGATTTCCACATCTTATTTTCACAGCCAATACTCAGTGAAGGCTTTCAGAATCTAAGTAGAGTCTAACAGCTATTAAAGATCCCTGGGTGACACAAATGGTTTGAACTCAGCTGCTTACTGAAAGATTGACAGTTCAAATCCAACCAGTAGTGCAGTGAAAGAAAGGCCTGGGGGTCTACTTCCATAAGAGTAACAAAAACAAAATCAAACCTACTGTTGTCTAGTCAATTCCAACTCATAGCAACCCTATAGTACGGAGGAGAATTGCTCCATAAGGTTTCCAAGACTGTAATCTTTATGGAAGCAAATTGCCATATCTTTCTAACTGTGGAGTGGTGGCTTCAACCTCCAGTCTTTCAGTTATCTGCCAAGCACTTAACAACTGTGCCACCAGGGGTCCTTTCCATAATATTAAACCAAAACAAACCCAACATCAAGACGATTCCTACTCATAGCAACCCTATAGGACAGGGCAGAACTGCTTCAGTTGGGCTTCCAAGGCTGTAATCTTTAAGGAAGCAGCCTGCCACATCTTTTTCCCACTGAGCAGCTGGTGGGTTCGAGTCACCAACCCAACCTTTCTATTAGCCACTGAGTGCTTTAACCATTGTGCCCTATTTCAGCCACTGGAAACTCTATGGAGCACAGTTGTACTCTGAAACAGGTGGGGGTGCCATGAGTTGGAATCGACTTGAGGGCAATAGGTATTAAATGATTAGTTTTCCACTATATGGCCAAGTAGGGCCATAAGAATGAATTTACTTGTAGTTTTATTAAATGACATCAAACTATACATATTTACATGCCCCCACACACACATATCACAAGTATGGATTCCCTCTCTTCATCCATAGCCCCCTTTCTACTAACTAGCCAAAAAGCTGAAATAGAATGTTTATACTGTGGGGATAAACAACTTACCCCTCAACTTGGAATTTCTGCCACTGAGATCTCCAGTGTGATGATTTCACACATATTAATATCCCTGCCTTCTTCTCTTGCAATTATATTCCACTAATCATGAACTTTGGTGGGAACTTTGTTAGCAGAACAATTTTAAAAAACACAAAAAGAAAGAAATAAAGGAGGAATTAGTTTTGAGCCTCAAGCACTGAATAAAAAAAAAGTCAAATCATCTTCCAATTATTACCATTCATTTGACCCACCACAATATACTGCACTGTAGTCAGACTCTTGACTAGCCAAAAATAAAAGCTGCAAATAAGTTACATTCTACAGATTATTTGCTTGTAATTAAAGCATACAGACAGCTTTTGGCTATATTAAGATTCGACAAAATAATTTGTGGCATCATTAAAAGCGCTTCCAAGTTAGAATATTTAATATTGCCCATAACCACACTGCTTATTTTATTCTATTATAAATGCACACTCAACATGTTTTCCATAAGTTAGCATTTGGGGTTTGCTGGGCACATAGCATTGTACTTACCACACTACCTCTGCAGCCAATCTCGTATTTGAAATCTTAATCTCCAATAAGAGGGGCTTATTTCTGTTGCTGAGGTCTTCATTTCTTATTTATTCCTCTCAATAACCTCAGGAATAGTTCCACTTGGCCTCTGCTTAATATCTCTCTAACTTGGTTTTGGACTTTCTTCTCTTATACACTAATGGGATAATCATCCTTTTTTTAAAAATTTTTTTATTCCCTGTGTCCAAACAATGAATGCCACAGGAAAACTTGAAAGTTGGAAGACAAAAACTTTGAGGCAGCTAAGAGGAGTCATATATTTGCAAACATGCAAATTATACATTTGAAGACATGCAAGGCTCTATCCAGTATGCATGTGTTTGAACTATTTATTCAGCTGACACCTTCAGTTTAAGAATAAAAAAAAATTAATGGGAAAGATATAATTCATTATGCAGATTTCCCTTCCTGGTACTTTTAGGCATTAATCTCTCCTGCCCTGGCATTGTTGAAGTCTTGAACACAGTATGCATGCCATATCCTCTTTGCCTTCTCTGATCGTTGTTGAATTTATATATGGAATCCATTCAAGATTAATAACTGTACATCTGTTCGTTTAACAGTGAAGCAAGTTGTGATCAAAGGACCTACACACGTATCAGAAATGATCGTTAAGTCTGAATGAAGCTATCCTTGTAATTACAGAAAATAAGTCTTTTTTACAAGTCATCCGTGTCTGTTTCAACAATGTTGACTACAATAATATTGAGACTGTTTGAAAATGAATGCAATGGGAAAAGCAAAACTTCCTGATTATTCAGATGATCTCCTTTAACATTTAAACTATGAAGATGGGAAATAAAGTCTTGTTAACAAAGCTTTCTTATAAATAGAACAGTCTACTGAAAGACTATATTTTTAGGAAACTTCCCGAATTACTCTCAGCCTCCAAATACTACCTTCAGATACTCTGAGAAATAAGTTAAAACTTACAAAAGAACAATTAGGATTTTTTTAAATGAGAGTATCAGTGTGGTCATTTAGATAAATTCAGATACAACTGATCAAAAAAAGATTGTCAGTTGTCCCTCAGCAGCTCAAGGTTAAAATCCCACCAAAAAGACAGGGAAGTTTTGTTGTTGTTTGTTTGCTTGCTTGCTTTAATTGGTACTTATTCTAATATGAGCTTCAATAAACTCATCTACAGAGGGCTCTCCTTTTGAGCATAATTTCACTGAGTAAACATATCAATTTAAGCAACTGTCAACCCAAGATTTTCTTTAGCTTTGTTTAGCTATAGTATTTACCTTTACCAGTTTGCATGTGTATGTTTGTTTGTTGCAGATAGGTAATATAAAATAATTATTAACTAAAAATTCATATTACAATTATTTAACCCAGAACTAAAACAATTCCTGAGGCCAACTCTTCAGACAAAGATTGTTATGACTGTGGGACATAAAATGATACTTGTGAAGAGTGTGCTTCTTAACTCAAGTAGAAACTTGAGACTAAATGGGCAGCTTCTGTCTGAAGGTGAGATGAGAAGGTGGAGAGGGTTAGGAGCTGGTTGAAGCGACATGGGAAATCAGGGGTGGAAAGGAGGAGTGTGCTGCCACAGTATAGGGAGAGCAATTGGGCTCACATAAGTATACATATAAATTTTTGCATGAGAGACTGACTTGAATTGTAAACTCTCACTTAAACTACAACAATAAAAAATAATAAAAAAATTAAAAAAATAATTATTTAGTTTCTAAAGAATGAATAGGGAATGACATGGGTATGTTTTGGAACATGGTCAAAATAAGCATAGTTCAATTCCATGATTGAACTTCTATATTACTGGGTGTTCTCATTCACTTTAATGGCTTTTACTGCTATCTTTAAGCTAATATTATCCATATTCCTGCGCTATGGACTCATATATATCCAACTGCCTCCTGGATATCCCATCTGATACAAAACTGCATGCATCTTCCCCATACCTAAATCTGTTTCTGTGCCATTAGACCTAGAATCTACAAACTAGTTCTTTGGAATTCCATCATGATATTCACTTTTTCTTTTCTTACATTAAATCAATCCTTATATTATGCTGGATTTTTTCTTAAGTAGGTTTTGAAATTGAGCATTATTTGTATTTACAATAGTTATTATTATTGCTATTTTATTCTGTGTAGGTCCCATATACAATGTCATTTCATGTCTCCAATGCAATTGCTGCTGCTACCTCCCCTGTCTGAAATCATATTCCCAATTTACTTCAACTGATTGTTAGAGGACAAGTGTGAAGTCAAAGCTAATTTCCAACTCTGTCACTGATTTACATGTCATCTGAAATTTTGTTCTTCCTGTTTTAGCCTAGTAGCCACATCTGTTTAAGTATGTATTAAGAAAAATAGATAGATATATAAGTAGATATGTCGTGGAGTTCATGAGGACCGAATTAGATTGTATATATAGTGCTTAGGAAAATAATCTACATAAAGTATGCAATCAGAAAGTTTATTAGTATTAATATTATTGGCACAACTTAAGTATTATCTCCACCATGAATTCTTTCATGAACCCTTAATACCAGTTATAATACTCTTCTGGGTTCTTATATAATCTTATGCCCATTTCTCATATCACTTACTACAATATATTAAGCTTTTCTGTTTTCATGTCTCTACAAGTCCTCAAAAGCAGAGATTCCATCTTATTCATCTATGCATACATTTAGCATAATTCCTTGTAGAAAATAATTCAGTAAATATTCACCAAACATGAATGCACAACAACAAAATGATCGAGAGATTCAAAGTGATCTTATTAATATATCAAAAGATGAAAAAATGAGTTAAACGAACATTTATTAAAAACTTTTATGACACACACTGTGCTAGACACATACTGAAGGGAATGCTTAAAGTAAACCTGTGAGGTACTTATTATCATCTCTAATTTACAAGTGAGATAATCGGGATACAAAGAGTTTATATGCCCAGATCATATTACCAGTAAAAGTCATAAATCAAACTGCAATTTTCAGCTCTAAACTGAAACATCATATTATGAAACAATACTGAGTAATGACTTAAAGTCAAATTATTGGAAAAACTGGTAATTTCTGTTTTACTCTAGTTCAGGATATTTTAAACTAAATTCTGAGAATGGCCTTTGAAGTATCCATGAATCTTCTGTGAGTCCATGTACAATTGTGTCAATGTACAATTTTCTGGGAATAGCATCCATGGCTTTTATCATAGTCTCAAATAGTTCATGATCTGAAAAAGGTTAGGAAGCAATGTCCTAGATGATAGTTTTCCATTACTCAAAATATTTGATTAAACCACTGCACCCTGTTTTTTTTACTACTGTTTATTCACCATTAGCTTGAATATGAAACCTGTGTCTAATAGGAAGCATATATGAGTTACACAAATTAAATAATTTTGCATTTTGTTTAAGTACAATAAAACTAATTTGACATCAGTTTTTGAAGGTGATATTCAGTGAAAGATTTTACCTGGCCTATTAAAGTAAATGCCTATTCTACAGAAATAAGCTAACTATTTTTCAAGAATCATCTATTTTACACAAAAGAGATGTGCTAATTACATGTCATACTATTTACTAAGACATGTCCCAAAGAAAATTATTTCACAATGCTTTGCTATTTAGTAGTTATTACATATATATGTAATATGTATATACGTATATACATATAAAACCAAAACCATTGTCATCGAGTCAATTTTGACTCAGCAACCCAACAGGACAGAGTATGCACTGGGTTTGCAAGGAGCAGCTGGTGGATTTGAACTACCAACCTTTTGATCAGCAGCCATAACTCTTAACCACTGCACCACCAGGGCTTCATATATATGTAAGGACCCCTGGTTGTACAGTGGTTAAGCACTTGGATGCTAACCAAAAGGTTGGCGGTTTGAAACCATCAGCCACTCTGCGGGAGGAAGATCTGCTTCAGTAAAGATTACAGCCTTGGAAACCCTATGGGGCAGTTCTACTCTGTCTTATGGGGACACTATGAATTGGAATCAACTCAACAACAGTGGGTCTGGTTTGAGTTTTGTATATATTGGCAAACAATATTATCAGAAAATATTTTAATGGAGAAGGTTGAACTAGCTAGCCACAAACATCCCTTCCAATATGGAAACAGTCTTCAACTCCTTGATTTATATGGCTCATTCTGATTTTTTATTAAAAAAAAAAACTATTACTCAAATAAATCACAAATGTACTCCTAACAAAATATAAGAAAAAAATAAATTACCACACTACTTCCTTTACTGAGAAAGTCTTACTATGAAAAAATTGACAGCTGCACTAAAAAGTGTGCTTAATGACACAGCTGACTTGCAATCTGGTGCAAACCCCTTTTCTCACTGTGGACTAGTAACAGTTTGCGGATCCACAGCTGGTCCATGGACTGCGCTTCGAGTAGCAATGCTATAGAATAATTCCATGGTGTGGTTGGGCATTTCTCCTACTTGAGTTTTTTTGTGTGTAGTTTTGAGTCTGTTGCATCTAAGACTGGTTCTTTCACTCCTCTGTGAACTATACAGTATCTTTTACTAAAGTCCTTTTTTCTTATACTTACTACAATGGAGTCTGTTTTCTGTAACAAATATAGTCCATAAATGTAGATTTATCCCAAATAATATTATCCTATTGTCAGAGAGATGACCAGACTTTAATCTACACTACTCTTTTAAGTGCAGTCTTTAGTCTGCATTTTGTTTGCATTTTTAAGCCTCAACTTGCTTTTGAGCAAATCTACATCTATTCCTATGGTTATCTCAGCTTAATGCTTTTTTGTTCACACAAATAATCCTTTGAAGAATACTGAGCTTCCAACTTCCTCTATGATTCTTTAACTTCAGCCCAGCCTGTCTTGCCTGACTTTATCTTTTCAAAACTTGGGAGTGGCAATTGTTTCATAATTATATTATACATAAAAAACTATGATTATGTAGTACTCGTTAAGAATTATATTCATATGACACTATTCACATCTAAAGAATTCATAGTATGTATCTGAAAGAATAACAAATTACAGATCTTCAAAGTGAGCTAGGGAAACATAAAAACCCAGATAAAGACAGATACTCCTAAATTAGCTAACCCAAGACAAATTGGGACTCCCCTGAAGCAATTTCTCAAGCAAATTCACCAAATAGCTTTCTCTTCCCTACTCTTAGCACTGAAAACCTGTGACTTCCTAGGGCCTCATCCAAATTGCACAATTTTAGATGCTGATTTTTAAAATCATATTAAATATAAAATGCATCTGAAGAGTTTATCATTGGAAGCACTCTTCAGTCTCCCTCTGATGGAGCTCCCCCGGTATTCATGCTGGACTTATGAGACAAGTCTACTATCTGGTTATTTTACTAAGGACTTATGAAAAAACAAAATGTTAAAAATTATTGGCCTACAGAAACAAAGCGCAGAACGTATATAAAGGGAACTGATGACATTACAAAAATGTTAAGTAAGAAAGAAAACTAAAAAAACAATTCTGAGTAGACAGTAGCCTAAATCTTATACAAGATATATACTGGTACTAGCCTTTCCACAAAAAATTAAGCCAAGCAGGATTCCCCTATTCCATTAGGAGTGATTAAAAATGTACATGATTCAAAATATGTTTTAATTACAAACAAAACATAGTATTGTTAAAAAAAATTAAATACTTTATATCTGAATAAACTAAAAATGACCCTCCCTTGCCACCTCTCTTCCACTCCCACAAATTTTCTATTAAATTAGGTGTGTCTCCTTTTAACCAGTTCCTATTGTGGGATTGTGAGATATCTAATATCTCATGTGCTCCCTTACATTTCTCAGCCTTCTTGCAGTTAAGCAGGTCCATTTGACTTATTATGTCCATGAAATGTATGTAGAAGCAATGGGTGTCCCTTCCAAGCAAGGACAGTGCAAAGCTCCTGTACAATTCTCTAGCTGCTCTTTTCCTCCTGCTGCAGCCACCAATGAACCGTTGTTCAGACTGCAGAGCAGAAGATTGAAGCAGTCACTAATTGGTCACTGATTATGTGGAAGACAGCTGCTCAGTAGAGTTGGCCAGACCCACAATGAACTCCTGAGAGTGAGCCATAAACTTTGTTGTGTTAATTGCTGAGATTTAAACATTGTTTATTACCACAGAATAGCTTTTCCTACCCTGACTAATACACCTATGCATATAACATACACATAAAGATACAGATCATGTAATATAAATGCTCGTTTACAACTTGCTTTTACAATCAATAGTATTTTTTTGGTTATTCCAATAATTTTAATACCTTTAATATTAACAAACCATGTAATGAGCAGCTCACACGCAGAACAAATATTTCTATTAATGTATGCATATTTATAATTGCCCTGTAAAATCCATTCAATCAAATGATGATCTGTGATAATACTGATAATGAAGGTCTATTTTATAGTTTCTGCCCTGGTGGTACAGTGGTTAAGAGATCGCTGCTAACCAAAAGGTTGGCCTTTTGAATCTACCAGCCGCTCCTTGGAAACCCTATGGAGCAGTTCTCCTCTGTCCTATAGGGTCACTAAGAGTCAGAATCGACTTGGCGGCAACGGGTGTTTTTGGTTTACACTTAATTATATTAAAATAAACATTATAACTCACACAAAATTTTAAGTTTATTTGAAAGATTTGTTTTCCCCATTTAAGCTCATCAATCTTTCAAGCATATCTGTTTTACGTAGAAAAAGGAGACGATTCAAAAATCATTTTATCTGTTTATGCCAGGTGCTAGTCGTGTCTATTTCAAGATCATTTAATATAAACAGGCAACTGAAAATATCAGAGGGAAAATGAGAAGCTACCAGGACATAGAGGCCCAAACATGAGAAGAAAACCCTCCTGACCCAAAATTTAAAAATATAATCCACATATATTGGAATTAGTTCACATAAGTTTATATTTTAGGCAATCTACTCACAAGAAGAATACAAGTTAATATTACAATACCTAAATCTCAGGCTCTCAACATGGTAAGAAGCTAGAGATTGTGTTCAATTAAATGCGAATGGATTCTGTTCTTCTGTGAGAATACCTGATAGGTCTATCTCCAAGTAAGTGTTAGCTTTAAGGTTAATTGATCTAGGCCAGGAACTCATTTGTCTTTCCACACAAGCAATTCTTTTAAAGCAAAGGTGAGGAGAAACATTCTCAAACAAAATTACTTGATCAACCAGTTTGGTTAAGTGGCAGCCTTTGTACCAGCCATTATTCAAGTGACTTCAACAAACATCACTGTGATTGCTAGTATGAACTTGACCTTGAAAAAGAGGTAGCTTGAGGATTATCTCCTGTATTATTCAATAAACTCAGTATTGTCAAGCCACCCAGGCTTTAAAAGTAGCAGGATGTTACAGTGTTGTTTTCATATCCTGTTTTTAGGATGATAAGACATTTAACAGAGCCAGCCCAGAGATTTCTCTTTCTTCAGCTTGCGTTACATCCCAAGATATGATTACTTCATTCCAAACGGCTGTATTTTATAGCTCGTCTGTTCCATAAGTTTGGAATGGGTTACAGTTCTGCCAACACAAAACATTTCACTTTCCCTGCACTCATACAAAAGAAATTTTGGCTAGCTCTGCCAACTTTCTACACTCCCTAAAAATTAACTAAACACAGAAGACTTGTTGAAAGAAACAAAGAAAAAAAGACACACACACACACAAAAAAAAAAACTTTCTCGTTTAGTGGGAGTGAGGAGACCAAAATCATAAAACAACCACATGTATTTGAAACAGATCTTTCACTGAGCTCACCTGAGGAAATACACGTTCCAACAGGAACCTTCAATTAACTCAGCTGACAATGGCTCCAGCCTATTTCCCAATCACGACTGAGACCCCTTTGTTAGAAGAGAGAGCACACTTTCTTCATTTGGTTTATAAACACTTGAGGGCTACAGAGTTCTACCAAGTGAAATTTACAAAGACAACAATGAAGAATCACACTGCATTGTACTCTATTTACTTTAATATCCCTAGCATAGAATGTATTCACCATTTTTTTAATGCAGTTAAGTTTCCGGAGTTACTCTGTCAGAAGTAGTAAGGGCAGGTTTCATGCAGAAGTGACTAAACCTTCACTATTCAAATTTTGGTTCAGGTTCCAAAAACACTGACTTTACCTGAGTTTGTTAGAAATGCAGAATCTCAGGCCGAGACCCAGACCTATTGAATTAGAATCTGCATTGTAACAAGATCACCAGGGGATTTACAAATCACTTTAAATTAACAATAATCATAAAACAACCACATTGTTTTGAATTAAAATTCAAGAAGCCAGGAAGCACTAACCTAAAAGACTTCATGCTGATTTCTCCATAGCCGACCTGTCTTTCTGGTCATTGGTTCAGTGGCTTAAGTTCTCACAGACGACTGCTGTAAATGCATTAATTAACTCAAGCGAGACATCTTTACTGAGCATTTACTATATGCCACTATTCTGGGTTCTGGTTAAAACACCCAAAAATCCTTGCATTGGTGAAGCCATGAAGCTTGGATCCTAGTGTCCTTATGCAAATGAAGCACATGATTTCTACCAAAAATTTTGGTGCTTCATCCTCGTTAATTCTTTGGTAAAGCAGCATAATTTAAACAAATAGTGGCAATTTGTTTCTGACGCTGACTTATTGATGGCCTACACATGACTTACGATTAGATCTTTGCTCTTTTCCTGTTTAGAGTGGCTGAGATGGTGATATTTCCAAAATAGCCATGAGTATATCAGTATTTTACTAGGAGTAATCTTTTTCTCTGGATGTTTCCATGATAATCCCTACGGAAGAAGCATAAAAACATTTAATCAGTCACAGGACACTAAATAAGAAAATAACTGCAAAATTACATTTCATAGAGAAAATGATTAGTTCTCGGCTAAAAACATGTAGTTACATACATTGTAAGTTAACTTATCTGTCACCTTTAAACATTGGTCTTACATTTCTAAACGTAGATCCGACTACATAGTTAAGCCTATAAGTAAAACTAAAACAAATCAGCTGTGCCAGTCATTTATTAACCTTAACTGCGTGGTACACAGAATTTCTAAGATACTGTTAATATTACAATTAGTATTTAAGTATTCGGAGCCCTGGTTGCACAGTAGTTAAGAATTCAGCTGCTAACCAAAAGGTTGGCAGTTTGAATCCACCAGCCACTCCTTGGAAACCCTATAGGGCGGTTCTACTCTGTCCTATAGGGTCGCTATGAGTAGCAATCAGTAATCAGCTAATTCATTCTAATTCTCAGTGTCTAACATCAAGAAGAATGAAAATAGCATACACTCCACTACGACATACATACACACAGTATTCCAAGTAAGTACAACACATGGGTGATTATGCTTGTCATGAATAGAAGGATAAAGATTGTTTCAAATTGTGAATCGCAGATATAGGAAAGTACTGTATATGAATAATGCTTCTGGAACAGCCTTCCTCTTCCTACATCTGCTAGGGATATGCATGCGTGTTTCTTTCCTTCCTATTATTGGATCCTCAGGAATTCTACTTTGTTTCAGAAACTCTACCACATTTGCTATTTCAACGAAACATGCATTGCGTGTCTACAATAAGCCCACGAGGAACTCTTTAAGAACAAGGATAAAGACTTTTAAATAGATAAACTGCCATACAATTTGCTACCCCCTTAGGCTCAGTTATCAATTATGTTTGCAAAAACTGGGGACAAGTGGCATGAAGGTGGTCGTGGTTGAACTTGCTGGTGGTATATTTGAGTAACAGGTTTGGTGATGAGAATAAAAAAGTTCCCAAAAACTTAAGAAAAGACTGATTCTTCTGTTGCCATGGTAACAAGCAGCCACTTACCAAGCTTCTATAGATGTGCCAACCTGCTTACGCTTCTGACATTTGCCAGTCCCTGAGCTCCATGCTTCCCCCTAAACTCTACATGAGATCAGTCCTCTCTGAGACTGTGCCTGACCAGCATAATTCTCCCTTAATATAAACCCCAAAACCAAACCCACTGCTGATGAGTCAATTCCGACTCACAGCAACACTATCGAGCAGAACTGCCTCACAGGGTTTACAAGGAGCAGCTGGTGGATTCGAACTGTCGACCTTTTGGTTAGTAGCCAAAAGCTTAACCACTGTGCTGCCTTAAAATAGTATGCAATAAATTCAGCTTGCTGTTTTTTATTTCAGGTATCACTTGGCAATCTCTTCATCCTTTGATAATGCAGAGTGTATCCGGTAAGAAGAAGAAAAAGGCACCCCTCATTGTTCAATGTCTTCCTGTGACAGGATCCTGTAATGCTCTCTGGCTGAAGGATGGAATGCTTCCTAAAGTCTGGGCCACTAACAAGTAGAGTCAGCATCACTTGAAAGCATATTAGAAATGCAAATTCCTAAGCCACACTCAAACTTACTGGACTAGGAATCTCTTTAAACAAGTTCTGCAGGTGATTCTCATACACGGTAAAGTTTGAGAAGCACTGATTGGAGCTACCAAAAAATCATAGCAACCCCATAGGACAGAGTACAACTGCCCCATAAGGTTTCCAAGGCTGTAAATCTTTGAGGAAGCAAAGTGCCACGTCATTCTCCCAGAGCAGCCGGTGGACTCTAACTGCCGATCTTTTGGTTAGCAGCCAAAAGCTTTAACCACTGCACCACCATGGCTCCTTGACTGGAGCTACAGAGCCTACATTTTATTGAGCCATAATTCTAATCTCCAGAATACTGCCTCCTGAATATGTATAATTTACTTAACTGTTCTCTGCTTCAGCTTTCTAAGCTATAGGAAATAATACAGTATTTAACTTCTAGAGTTATTGTGAAGATTAAATGGCATAATGAGAAAATTAAGTGAGACCCTTGCTTCAAGACACTTGCAATCTAAAGAAACAAGTGAGCTGCACAGTATTGAATGTTTCACTGTGAGCACTGGTATTTTTATCAAACTAATGGTATGTTCTCACTACCTTCAATTTTAGCTGTGCATGGCTTTCACAATTCAACTTTTGGAGTTTTAGCTTTCTAAGATAAGATGTCTTTCCTAATTTTTTTTTTTTTAATTTTAATGTATCTTGAAAATTTGAATGTATAAAGAAAAAAATCAGCTTCAAATGGAAAGGCATTCAACTTATCAAAGAGATAAGACTATAGCTATAATTTATAATTAATGCTACATTTCTATTATTTATATCACATTGCCTAATATGTTATTCTAATAATTCAATTAATTATTGATATTTATTTGCAATAATATAACAGACTAAATTTTCTGTATCCAGTGAAGCCAGTGATTACGGTTACAGTGAGTCTGCTTATTTGGCAAAGGATGACAACAGCGGTGTAATCACTGATCTCAGTACTTAACTCCAATATGGGTGCTCATAGGTCTTCCGACAGCCATTGGAGTTTTATATTCCTACCACTGTAGTACAGTTCCTTATTTTAAGCACCTAATTGTCTAACTGCCTACCACTTTCCAACATATGGAGCCAATGCCAAATTCTGTAAAATTTTACTAAAAAATATATTGGACATCTTGTTTGTTCTGTTCGTTTATATACTCTTTTGTTTTAAACTGTCTATTCCCGCAAGTAATATCTTGAGTGTGAATAAAGGAGCTCAACTGAAAGATAAAAAAAAAAAAAAAATCATCTAAGGATGGATACTAATCTTGTGCTATAACAATACCAACCTGAAATATTTTGTTGTTAAGAGTTCACAGGTGTTATTCACTAACACATACAATGAAAAGTTAAATCAATTGTATGATTAAACAAGGTAACATGATTTTCTGTATATACCTTGTAATTTTTCACGGCCACATTATTTCTTAAAATAGACTGTATAAAGAGGAACTTTACTGTACTGTAACTGAACTGAACTTTGTTCCTTAGTCTCCTGTTCTGCTGATTTGGGGAAATTTAATCTTGCTAATTCATGAACGAAGCTCCATCTGGTTTAACACTCTGTCTTTAGTCATTTAAAATTGCTTGGTCTCAGATTCTTCCCTTTCTTCTTCTCTTGTCCACTGAGATGATCTAATTTGCCAGGACTTTCCCTTTGTCGTGGCATCAGGAGACAATTCTTGTCTAAGAGTCATTAAGGCCTTGCACTGGGAAGGCTAGTTGAATCAGATTTAGATAGGTGTTGCTGCCAGTCCAAAATCTCAGTGACTTAGAATAACAAAAGCTTATTTCTAATGTTACATGACAAAAGGGGGTCAGCAGGTGGTCTGCTCCCGGCTTTGATCTTCAAGGATCCAGATTATGGAAGTTCCACCATTGTGTGATGGTCACATTTAAACATGTTTCCACAACGGACATGGCAAAGAAGTGAGAGATTGAGATTCACACATCGACATAAATGTTTTTGCCACAATTGAGTCCTGGTGGCGTAGTGGTTAAAGCACCAGGCTGCTAACCAAAAAGGTCAGCGTTGGAACCCATCACCCGCTTGCTGGAGAAAGATGTGGCAGTCGCCTTCGTGAAGATTATAGCGTTGGAAACCCAATGGGGCCGTTTTACTCTGTCCTATAGGGTCACTTTGAGTCAGAATCGACTCGATGGCAGTGGGTTTCACAACGGATACATATCACTGCTGCTACATTTCACTGAACTTTCTTAGATCTGAGTGTTCAGGTTTCTCTGTCCAGTGCCTTCACTGGGCCTGGCTGTTCACAAAGTCCAGTACACAAGCTGCTTCCTCCCGGAACCCATGCGGTCCTCGGCCTGAGGAACACCAAGGCACCAACCTTTGTTAGACCTGCCTCCTCAGTCGTCCTTGCCGGAGCTGCGTTCCCAGGGGCCTGGCTGGTCACAAAAGTCTGGGCCTCACTGTGCTCCACAAGCCGCTTTTCAGGATCCACATGATCCCAAGCCTGCAGTGTGCCATAATGCCCTTTTTTGGGTCTACAGGCTCAAACATCCCTCCCTGCGGTGCCTTCACCAGACTCTGGCTGTTCACGAAGTCCCGGCCGCGCAGCGCTCCACTATGACCGGTTGCCACCTCCCCAAGATGGCCGCGCTGAGTTAGGAGGGCGGTGGCGTGAGGCAGTTCTGTGAACTTCCGCTCTCCAAGGTATGTGTGTAACGTTTTTTCGAGTCACTGTTCCTTTTAGTTCTCCAACCCTTTAACTGATGTCTAGAATTCTGAGATTATTGGTTTTATCAATTTTGCTTGTTTTCTTCTATAACAGTTGTGGGGGATGGTGCATAAAATTGCTTAAGTAGCCATCTTGCTCTGCCTCCCTCGAAATCATTTTTAATCTTCACTAAGAAAATCTACTAGATTAAAAATTAATGTTAAGATGTAATGTGTAGTATTTAAATGAAGAATAATATATTTATTTTGTATGTTCCCCCTATTTGACCGATTTGATGAAATTGTCATACTTTCCTAAATTAACTTAAAAGTTCTAATTTTTTTATTTCACTAATGATTCCAGTCCCTTTCTTTTCTATCATAATCAAACCATATGACTCTGCTGCTAGTTGTTAAAGACATATTCTCTCCCTCTCCCACCAAACCATTTTGCTTCTTTTCCCTTTTCTCCGCTAACCCTTAACAGAACAAAACCCTTAGAATACATTTAATTTTCTTCTTTCCTCTGGCCCAATGAGACATTAGAACATCTTCAGTCTCTCCTTCTCCCTCACACCCACCCCCAACTCCTAGGTTTGCTAGAGTAATTTAGCATTTATTGAGATTCCTTTTGCATTAATTGCCTTAGGTTTAAAAAGTCCTCATGTCCTCATTTATTGAATTCACATATATTAAATTTTATTGTTCACTTATTGCCTCTTCCTACGTCTTGTGGTCTCTATTTTGGTTGTCTTTACCTATGGGCTTTCCTTAAGTATTTATCTTAAATGGTGGGACAGTGGTTAAGAGCTCGGCTCCTAATCAAAAGGTCGGCAGTTGGAATTCAGCACTTCGAATCCAACAGGTGGATTCCCGCACTTCGGATCCACCAATCGTTCCTTGGTAAACCTTATGGAACAGTTGTACTCTGTCCTGTAGGGTGGCTATGAGTCAGAATCGACTCCATGGCAACGGATTTTTGGTTTAGCGTACTTGCAAACGCTTCGAATTTGTATATGTTCATAAGAAAATGTGTCTGTGTGTGTTTACATCATCAAGAAGATGATATACTGACAGAGTATACACGACTTGTATCCGAAAGGCAGGCAATTGAACCTACCAGTGGCTCCGAGGGAGAAGAGACCTGGCAATCTGCACCTATAAAGATTATAGCCTAGGAAACCAATGGGGCAGTTCCACTCTGTCCTACAGGGTCCCTAAGACTTAGAATCAACTCAACAGCTTACAACAACAACAGGATTCCTTGCATGCTGTTCTTTATTTTTTCTTGAGTATTAAGTGCTTTCCTACTGTCTTTTAGCTTCCAATGCCAAGTAATAAGGTCTATCCTGTGTTATTATTTTTTCTCCTTCGTTGGGAGCTTGTTCTTTCAAACTGGAAGCAAGATTTTTTTCTTTATTCTTAGAGTTCATATATTTTTCAAAACTTACTCGATTGTGTATCTTTTCGTAGTAAATCAGCCGGAAAATTAGTCAGTCCTCTTAATTTATGGACTGAAATCTTTTCTGAGCTCAAGAAAATTTATTTGTAGAAGTTGTTCAGTTATTACGTCTCTCCTGTCTACTCCCTTTTTTCACCTGGGTCACCTGTTAGGTGTTTATTTTCTTAGACCTATTCTCATCATTTCTTTTTTTCTTTGTGATTTTTTTTTTTTTTCATTTTTCTCTTATGTGCTTTGAGATACTGTTGTGTTTAAATGATCTCATAAATTTCAGTCTGAACAGTAACTACTCTCCCATTTAATTTATTGGTTCTAAAATAAGCAAGTAGGTTTGCATGTGTGCTTGTGCGTGTGTTGCATGTGCATATCTTTCAACACACTATTTATAAAATTCAAATTTTCTTTTTCTCATATGTAACTGGGCATGTATTCTGAATTTCACCTGATCCTTTTACTTCTGTGTGCTGTGGCCTCTTAAATTGGTAGTTATTTTCTCAAGCAGCTCACTGGGGTTCAGTTCCAATTGCTAGAATTTACTTAGGGCAGGGATTCCCTAGATGATGAAAGGCAGAGGGGGGGTTATCTCACCCAGCTGTTCTGTTTTTAATGGCAGGCTATCAGCTCCTTTCTGAGACCTCTTTGTTTTCTGCTTCCCTGCACTCTCACAGACTCAAGATTAGGGACAAGTCAGCTAAAACTCTAGTTCTCTCCTGACCTTTATGGGACCTCATTGACCAGGGTCACTTAAAAGGAGTGAACTATACCTTCTTTGGTGACAAAGCCCATACATGACCAAACACAAAGCTCTTCCCAGAATCCACCATCCACCTGGTCATTCCTCCTGACTTTGTTGTCACTCTTTAGTCAATTGAGTAGCGCACAGGGGAGACACCTAAACTGAGGCAAGGATCTCTTCTTCTCCTGGTGAACTACATATCTCAGTAGCTGCCAGACTCAGAAGTGACAAATAATTTGCAATTAGGAGCAGAGTAAAAGGGGAATGTTTTTTGTTGGTCCCATGTGGCTCCCACCTTTAATTTATCAGCCTGAGAACTTTGTCAGGCAGATGCTAAAGGAGAACTCTCTTTTCCATGGTGTTCTTTCTTTTGAAATCTGTTTAGGTTTCCTCCATATTGACAGTTAACTGGAATCTTTTGTGAACTTAAAACCAAAGTAAAACAGCATGTTAAGAGCATTAGTGTTTTTTTTCTCCTGTATGTAGGTTTATTTGGTTATATTCCAGCCAGCAATTGTAGGCATGTAGCTAACAACACTGCCCAGCAGGAATCATGCCCTAGCTGCCTGAGTTTTCACAGAAGTAAGAGAAGGCAGCTCTGTTTCGCACATTTCTCTCCATTTTCTGTAAAGATCAAAATAAGCATGTAGCAGCATCATACATTGATGGCACAAAGATGAGTAATTATAAGCTTTCGATTTTCTTTTGCCTTTGAGAACACGCACCTAAGATATTGACTATTTTAAATATGGGTGACTTGGTCAGCTATCCCTCAGTTGGTTCACAATGGAATGAATGCTCATTATAACATCTCATCTCTTCCAGAATTGACTAGGCATGCTGTGCAAAGATTTTACTGTAAACTTCCTTCAAGTAATCATGTGACCTTTTCAGTGCAATATTTTACCCATTCTCCTTGCTCTCTATCCTGAAAAGTTTCATCTCTTCAGTTCACTGCCATGAGCTTTTGGAACACAAAATCATGTGGAACAAGCTCATTTGACTTGATAAGATCTTGTCCTCAGGCAGGCCTTCCCTGCCAACATCACTCTCCCCTCCTGACAAAGTCGTCCCCTGGCTACTTCAAATACAGGTCTAAACACCTGCTCGCTAGTTATGAACTATGCGCAGGGCCATTAGAGAGCTACTTACACAACATGCCACAGTCTGTTTCCTATTTTGTAAGGGGTAAGCAAGTGTTAGTTTTACTTTCCCAGCCAATCAGTAGTCACTCAGTCTGTTACTAATGTTCCATATTTAGCTTTGTATCCATGGTCCAAACTTTTTTAGGTTATAGTGAGTTGTGGGACTTGAACATTGAACTGGAGATTTTCCCTGAGCAGTGACAAGAATAGACAAAGCTTTGGTTTCTGAGAGCAAATAATTTAAAGGCCTAGAAGAGGCTCTAAAATGTGTGACTTATCTCCCTTAACCTCCTCTTCCCATCACTTATGACAAGAAAGACAATGTAATTTAGGGGAAAGGGCTTAGGAATAGGAGCTAGGAAAAGTAGAACCAGCTCCATATTGGCCACTGATGAATTACTTGTAGTATGTTCAAGTTACTTAAAATCTCTGAGCCTTGGTTTCTTTAACTGGGGAATGATGGTATCAGATTTGTAAGGTCTCCTTCACCTTTAAGATTCAGTCAGTATAGCTGCATCTTCCTGTCCCCATTTCTCCCAGGTTGTCTTTTGAGCTTTGGTGTCTTCTTGTGTGTCCTTTTCTCCATTCAAGGTTGTTCTTTAACTTGGTCTCTCCTGCATGTAAATGTAAGAGAGACTGGGAAAAGGAAACAGAATACCCAAAGAAACAGCCCTGTCTCCATACCAATGTACTAAACTCTAACATGAGATACAAAGAAATGTCTTTGCCTTTGAGATTTTCCTATTGAAAAACAGGAGAAAAAATAAACACAAGTGCTTTCACCTTTGCTCTAGATTATTCTAATATTTTTCACAGATTTAAAGAGACTGGCAGCATTTATGAAAGGTTGGACCTCTTTCCTCTGAAAAAATTTTAATAAAATCCTAAAGTCAATATTTTTTTTCTCAGCAAGCTTTCATAAAACAGGTCAACGCCTCACACAAGTAGATGTTCATAAACCAGGGAATAAACTGGAAGTTTACATAGATATTTGATTATTTCCATGTTTTCCTTAGTTGTTTGTATAACTAAAGCCGCAATATGTGGTCATTTGGTTTTGTTTGTGATTCTTGAAACTCTGTAGGACTGGGTACAAACACATCACAAAAACCCTCACATTCTGTGGCCAATGCCCAAAATTTTGCCCCTATTCCTGTTGATCTAAATACACAGTTTTAAAGGTTGCTCCTCTAATAGAGATTTTTATACCACTTAAAACAGCACTATCTTGAATTGCTGAAAATACCTATAGAGAAAAATGAAAGAATAGTCCAAGCAGTATTCTTTATATTATCTCATATATCCCTGAAGGGTGCTTTAAATTGTGCAGGCTACAAAGGGAGTTACATGTCCTAAACAATTCTACAATGACTTCCAGAACTTCCTGGCTTGTGAATTCACTTGAAATGTCAGAAAACTCAAAATTTATGCTTTTTATTGCCATCTCTGTCAGACCCATCTTGCAGGCATGAGAGTCTCTTGTGGACTCCACCTCTGTGCAGCTGTCCACTGACCTTCATTTGTGATCTCTCTATCTCAGTCAGTCCTCAAATATATATTGATGGCCTATGCCTATGGACCAAGCACTACTGTCAGTGCTAAGATATATAATAATAATAAGATACCTTGCCACCCTCAAGACCATTTGGAAAGACAAAATTCACACATATGAGACAACTAAAGAATGATACAAGATAATATATATCCAAGTCCTAAATCACGTAGTTCAGGCAAATAAATGTGCTAAGAATTTAGAAAAATTATGGATCAATAAAGAGCCTTTAATAACCCTTTGCACTGTTCCTAAGGGATCCATACTTAAGGTAAAGAAAAATTGCAGCGTAGGCAGTTGTGTGTTATATTTAATGGTGAGTCCCCTTCTGATTTATTCGCCTAGGTAATGTGAAAAGAATATTCGTATTCTGTGCTTTTGCTTTACGGACAAATATCTCCTCTCCCTCTTCCTCTTCTGTCTCTTTCTCTTTTTCTTCCTCTCAGAGCTGACTGAGATTCTCGCTCTTGAAAGTTCAGTGACCTTTGATAGTTTGGGTCACAAGGGTGCCATCTGTTCTTAAAAATAATTTTAAAAATTTAAATACTTTTCTCATATTAAGGTTAGATTTTCTTTTCCTTTTTTTTTTTTTCATTTACTTAATTAAGGCTTTACGGTCACATAGAAGACAAATTTCCTAATAAAACCATTTGAGCCATCGCTACTGTGAGGTTCATGTGTGAATTGCTGACCAAGCAAAGAAATTTGGAAAACTTGGTGTCTGGAAATGGAAAGTCAAAGGAGAACAAAGAGAAAACAAATACTTTGGGAAAGAAAAAAATATATGTCCTAAAAAAAGAGATCCTCCAGTAGCTGAGTAAGAAACCTATGTCAAAAGAGATAGGACTTCTCCTAGAAAAAAGAGACCGGACAGAGGAGAGAGGAGCTGGAGATTGAAAGTAAAGATGGTACTGGAAAGCTGTCCATAAAAGCCAAACAAACAAACAAATGAAAAGTAGGAGAAGTTTCCAAATTGCACGAAATGGGACTTTAAATCTCCGCTGTGCTAAATTCATTTTATGATTTTTTCTCCATTCTTGCAAAAAAAAAAAAATCATTATCACCAGCAAGAAGGCATATTATTCTGTTTCTGTTTGTTTTTTTCTTTTGTGTTTATGTTTTGTGAATGGAATATTCACTAGGACTCTGGCATAGAGCAGTTGGTTAACAGTAGTGACACATGAGCTGATATAATTGTGTTTTGTAATGGTAGAGAAGAGTTAAATAGATTGAGATGAGTAAACAAACACACACACACACTCACCCTAAATGCCACTTAATGTTAGATCCCTGTGCGTCAAAGACAAGTAAGTCAGTAGATACTGTTATTTCTAAAATCAAAGTAACATTGACTTGGAGTTCACAACATAAAATAAATTGTATGTGCCATAAAATAAAAAAAATGCCTTTGCTCATCTTAAAAACTTCATTTCAGGTATAGAAAAGCAAAGTTTGACAGTTCTGCTCAGTTAATGCATTGCATTTCTATTAACAGCAACGAGTTGTATTACTGTAGACCTACCAGTACCAGTTGCTATTGAGTCGATTCCAACCTGTGTTGACTCTGTGTCTGTCAGAGTAGGACTGTGCCCCATAGGGTTGTCAATGACTGATTTTTTTTTTTTTTTTTTTTTTTTTTTGAGGCAGATCGCCATTCCTTTTTTCTGAGGTACCTCTGGGTATACTTGAATCTCCACCGTTTTGGTTAGCAGGCGAGTGCATTAACCATTTGCACCATCCAGGGACTTCACCATAGACCTGCGAATCAGTAAAACTGGTTAAAGATCTTTGTAGAATCAGTTGGCACCTGAGAAATTTAAAAATTGATATTCAAAAACATGATGCTAATTGGAAGGAAAATAAAATAAAACAAAAGAAAACTCTTCTACAAAGGATGTGTCTACTGATAAATATAGAAAAATGAAGTGTATCAACTTGGCTACCCGTTGCTGTTGAGTTGATTCCAACTCATAGCAACCCTGTAGGACAGAGTAAAACTGCCCCATGGGGTTTCCAAGACTGTAATCTTTATGGAAAAAGACTGCCATATCTTCCTTCCGTGGAGAGGCTGGTGGTTTCAAACCAGCCACCTTTTGATTGGTAGCCAAGTGCTTAACCACTGCACCACCGGGGCTTCTTATCAACCTGGCTAGCGACTTAATATTTCTTATCTCACAATATATACCAAAAAGTGAAATCTCACCTAAAATTCAATTCCAAATTCACTTTTAAAATATCTCACAGAAACAAGTCCTTTAAGAGAAGTAGCTTTCATGTATGAGAGAATAAGACACGTGAGCATTTCATTTTCATATTAAAATACAGGTACCTACCTTACATTCTATAGAAGAATCCACAAACCATTTGAGAAGCCACGTACATATGTGATTTACACTGAAATATAACCAGAGAAAAAATAATTGTGGCAGTTATAAAGTCAGGTATTTTTCTTTTCCATCATTTCTGCCATTGGCAATAGCTTAAGGGAAAAGCCTTTAACAAGGATTAAAAATATCAAATGTTCTATTAGGTGACATTAAGTGTAATGGAATCTCAAGGTTGAATTAATTTTGTAGCTTCCTTTATCATTCTGAAGATTACTATCTCAATAACTGGCAACAATAGTCAGCACTAGAAGACTTGACTAATTGGTGATCAGTCATGACAATTGTGTGACATCATCCTTTCTAAACATTAAAATCTTAGCCATCTTGCTGAGAAAAAGTAAATAGAAAAACATAGCTAGATATTAGTTTAATTCACCTGTTTGAAAGTACATTCTAACCTTGCATTTCAAATTTTCATTATACTATGCTAATAAGCACATGAGAATTTTATGGGCTTGTAGTTACTCATTTAGGAATGTTTCCTATCACTGAAAAGTAATACATTTAACTACTAGTCAAACAACCTCATAAAATCTCAGAGATAAGATTTCATAAAACTTGGACAGCAGTAGGGGATGAAAAAAATTTCATCTTAATGAAATTCCAAGACAGGCATCATATTTCTATGTGAAATAATTTCACATACAAGATACTTCACATTGAAGAATCTAAATTAGGATGAATGCATCTTGGAGCAGAAGCCCACCATTGAGGGGGGTTTCAACAAATTCTCTTCACAAGACCAGCCCTCTATGAAAATAAAAATATTTACACGTCTATTTAGTCAGTAACAAACAGAGAGAAAACCATCTGGCCATTTGAATCAGTGTAAATTGCCCAGCCACTCTTGTGAAAAGAGAAAGCTAGTCAAATTAAATGCTTATTTTGTTTTGGAGCTAAACAATTGTCCTAAACTGTAATCATAAAATCCACATTTTCAGTATCAAATAAACAAAAGCAAATCAGCGAAGAAAAGTTGTTTTTGTGTAGTAATTGGCAGGAGGATTAGTATTTCAGTGGATCAGATTTCCTAAACCTCCTCATTCCTGATAACAGCTTCAGCAGTGAGGTGACACACCAAAAAGCATAAATTATCTAAAGCTGGAGATAAGCAGAGGCCATTTGGGGGTTCTGAGTGCAATATAAATAGATGCAAAACAGTAGGAGAACCAGCCTATCCAAAACCTCGGAAGGATTAGCGGTGTGAGCTCTGACTCCTTTGCTGTTGTTAGCCATGATTTATCGTCAGACAGTAACGGAGACTCAGCCTTATCTGTGATAATTCAGTGGCTTAATGGCAGTACCTTTATCTGGAGGTCATAATTAAGCTTGTTTGATCAGGCTGAGAACAAGCACCTATGCTGTGCTTGAGCCCTAACTATTGCTATTGGTGTCAGGGGTATAACATAATAAGAACATCATTGGAAATGGCATTAGTAATTTTGTTCAAGTACTGTAGCAAGTTATTACTTATCTATGGAGCAGAATTCCCAAAATGGGTGGAACAACAGCATGTTCCAAATTTAGAAACTTCTGTGTAATTTAGAGTTTAAGAATACTAGGTAGCTTTGGTCTCCGGTGCTTGGATTTAAAACCAATTTGAATATAAAACTGAAAATGAACACATACTGTAACATTACCATCAACAAATAAAAGCAAATGCTTATTAAAAGGAAAATTAACCTCTGTTATTTCCTACAATTGGACCACCTTAAACTCCAGTATCTCTACAAAAGTAATAGAAATTATAGGCATTGATTCAAATGGGTATAATAAAACTTCATTAATCTGGAATTAACTGGATAAAAGTTTTGTTTCACTTTGAAGAAATTTCTGAATAATTACATATTGAAATGGATTTTATTTTATTATTTTCAAGTACTTAGCATCATTTGAGGTAGCTGGTATATATTTCTAAGAGGAGGTCATGTCAGGTCTAAATTTAAGAAGATACATTTGGACTTGGCACTGCCACTAGTTAGCAAATAATAAGTATGTTAAAACACATAGGGACAATGTATCCTTTAACTTTGGTAAAGACATCATTTATGATTATGCAGTCTAAAATACTTTTTTACTTAAAACTTTTCACAGCTCAACTTTATCTTGCCTAGATAAAATTTATTGTAAATTCTGAATTAAGGTATTATAAACTATGATATCTTTCTGTGTTTGATTTCAGGTTTATGTCACTTCTGATTATTTTATGAAATTAAAGAACAACTCCTTTATAAGGTATATACTGACCAAACTGACCTGTTTTGATGGATACTTGGTTTCACTTCTTGTCCTGTGTCATATGTCTATCATACCCATGTTCAACAAGTTCCTACATACCAATATACCCACAGCAAAGTCAGATGCTCTGGGTTCAAATTACAGTTGTCACACACTATGTGACATTGAGCAAATTATTTAATCTTTAAGCTTCGATTTCCTACTCTTTAAAATGAAGCTAATAGTAGCACCTGATGGAGGTGTTGTGAGGCTCCTGTAAGAGAATCCACATGATTCACGCAGTGCCTGACAGACATCCTGTAATTCACAGTGAAGGTTCTTCTCCTCCTCCTCTCCTTCCTTCTCGTCTTCATCTAGCAAAAAAAAAAAAAAAAAAAAAATGAGGGCAGTTTCTTAGAAAATGAGGATATAGGAAATTTAGGAAAACTAAGTGGTAAGACTGATCCAATAGATGTGGAAGCCAAAAAATTAGTGAAAAATAACAAATCAACTCAACCTCACTATTTTTTCTACTGTTTAATAACCTACTTCAAGAGTTTAGGATTATCTTTTGGTATTCACAGATAGCTTTTTCTGCTGTCCACAGTTACATTTATAACCTTCTGGAGTAAATTATCAAAAGGAAACTTTAATGTACAGTGTATTACATATATATGAGCATGTAAACATGTATGTGAATCAAAATGTAACCTTTTTTTACTAATAAAATTTTACTTATAAAATTTGCCCATATCCTTAGTAAGAAAGTTATTATTTATATGAGATGAATCATACAAAGGGATGGTTTGAATGGTGGTATATGACTCTGAAGTCCCTGGGTGTTGACCATTGGTTAACACGCTCCTCTTAGCTGCTAACCAAAAGGTTGGAGGTTTGAGACCATCCAGAGGCACCTCGGAATAAAGGTCTTACAGTGTAATATTTTTTATTTCATCCATCTATTCCATCCATTTTTCCTTTGCCAGGGCCTTCCATCATATGTTTTACAGTAGGGATAATAACAAGAATCCATGGCTTCTTTCAAACCTTAAAGATATTATTTCTAAAATTCCTCATACATTTGCTTTGGGGTTTTGGTAGACAGCCTTTATCAAGTTAAGGAATTTCTTGTCTATTCCTGCTTTCCATTGAGACTGTATCGTAAATAAGTGTTGAACTTTTTCAAATGACTTTTCTGCATCTATGAAAAAGTATTTTTTTTTCCCATTTATGTCATTGAAAACACATAGATATTCTGATATTTAACTATACTTGCATTTCCAAGGTGACACCTAGTCAATTATAATGTATTATTTTGTTGATACCCTGCTCATTTTGATTGGCTAAATTTAATTTAGAAATTTTGCATCTCTGTTAATTTAAAATTTTCCTATAATTTCATTTTCTTAGATAGATTAAGTATAAGGTTACACTCATATAATTAAATGAATTGGACATTTTGCCCACATGTCTATATTGATTTAACTTGTGGAAGAATGTTAGGAAAAAGAAACAGAATTTGTTCCTTGGAAATTTGATGATATTTACCTGTAAAACTCTCTAGGCCTAACACTATTTTTTTTTTTTTATTATTGTACTTTAGGTGAAGGTTTACAGAACAAACTAACTTCTCATTAAACAATTAGTACACATAAATTGTTTTGTGACATTGGTTACCAACCCCACAACATGTCAACACTTTCCCTTCTCGACCTTGGGTTCCCTGTTACCAGCTTTCCTGTCCCCTCCTGCCTTCTAGTCCTTGCCCTGGGCTAGTGTACCCCTTTAGTCTCGTTTTGTTTTATGGGCCTGTCTGATCTTTGGATGAAGGGTGAACCTCAAGAGTGACTTCATTACTGAGCTAGAAGGGTGTCCAGGGACCATACTCTTGAGGTTTCTCCAGTCTCTGTCAGGCCAGTAAGTCTGGTCTTTTTTTGTGAGTTGGAATTTTGTTCTACATTTTTCTCTACCTCTGGCTGGAGCCCTCTATTGTGATCTGTGTCAGGGGAGTCAGTGGTGGCAACCGGGCACCATTGTGTTGTGCTGGACTCAGTGTGGTGGAGGCTGTGGTAGTTGTGGTTCATTAGCCCATTGGACTAATCTTTCCCTTGTGTCTTTGGTTTTCTTTTTTTAAAAAAAAAATTTTTTTTTCATTATACTTTAGCTGAAGGTTTACAGAACAAATAGTTTCTCATTAAACAGTCAGTACACATATTGTTTTATGACATTGGTTAACAACCCCATG
>NW_004443953.1:684180-692751 GCF_000243295.1 Trichechus manatus latirostris
TCTCCCCGCAGCCCCTCCAACATTTGTTATTTCCAGTGTTTTTGATTCGTGCCGGTAATGCAGGGGGTGAGATGGTATCTCATTGTGGTTTTAATTTGCATTCTCTAATGGTTAGTGATCGAGAGTGTTTCCTCATGTGTCTGTTGGCCGCTTGAATGTCTTCGTTGGTGAAGTATCTGTTCATTTCCTTTGCCCATTTTTTAACAGGATTATATGTCTTTTTGTTGTAGAGGTGTTGGATTTTCTTGTATGTCTTTGGTTTTCTTCATTCTCTTTTGCTCCCGACGGGATGAGACCAGTGGAGTATCTTAGTTGGCCGCTCATAAGCTTTGAAGACCCCAGACACTACTCACCAAAGTAGAATGTACAACATTTTTATATTATGCCAGTTGAGCTAGACGTTCCCCGAGACCATGATCCCCACAGCCCTCAGCCCAGTAATTTAGTACCTCAGGGAGTTTGGATGTGTCTATGGAGCTTCCATGACCTTGCTGTGGACAAGCCGTGCTGTAGGCCTAGCACTGTTTGAAGAGAATACTTTTTTTTACATTCAGATTTCTGTCTTGGTTATCAGTCTACTCAATTTTTTTTTTTTTTTTACCAATTGGGCATTTTATATTTTCCCAAAAATTTACTTATATTTTCAATTTTATTGACATATAATTGTACATAATATTCTTTATGATTTTATATATCTATTTTACCTAAGGTTATATCTCCATTTTATTCCATATTTGGTCTACTAAATCTGTTTTATGAGGTGCTTAGCATATTAACTCTGTTTCATGGGGCATTACATGGGATTTTTAATATCTTTTTCATGATATTGGCCTTCCTTGTGTGGTTGGTAATTGTTGGTTATGGGTTAATGTTCTGCAACAGCATTATCTTATCCTGGCCTTTGGCCAACACATAAATGGCATATTATGTATTGAAGCATGTCCATTCTCTAGGATACTGGAATCCCTTTGCTTTGGCCACTAGTTTTCAGGCGCCCTTCCAAAAATGTTTCTGTTTTCTCAAAAGCCTCTGAAGTATCAGGCAGGGACTATACCTGCTATGAAAAATCTCCATCCACCCTAGCTAGAATGGCCTGAGTTGCAGCCTGTCAACCATAGTGTGTGGAGCTTGTGGATCTGAGCATTTCCATCTCCTTACCTTTCTTTTACAGCTGCAGTGGTTAGGAGAAGTGGAGGGTGAGGTCCTTGTATTCAGTAAGGGAAAAATCAGAACACACTGTGGGGCTTTACCTAGAAAATTGTCAAAACTGTTAGAAATCACCTAAAGCCAGATTATATGATTAGTTTCTGGAACTAAATTTCTAACTTCAGTAAGAATACAAACATTATTTTTTCTTTCTTAACCAGCCTTGTGGTAAATGTTTAGGATGTTTTACTTTCTCAGAAAGTCTTTTGTTTTTGACATTCTAAAAAATATCTTCTAAGCTGATGAACTTTTTATTTACAACCACTAAATTATTATCTACTTTTGAGTCCCTTCACTGTGCTGCTCAGGTCATATTCCATTAGGTGGGACACATTTAGGTATCTGCCTTTGCTGTAGCATCCCTACAGTGCTTAAGTCTCTTCAAAAGTCTCTTACTTATGGCAGGAGTTTCACTTTCTAAATACAGTCTCTGTTTCCAAATTGTACATATATTTTCAAATGAACATAATTTCCATCATAGTATTATCCTCTTCCCAGCAATTTAGCTTAGGTGAAAGCCTCAGATGATGTTCCCAGGGAATAAAAAACCGAAACACCGAACCCAGTGCTGTCAAGTCAGTTCCAACTCATGGCAACCCTGTGTGTTACAGAGGAGAACTTTACTCCATAGGGTTTTCAAGGCTGTGACCTTTCAGAAGCAGATTGCCAGACCTTTCTACCAAGGCATCTATTGGTGGGTTTGAACTGCCAACCTTTCAGTTAGTAGTTGAGTGCTTAACCATTTGCACCACCCAGGAAGTTTCAATTTTATTTTTAAAAGAAACTCTGAGTCTGAAATAATAGAAAATTTGATCTTGTAGGAGAATTCTAACTAGTGTCTGTTCTTCCATGTATTTACCAAATTTACTATGCCCAAGTGTTTTAAAGCATTTGTTCTCTTTTATATTCATTTCTATTACATTCATTATATACCTAAGATCTATTATTAGTTCGACAATCTCCAAGTACCTATGCAGAGTTAGTCTTAAGAAAATCAACACAAGGGTCCAGGGGTGATAATTGGGCAGTAGCACAGATATGCAAAGATGATTATTAGTAAACCGCAAACAATTCCCACATGTAACAAGGAGATTCTCAGTCCATAATCACAGGTGTAGACAAGAATGTATACTCCATGAAGCAAAGGTTTTTGCCCATTTTTCCTTCAACTCTATCTCCAGCATCTACAACAAACAGTCCGTGTAAGAGAGTAGACACTAAATAAATATTTGTCGAATGAATGAATGATCAGTTTATTTTCTTTAACCCCACTTAAATTCTGATTTCAAATTAGATGGCTGGTAATTTAATCTCAGTCAGGTTTAGCACTAGTCTGCCCCTGAATTTGTGTCAAGAGGTCAGGATCTAGGCATAAAGATCTATGCAGAGACAAGGCATGGATTCTTTTGCTGGACTCATATAGAAAAGAAATAGGCATGTACATGTTCTTCATGGAACTCAACTAGAGTATTGTCAAGTTCAAATCTAGAAAAGTGTCTCCCTCCTCTCTACTTGTGGGTTTATGGGAGGAGAGTTGCAAATAGACTAAGAATGTTGGTGGAGCCTGGCATGAATGGGATGGAGAAAATGGAGAAGCTTCGTTGCTGTCCCCAGTGAGTGGGACAGCATGGTCCTCTCCATGTAGAGTCGTATGGCTACACCATTACTGTAATAGGAACGTTCTTGTCACACAGTCGTGTATCATTTTTAAAACATTTGCCTATTTCCTTATAACAGGCAGGACAAAGGAATCTATGTGGTAGTTAACTGTTTCTTGAAGGTGAAGAATTCAGTACTGACCTAGTGGAAGTCAAAGAAGGTGATTTATGACAGCTCTTTTTTTTAATGGCAAAATTTAGAAAGGAATAAGAACAAAGTACTCTGGAACTTCTGAGAGAATAAAACACCCGCAATTTACAAAATAAGTGCTTCAAGGGACCTAGACCAAACTGACAGCCTCTTTAAAAGCAGATATAACTTGCCAGGATAGAAAAGTTATAGCCTGTTCAGAAAGTCTCTTTAGCAGGAGGAGATGAAAGTTTTGACATTGGCAGCATCAAAGTTATTACCCTAAGAGAAGGCCAGTTAGTTCTCTGGAATATATCTAAATTCAAGTTGAACAATTGATTGGCATCAAAACTTTTATTTTACACCCAGGTGTCTATGAAATTTTATGGATCAATAGTAGAAAAGTTAAAGGCCAGAATGTGTGGTTGAGGTGTTGCTAGGGACAGTGAGCTAGAAGATAGTCTCTGCAAAGCTTTTCTGGAAAAGAATGTTTAAAATATGCTTTCATTGATGGTGACTTAGTGATACTGGTACAGGCAAACCCATTTTATATATTCTGATTTGGTAAATGAATGAATAAAAGAGAACCATTTGAAAAAGGAGGAGGAGCAGGTGGAAGGAGAGGAGGAGGAAGGAAAAGAAGTAGAGAAAGAACAGGAGTAGAAGGAGGAAGAAGAGGGGGGAGTAAGAGGAAGAGAATACCATGATTACAATCAACTTTAGAGGCTGAATCCTTTTTGTAAATATCAAAAGTAGAAAATAGGCACTTATTCTGTTTTAAGGATCAATCTAGGCAAATTAATTAAAGTGATAAAATAAAATCAAGTAAATGAATCCTCCTCTTTTATATTATTACTTTAGTTCTTATGAAATGGTTGCCAAAAAGAAAGTATGGTAATTATATTTGCTCTTATTGTTTAAAGAAGACTAATTGCAAATGGTAAAATTGGTTCGTTGTGTAGGCAAATTAGCCTTTTGTGGAAAAATTTAATCATGAGACTATTTTTCATTATTCTCTTTAAATAAATCGCAGTGTGGATTTGAGTACTTGATGTCACTCCTTGTAACCATTGTATTCTGCAAGACCTGACTTAAGAATCTTTCTCTTGACCAGCAATTCTCAGTGTTGGTCAGTCTTTTACTTTGAATCCCCATAACTGATAGCATCTATTTTTTTTAATACTCCTTGTTTTTGTACTAGAAATACATACATGCATTTTTGTGTAAGAGGCTTGATCAACATAGAAGTAAAAAGAACAAAAATAAATGTGTATTAACTTATGTTGTGATTCTCTTTCTGCTTATCAGAGGTAACCACTGTCAAAAGATTAAAAAAAAACCAAACCCATTGCCTCGGAGCCGATTCCGACTCATAGTGACTCTATACACAGAATGGAACTGCCCCATAGGGTTTCCAAAGAGCGGCTGGTGTATTCAAACTGCCAACCTTTTGATTAGCAGCCAAGCTCTTAACCACTGCACTACCAGGACAGTGCTGTCTTCTAGCCCATGTCCTATGCATTAATGCGCACGTGCGCAGGCATTCATGCGCACGCGCAACATTCATGTCTTTTTTCCTTTCGCTTTTTACATTATTGAAAGTACACTATGTTCTTCTAGGACTTTATTTTTTTGCTTACTTAAGACTAAATATCTCCCCATGTTAATATTTATAGGTCCATTCCTTATTGTATATTGTTGCGTATAATTCCATTTTATTTTAATTCCATTGTACTATAATTTACATTACCACCCCTCTAAAATACCATTTCCCCCTCAATTTTAAACAGTGCTTCAAAGACCATTCTTGTACATATGTCTTTGGGAGAACATCATACAGCTGCTAACATTCAGCGTGAAGAGCAACTGAGGGTGTAGAATATGATGAGAACATAGTTAAGTATGTTTTCATTTTCATTGTGTGAGAAAATGTAGATATTTGAAAGAGAATTGTTTGTATGCTTTGAAATCTCAATAGGCATAAGTATTACTTACACCTTAATAACTGTGTTTTAAAATGAAATAAAGTATATCCAACATTTAAAATTTAAATAATTTTTAGTATGTGGAGGGTGGTTCTATCTAGATCATTGTTTTAAGTGAAAAGAACATCAGAAATTACCGAAGTTTGAATCATTGTATGCATATATTTTGTTTCAGTAATAGTGATATTTAAGCATATCATCAGGAACTGATTAAAAAGTAAATTTTATGTCTTGCACCAGGTAGTAAGAATCAGGTGATATTTTTGGAATTCCTATTATGTTGCAAGCACACGAACTCTTAATCTTCGTATAAAGTCTGTAAGGTAGATGTTTTTATTCCATTTCATACCTCTGCCTGTATTTCACTATTTCTTTCTTTTTTTTAGATCAAGAAAAAAACCCATTGCCTTCGAGTTGATTCCGACTCATAGCGACCCTGTGGGACAGAGCACAACTGCCACACAGGGTTTCCTAGGCTGTAATCTTTATGGGAGCAGATCGCTGGGTCTTTTCTCCCACGGAGCCACTGGTGGGTTCAAACTGCCAACCTTTGGGTTAGCAGCTCAGCACTTAACCGTGTTAAATTAGGAAAAGGCATATTTATATCAGTTGAAAATTTTAAATCTCCTTCCCCAATTTGGCATCAATCCTTTAAACCTAGATTCTTAGGAAGTGTTTATTCAATCAGTACATATCCTTCTAACATATCCTCAAGTTGATGCCGAAGTACTGTGAAACATCTAACTGAATTGAAGATGCACCTTGAATATGGAATTCTGATTTACGTGTCTAATAACTCAATGGCAAAACAAAGAATCTGTTCATATGTCTTAGTCTGGGCGTGTAGTAGTTTCTTTTACTTGTTTTAAAGACTCAAATCTATTTACTAGTTTTACCCATGGTTGTCAGTGGCTGAGAGTTTCTGAATCCCACTTCTGTGATTTCCTTTTGAATATTAAGAAGGAATTTGATATTTCCGGTCATCTGGCATTTTTCCCATTCCCTGTGAGTTTTCAAAGAGTAAAGGTAGGGCTTTTGTAATCACATTTACAAATGTAACCATGCCAAGGGCAGGATCTTTATCTGTTTTTCTCTCTGCCATATGAACAAACATTTGGAATAGTGCTGGCACTTAGTAGGTACTCAATAAATATTTTTTGACTCAATGAATGAATTGTTACATTAAATTGGGATTTAATTTGTCTCTAAAGACATACATTTAAAATATTTAGATCCTCTGACCATCATGCATAATATTTTTTCTCTCCTATTTTCAGTTTAAATTTACTCTTAACATCATTTGTTTTGCTGTCTCTAGTATGAAGATTCTCTTATGTAGAAAAGACGTGTATGAAAAGACACATATATTAAGTCTACGTATGTGAGAGTTTTGGGGAGGGCAACTCTTTTTTGTCTTCTCAAGTGCTCCACCCAGTAAAGGTTTCTCAGCTCCATATTCACATGACTGATTATTTTAAGTAGGCTTTTAGGTCAGTGTCAGAGACCAAGCCAGGGTCATTATTTCACAGACTGCCAGTAGAGTGCAAGGTTGAATCTTCCGCCATTCCACTCTTCCCTTGCCTTGAAACTAGAGGGCTTGTGGTGGCCTTGAACATGGGTGCACCTCTCCGAGGTAAGACAATTCTAGGGGAAAATATACAGTAGTCCTTCAGAGTCCCCATCTTGTCATGCCCAATGGAGAGATTTCCTGTCACTGTAGGTTTCCCATCCCCCCAAAAATGCCTTAACACCAATTAGAATGATTAGAAGTCATCCGACACAAAAGGCTTCATAGATTTTTAAAGTTGGAAGAGATTGTGGCAATCAGAGAACTGGGATCAGGAAAATATATTTTTTGTATAATTACGAGAGTGACAAATTGAGCCTATTACCTTTTTAGGTTTAAGGTATATAGAAAATATAAAAGATAAATTATAGTATATATTCTTCCAGCCTTCTCTTTCTCACACATACATACCCACACACATATACACACAATGCTTTATAAGAAGGTTTCGATTTTTACCCCTTCTGAAGGTAGGCCTTTGTAGTCTAGGTCTATGAGGTGGGTAGAGAGGAAATTTGAAAGAAGACTGGCATGTCTGCATTAATTTGCGTTAGAAAGGCAGTTACATCAGTCCATAGAGATAGAGAGAAAAGAAAGAAAGATTATGGGTAGAGAAAGAGAAGACCCTGCTCAGACTGGGTCTGCTGATAGTTCCAGGGGCACAGCAAGTGCTTATAAATGGGGCCCAGCTGAGCTATAAGAAGGGGGACAGCAGGGAGATAAATGGTTGTGAATAGAATTCCTCTCTGAAACCTCCCATGTCTCTGTGTTAAATGTTCAAAATGATTTTTAACCCTCTTTAAACACTGGATAACTTTTAGGTTTATATTTGTTTTCTTTATATGTTTTAATAAATTATATCTTGCTTACACTGGCTAGAGGTGGGGTTTTATAACATTATAAAAGAAGAAGCAAAGACTTTTCACATCTAGGCAAGGTGGAGTAACAGGGACCAGATTCATATTTCCACCAGAAGCAAACAAAAAAAATATAAAAGAAAATATATGAAACAGTGGATATCAAAACACTGGACATCAGGCAACAAAGAACCCAGAGAGATGGGAAACAAACGAGGTAAGCCCTATAATTTCCCCAGTTTACTGCTTAAGAAAGTTTCCAGGTCACAGGTTAGGAAGGAAAACTCAGGTAGATCCTGGCAGATTCCCTGAGTTGAAAAGATAAAACTTAGCACCTAGGGAAACCAACATGGCTAGAATTTATAGAACAAAGTACTGGGCAACAGAATGCTGTATAGAATGAGAACTCTAAAGATCTAAAGGGAGTCCTTCTTGATTATTCAACATAGTATTCATCAGCACATCTGAGCACTATCCAGGGCCGGTGAACGAACCACCCAAAAATATTAGAGGGAACAATACTCAATGCTCACACCTCACACATGACGGGCAATAGGGCCTTTCCCGTCAGTCACACTGGAAAACCTCATAATTCATAGAGCATTTGGTATAGTGTTAATAAAGGTTTTGCCTCAGTAGTGGGGAAAAATTAGACCTAGGCTAAACGCGGATCTGGTACCTCCTAACAAAACTTAAAACCAAGACCTGAAAGATTTGGACTATTTCCAAGTGACTTAACTGTGTTCCAGAACAAATCTCAAAAATATTTATAGGAGTACAAAAATATAACACAACAAAGTAAAATTTACGGTATTTGGCATTCAGTCAAAAATTACCAGGAATGCAAAGAAAAAGGAAAATAGGATGCATAATAAAAAGAAAAATCCATCAATTGAAACCACCTAGAATTGAAACCGATGTTAGAATTAACACACAAGTACATTAAAACAGTTATTATAACTGTAGTCTACGGGTTCAAAAAAACTTAGTAGATACATGGACAATGTAAAAAAAGTCAGAAATTCTTGAGATGAAACTATAATGTCTAAGATTAAAATTACATTGGATCAACCACATCTTAGGCCACAGAGCAATCCTCAACAAGATCCAAAACGTTGAGATAATTCAAAGTGTCTTCTCTGACCACAATGCCATCAAGGTAGAAATT
>NW_004443953.1:696335-720123 GCF_000243295.1 Trichechus manatus latirostris
AAACAACATGTGTACTACTGTTTCATGAGAAACTATTTATTCTATAAGCCTTCACCTGAAGTACAATAAAATATAAAAAAATAAATAATAAAATTACATTGGATCAGATTTATGGGAGATTAGATATTGCAGTAGAAAATATTGGTGAACTTGAAGACATAGCAAAAAAAGAAAAAGATCTTAAACACAGAGACAAAACAGAATTTTAAAAATAAACAGAGCATGGGTGAGCTGTACAACAGCATCAAGGAGCCGAATGTGTGAATACCTGGAGTCCCTGAAAGAGAGGAGGATTAGGGGCAGGAAAATATTCAAAAATATAATGACCAAAATTTTTCAAATTTCATAAAAACTGCCAAACCATACACAAACCTAAGCACAAGAAAAATAAAAAACAGTATACTTGGCACCTCATAATTAAATTGCTCAAAACCAGTGATAAATGAAAAAATTTTAAAAGCAACCAGAGGAATAAAGAAAGCGATGATGACTGAAAACAATGCAAGTGATAAAAAATAGAGCAATGTATTTAAAATAATGAAAGAAGAAACCTGTCAGCCTACCATTCAATATCCAGTGAAAATACGTGTCAAAAAGGAAGGCAAAATAAAGACATTTTAAGATATACAAAAGCTGAAAGAACCCATCACCAGCAGATCCACATTACAAGAAATGTTAAAGAAATTTCTTCAAGCAGAAAGAAAATGACACTAGAAATGTGGTTCTTCAAAAGTAATGAAAATCACCTAAAATTGTGAGAGTAAATATATAAAAATTTTTCTTATTTAAATCTCTTGGAAAGATAATTGATTCTTTAAATAAAAAATATACTAATGTAATGCAGGTAGTATAATATATTTAAAAGTGAAATGTATGACAACAGTAGCACCAAGGCTGGGAGGAGATAAATGGAAGTACACTAAAGTAAGATTCTTATATTATTTAGGAAGTAGAAATTGGAAAGCTGATTTTAAGATTCATATGGAAATGCAAAAGACTTTGAATATCCAAAACAAATTTGAAAAAAGAATAAATTTCGAGTACCAACACCATGTGATTTTAAGAGTTATAAAGTTACAGTAATCAAGACAGTGCAGTATTGGCATTAAAAAAAAAAACTGTTGCCGTCGAGTCAATTCCAACTCATAGCGACCCTATGGAACAGAGTAGAACTGCCCCATAGAGTTTCCAAGGAGCACCTGCTGGATTCCAACTGCCGACCTTTTGGTTAGCAGTGCTAGCTTTTAACCACTATGCCACCAAGGTTTCTAGTATTGGCATAGAGATGGACAAATAGATCAATGGAACCGAATAAAGAGTCTGGAAATTTTCCCAAATATATGGAAAATTGATTTTTGATAAATTTTCAGAAGAAATTAAGCGCAAAAGGATAATCTTATCAGCATATGGCACTGGAATAATTGTATATCCATAGTCAGTATGGATTATACCTCAACATAAAGAAAACAAAAATCCTCACAACTGGACCAATAAGCAACATCAAAATAAATGAAGAAAAGATTGAAGTTGTCAAGAATTTCATTTTACTTGGATGCACAATCAACACCCATGGAAGCAGCAGTCAAGAAATCAAATGACACTTTGCATTGGGCAAATCTGCCGCAAAAGATCTCTTTAAAGTGTTGTAAAGATGTCACCTTGAAGACTAAGGTGTGGCTGACCCAAGTCCCAAGTTGTGTTTTTTTCAGTTGCCTCATATGCATTGGAAAGCTGGACAATGAATAAGGAAAACCAAAGAAGAATTGATGCCTTTTGTATTGTGGTGTTAGCGAAGAATATTGAATGTATCACAGACTGTCAAAAGAGTGAATAAATCTGTCTTGGAAGTACACCCAGAATGCTCCTTAGAAGCAAGGATGCCAAGACAATGTCCCACATACTTTGAACATGTTATCAGGGGGGATCAGTCCCTAGAGAAGGACATCATGCTTGGTAAAGTAGAGGGTCAGCGAAAAAGTAGAAGACCCTCAACAAGGTGGATTAACACAGTGACTGTAACAATGGGCTCAAGCATAACAACAATTGTGAGGATGCTGCAGGACCAAGCAGTGTTTCCTTCTTTTATACATAGGATCGCCATGGGTCAGAACCAACTTGATGGTACCTAACAGCAATAACAGTGCAAAAAAAACCCCTCAAATCATACATTGCATCACATATAAAAATTAACCCATATCGCAAACCTAAATCTAAAATTTAACCTATAAAATTTCTATAAGAAGACATAAAAGAAAATCTTTGTCATCTTGATTAGGCATATATACCTACTCCTCACTTATTGACTATCTCGTTATCCAACATTTCACATTTACAACAATAGTAAAAAATCTCTCTGACTATTTTGCACATTAAAGATGTACATCTGGCAGTAATAAATGGTGAGACACTAAGAGATTAACGCTGGCTGTGATGGTTAAAGTTATGTGTCTACTTGGCAGTTATGTAATAATGTAGTCATCCTCCATTTTGTGATCTGATGTGGTCATCTTCCATTTTTGCATAAAGCTGATTTTCACATAATGACCTGGTCTTTGGAACCTAATCATATCAATAAGTCAGGAGTGGAAGTATTCTTAGATACAACACCAAAATCATAATACATAAAGGAAAAAGTTAATAAATTGGACTTCATCAAAATTTAAAACTCCTGCTCTTCAAAACATACTGTTAAGAGAATGATAAGATAAGCAGAAGTTTGGGAGAGAATATTTTCAAATTGTATATCTGATTAAGGCCTTGTATCCAGAATATATGTTAAAAATTTCATAACTTAGTAATAAGAAATTATAGTCCCTAATAAATAAAATGAGCCTAAGATTTGAGCACATACTTCATCAAAAAAAGAAACATGGATGGTGTGTTAGGCTGGGTTCTCTAGAGAAGCAAAACCAGTGAAGCATATGTATATATATGGAGAGAGAGAGATTTATCTGCTTATCTCAAGGAAGTTGCTCACACAGTTGTAGAGGCTGGCAAGTCCCAAGTCCATGGTCGGGCATCAGGCTGAAGGCTTCTCCTGACTCTTGTAGCAGCAGGGGTTGATGAACCCAAGATTGGCAGGTAAGATGGCAGTGTGCTGGTTCACAGGTTGTGGAGGCTGACAAATCCCAAGATTGGCAGGCAATACGACAGGCCTGGCTCAAGTCCCAAGAACTGGAGGTCAGATGATGACCAGCTGGATGCAGGATCCAGAGCAAGCAAAAGCCAGCAAGCTTTGCCAGAATGTCCATATATATTGGATGCAGGACACACACCCAAGGAAACTCCGCTTACAATTGATTGACTAATTACATCAGATCACATTATGGAGGTGATTACATTATATCACAAAATGGAGGATAACTACATCATTACCTAACTGCCAAACTACATCATTACCTAACTGCCAAACCACTGAGAATCATGACCCAGCCAAGATGACACACAACCATCACAGGTGGTAAGTAACTACATGGAAAGATGCTCAACACTATTAATCATTTAGGAAATTCATATTAAAACCAAAATGAGCTACTACTACACACTTGAGTATTTCAACATTTTAAAGATCTGATCACATTAAGTTTTTGTGAGTATGTGAAACACCTAGAACTCGTATATACTGATGCTGGTAACGTAAAATGGTACAACTTTGGAAAACCATTTGGCCCTTTCTTAAAAAGTTAAGCATGCACATACTGTATGATCCAGACATTCTATTCCTAAGTATTTACCCAAGAGAAGTAAAAGCGTATGTCCATACAAATATTTGTATATGTTATTCACAGCAGCTTTATTTGTGGTAACAAAAACCTGTAAACAATTTAAATATGCTTGAACAAGTGAATGGATTAACAACTTATGGTATATCCATACAATGGACTACTACTCAGAAATCAAAAGAAATGAACTATTGATATACTCAACAGTATAGACGAATCTGAAAATAATTATGCTGAGTGATAGAAGCCAGATAAAAAGGAGTATATCCTGTATGTTTCTATTTTTATAGAATTTTAGAAAATACAAACTAATTTATAGTGACAGCACATCAGTGGTTGCCTGAGGATGGGGGACAGGTGGGGATATGGAGAGTTTACACACAAAAATTTGGGGAGTGATGTACATGTTCATTGTTTTGATTGTGGTAATAGTTTCATGAATGTATATATATATGTCAAAACTTAACAAATTGTATACTTTAAATAGGTGTTTTGTGTGAATTACATTTTAAAACAACTTTTTTAAAAAAGAATTTTTTAAATTATTTTTTAAAAAGAAGAGGGCTAGAAAAATAATACTTCCAGCCTAATAAGATAAATAGTAAAAATTTTGGTGTTTTCCAAATCCCAGGTCCCTCCCAAATATGCTATATACAGAACTATCTAATCCCTTACTCTCTTATTGGGAGTGAGTCCCACAGCTATGATTTCTGTATGAAATTTCACTCCTAGAATTATCACAGCCTGGTCTTTTACAGAACTACAGTAAAATTAGGTTTGTTTTTAGACATATGTACATCAGGCCAGTATACTTATATGTAAAATATTCTGCATTGTTCTTAATAATAGAGGTGAGGTAGAGAACAAAATCCCCATCAATACACCTTCCACATTCTGATTGTCTTTAGATAACATTAAAAATACTCTTTTCAGATAAAAGTGGCCCAAAGGAATCTTAGATTATAGGAGTGTTGTTGTTGTTGTGTGCTGTCGAGTTGATTCTGACTCATAGGGAACCTATATGACATAATAGAACTGCCCCTCAGGATTTCCTAGGCTGTAATCTTTATGGGAGCAGATCTCCAGGTCTTTTCTCCTATGGAAGTGCTGGTGAGTTCAAACCTCTGAGCTTCTAGTTAGCAGCTGAGCGCTTAACTATTGTGCCACATATATAGGAGTATTTATTATAAAATAGGGAAAATTGTATATATTATTTAGACGTTGGGGCAAGTGTAGACTGAATGTTGATTGGTGGACTTAAAAGCTTAAAACAGTTTCACATTTTTCTTTGATTGCCCTAAAATGTTATCAAAATATTATAGTTTATACAGAAGGAAGTGTTAACTTATTTTTGTCCACTTCATAGTAATATTTTCTTTAAACCAAAAATTATGCTTTGTTTTTTATGGCAAGTCTGTATTATTGTTTAAAGAAATTGTTCTTAAAATCACAAGTTGGGAGGAATTAAAAATCACAGTGTGAAGTTACAATAATATACGTAGATATATTTTGAGTACTGTGCATTTCACAGATTACTTGGCAGTCTTCTAGTGGTTAAAGTTTTTTTCAGAAAAAAATACAGATGGCCAAATTTCGTTAAAGAACTTGTGGATCTCCATTTTCATAGAGAAACTGGGATTTTTTTTATCTCACAATAGCACTGTATGCATCTTAGGCCAAGGAAAGACTTGAACGCATTTAATTTAAACTAGTAATCATTGTGCTTTCCTAAAGTTTCATGACATTTGAGGGGGATTAGAGATGATCAAGTATTTAACGTAGTATGGAGCTTGCTTTTCAACATCTACATTTTATTCTTAAAAGTAAAATTATAAGTATACTAAAGTGACAGTTTGTTATTAAAACCAGATATGCATATTAGGGTAAGATATCATCAATTTTCAGTATGGCAATATATGGGATGGATAGGTTAAGAGGATACAGTCAGATATGGTCATGAGGTGCTGTAGAGTGAAAGTTTTGGCAGGAACACCGAAGAAAGAGTGACTGATTGTACTTTTCAAAGATACAACAGTATCTCCTAACTCAACGCTCTTCTGCAATGACACTTTGGCTTTTGTGTAATAGAGTGAACCCCGGTGTCTGGGATTCACTCTGTTAGAAAAAGTTTATCAGATAAATTTGCTCGCTAGCTTGTACTGAGTAAGAGGCAGTTCAAAATGATAAAAAGGCCTCTGGGCCACCAATTTTCTAGGGCAGAAAGCTGCTGCAGCTGCAAATATGGACCAAAATCCCAGAGGACAGAGCTGAGAACCACGGAGACTCACGCACAGGAAGCAGAATAGATGCCATTTTCAAGAAACAGATGATATGCACCTGGCTGGATTTCAAAAATGCTTTACACCAGTGACTGATATGTACATCCCATTCCACAGTCTCCCACTTTTTACTGGAGAATTTATTGCATTTATTCTATTCTTCCATCACCATAGTATATTGAAATGAGAGAGGCAGACAACTTGTCTCTTTAGTTCACACATTTCAGACTGAGAGTAATTATACTTGAGAAATCTGCACCAAACCTGGGGAGGAGTCCCTGGGTGGTGTAAATGGTTCAGTGCTAGACTACTAACTGAAAGCTTGATGGCTCAAACCCCTCCAGAGGTGCCTTGGAAAAAAGGCCTGGTGATCTGCTTCCAAAAGCAGCCTTGAAAACCCTATCGAGTGCAGTTCTAATCTACACCCCTAAGTTGGAATTGACTTGATGGCAATGGGTTTGTTTTTTTGTTTTTGTTTTGTTTTTGGTTTACCACAATTGTATCTGATGATGAGCTCCTGGGCTTTGAGACAATGCTATGGTGGAATGAGAATTGGCAGGTCTTGAGATGAGGATGAGTATATTTTGTATGTGGGAGATATGTGAATTGTTGATAGTCTCATTCCTTGCACGCATGCTGCTTCTCATATCAAGAGGTAGTCTAATTCCCTTCTCTTGAATGTGGACTGACCCTAATGACTTTTACTTACTTACTTAAATAATAAAATATGCTAGAAATGATATTCTAGGACTTCTGAGGCTAGAACATAGGCATTCTTTCAGTTTCACTTAAACCTCTTGGAATTCTTGCCCTGTGACAATCCCTCTTGAAGCCCAGGAGCCATGCTCTCAGAAGCCCAAAAGCCACATGCAAAGTCCGTATGTACATGGTCCAGTCAACAATCCCAGCAGAGTTCTGAGCCAATAGCTGTCATACACTGCCAATGACATGAGTGAGCCATCTTGAACATTTAGCCCAATGGAGCCACTAGATGACTTTAGCCTCAGCCAGTATCTGCCTACAAGAGACCCTGAGTGAGGAGTGAGAGCTGTCCATTCAGTCCACAAGCCATGAAAGGTAATAATAAATTGTTTAAGTTACAAAGGTTTGGAATAGTTTGTCACACAACAATAGATAACCTACACAAAGAAGCTGGCATTTTTTTTAGAAGAAAGGAATTATTATTTTAAAGATGTAGCAGCTGAAATGTCCACGTCTCAAATTATAACATACCCTGGAGATGACCCTACATTCCTTGACTCCCTATGCTGAATATGATTGGCTAAGGAGCTGAATCCTTTGCAGTGTGGAAGATAACACTCTCTCCAATTCCAAGAAAGAAAAATTGTGAATTATTTTCATGACCTGTGTTCTGGGTTGTGCAAATGTTTGCATATTTAGTTCTCCTAAAAATAGTAATATTAGATTTTAAAGTTGCCTTCCTTGATTTTCATTTTAAAACAAGTTATATTTGGAAAACACATGGAGAAAATATTGCCAGTGTTAAGTTGTTGGAAGGGCAAATATTTTAATTCACATATTTTAGAAGAAACACCTTCCATTATCTCTTTTTGAAGTAGGGTAGGTAGTTTTTAGAATCTGTCCCACTGGATATTTCCAGCATGTGAAAACTCCCCCAAGATAATTGCAGTTCTTTAGGAGTGAAACCAAACCAGCTGGAGGTAAAGCATTTATTTTTGATATTTGGGATTCTTAGCAATCCTCTTGCTCCTAAAACTACTGCTATATTGGTAGTGCTCACATACACCTTGTATCCCGTTATCTTTCTCTGTATTAGTCATGTATGCCCAGCTACATGGCTCTTCCCGCAGGCCACTGAACCGTGAGGAATCTGCTTCTTTGTATTCCTCACAGAACCTGGCCTAGTGATATGCTCAAAATAGCTGCTCAGATGGCTGCTGAACGAGAGCATATCTTCAAAGTACAGAGAATGGAAAGCCACACCACATTTCATTTCTACCTTGGGCAAGAGTTCTTTAGTTTGCTATACCGGTTTAGTCTGTGTTCCCAGAGAAGCATTTCACATTAGCAAGCATCATTATTTTCAAAGAAAATTCACAGTGTTCATGACATAGTTCCACCCAGAGAACACAAATGAAGGTTAGGGAAGGTGAAGTGACAGGAAGGTGGTGGTTTGCAGGAATGATTGGTTTGGCCACTGAGCTTTAAAGTCACACCTTGTAATAAGGAGGCCTGTGAGGCCCTGAGAAGTGAAGATTACAGAAGCAGAGGTCAAGTTGTTAAGAAACAGGCAGGAATGAGACTTTAGAGAAGGTAAGAAGCCAAAACCTGAAGGGTCAACCAGAGCTAGAGGAGACATATGTAAATAGTGACAGAGAGAACCAGGAAAAGGTGAACAAGGAAGAGCTGGCAGGAAACCTTAACAGGGTGGCTGGATGAAAACCAAGCAAGCAGTTAAGAGCATCTGATCTGCAGGAGTTTCAGGACAGGTAGTGTACCAGGTGGATAATGTCAATCAACTAGCCAACATGAATAGGAAATTTTCTTCAGCCCATCTAGTCATATTAAAAAAAAAAAGTTGTGATTGAGACAGTTCTGACTCATGGCGGCCCCATGTGTGCAGAGAAGAACTGCATTCCATTGGGTTTTCAAGGCTATGGCCTTTCGGAAGCAGATCACCAGGTTTTTCCTCCCAGGTGCCTCTAGGTGAGTTTGAACTGCCAACTTTTGTGTAGTAATTGAGTGCTTAACTGGGGACTCCTTTTTATACGTAAGTATTTATCAGTTACCCATGATGAGCCAGAATTGACTCGATGGCAGTGGTTTGGTTTTGGTTTATTATAGACTCAGCGGCAAGGTGCTGGGGGTGTAGGCATATTTAGACAGATCCACTTATTCCCTTCACAGAGCTTCCTTACATTCTAGGGCGGAAGTAATGAGTATTGAGTGCATATCACCAGCCACATAAGGGGCAACACAGTTCCTCAGGAGTGGCCACAAACAGCTCTTCTGGAAGAGTAACTTCTTTTTCCCCACTTCATGGTGCCTTTCCACCTGTCTTTTCCGGTGATGATTGTCCAGTAGATTTCCAGATGAATGTAACTAGAATACTCATCCATTATGGCAGGAACCAGCTGAGGAATCAGTGGACGCCTAACAAGGATCCCTGCTCCATGAGTCTCTAAGAGCACAACGGTAGGAAATCACACACTTTTCAGTACAAAAGGATCTGTACCACCTGGCAGGGGGCAGCAGGCACTCTAGGTTCTTCCCACCTCTGAATGCCGAGCCAGTTACAAATGGCTGCTCTGATTAGGGTATCAAAGCAGAACTTTCTCCTGGAATTTTCAAACATGGAACAGGAACAGGAACATGGCAATGCCGAGTAATTTTGCCAGGAACAAAGAGAGCAGAGCTTGTTGCCCTCTGCGAAAGGTCAACTATGCCCCCCACCTGATTCAGAGGCTCATTCTGTGGACCTGGGGTGTGCCCTAAATCTCCTTAAAGCTCTCTGTTCTGGTTTCAACCCACCCAGACACTACCATTGCTCTCGGCTGGTTACCACGCAGGCAGAGGCAGCTTCTAAACTATTCCATTGTTTAAAAAAAAAAAAAAAGCCTCTGAGCAACCAGCATTGACTGGCATTTCTCATAAGCTCAGTTTATAATGACAGCTTTGCCTCCTACATGTGCATTGTTTGGTAGCCTCTTCTCATTGTCACCTGCATACTAATGAGAAACCTCTTCTCAAAATCACAGCAATAAAGACAGAGTTTTTGAAACACGAATACGGTATAAAAGGGATAACTGCCCATAGCAAGCAAGGTGTAGAGTAATGAAGTAGAAAAGAATCACAAAACAAAGAAAAATAAATGCACATATCTTCATGGCCTATGTAAGGACAAAAATGATATTCTTTTGGGTTTTACTTAATATTTTAGCAAGCTGTGTAAGTTCTCATTATATAAAATAATTAGTGGTTTGAATCAACATTTGGAATCAGACCTGGATTTGAATTTCAGCTCTGTTAAAAGCTACCTCTGTGACCTTGAGCAAGATATTTAATCACTTTTTATAAGTCTCATTTTACCATCTGTAAAATTGAAGAAATAATTTTACTACTTGTAGAGTAAATAAACAATATATCAGAAGCTTCTAACACATATAAAAAAAAAAAACTTGCCGTCCTCCAGTCATTTCCAACTCATGGTGACCCGATGTGTTGCAGACTACAACTGCACTGCATATGATTTTCAAGGCTGTGACCTTTTAGAAGCAGATTGCCAGATGTTTCTTCCAAGGCACCTTTGTGTGGGTTTGAACCGTGAACCTTTTGGTTAGTAGGCAAGCGCTTAACTGTTTGCACCACCCAGGGACTCCTAACACGTATGAAGCCCTTAATAAATGACAGATAAGTTACCATTTTAAAGGCCACCTGATCTAGTGCTAATGGTAGTTATTCAAACTGCATTGATGGCACCTGATATCAGCAGTTGGTAATTATGGTGAGCAAAATCCCTAACAGAATACGGCCTTTCAAAAAAACTTGAAGACCTGTTCATTTTCTTATATATCTCCTCCTCATATGTCACAGATAATTATCCTTTTCTGATGGACACCAGAAGGAAATGTTAGAATTTCTAGTTGAGTGTGTGTGTGTGTGTGTGTGTGTGTGTGTGTGTGTGTGTGTGTGTGTGTGTTTTAATAAGTAAGATAAAAATAAATTAGGCTCTGCTAATATTTAAAGTATTTACCCTGGTGCAACAGTGGTTGAGAGCTTGACTGCTAACCAGAAGGTTCGGGGTTCAAACCACTCTGACAGAGAAAGATGCGGCAGTTGGCTTCCGTAAAGATTATAGCCTTGGAAACCCTATGGGGCAATTCTACTGTGAGTCGCTATGAGTCGGAATTGACTCAGTGGGAATGGGTTTTGGAATATTTAGAAGAGAAGGAGCCCTGGTGGTGCAGTGGTTAAGTGGTCTGCTGCTAACCAAAAGGTCTTCAGTTTGAACCCACCAGCTGCTCTGTGGGATAAAAGATCTGGCGATCTGCTCTGTAAAGATCACAGCTTAGAAAACCATATGGGGCAGTTCTACACTGTCCTTCCTGTGGGGTTGCTATGAAGTAGAATCAACTCAATGGCACACAGCAACAATGACAATATTTAATAGAGGCTTAAATTGGCACCCTCACTTCAGTAGTATGACAGTCACGTGTCATGGAGGTTCTGTGAGGAATTCTAGAAAAGATTAGGGGGTGGGATGGAACACTTCTGTTTACTTTCAACAATTTGCAGTGTTTGCGGTTACCTGTGGTAAATTAAATGGACTTTTAAATGATATAATCTACTTTTAACTAAATCAGCACTCATAAAATATACAGGTGACTTAAAAAGATTTCTGCAAAACAACTGCTGATTGTTGATAAAACTACAGTAATAACTCTAGCACGAGAACAAGAATATGATTGGGCTGACTTTAATGTGAGTCATCTGGAAGGCTACTCAATTTGACATTGCTGCTGTTTCCTATTCTGTGAGTGTAGCAGGTGTGGAGGTACAAGTCTCTGATCTCACTTCAAGGAAAAGCTTGTGGTCCAGCTGCAAGGCCCCGGTAGCTGACCAAAACCACTTGCAGTGGAGTCCATCTCATGGTGACCCTATGTGTGCCAGAATAGAATTGTGCTTCATAGGGTTTTCAAGGCTAAATTTTTAGATCGCTAGACTTCTGAAGCACATCTGGGTGGACTCAACATCTAACTTTTTGGTTAGCAGCTGAGCTCACTAACTGCACCAGGGACTCAGCTGACAGCCTCCAGCTCTTAGTGCCTGCAAGCTCTGCCCTCCCTGCCCTGTCAGCCCCAGCAAATGACTGAGTTTGCAGGAGTAGAAACACCTGGCTGTTTCTGCCCAATACAGGACTTCCCTCAGAGCAGTCTTTGCTCTGGAGCTCCTAGTTGGGTTGGTGGAGACTTTTTCAGATTTGCATCGCAGTCTGAAGCACTCTGTGCCCAATCTTGAATCTCCTCACCTCCATGTCCCCCACCCCCACACGTTCCCCTTCACAAGTGTCAGAGCTGCATTTCTTTGCCATGTATTGCTTTCTTCTCCTTTTACCATTCACAGGGTTTCTTCCCCAATAAACCTCTTACACTCCTAACTCCATCTCAGTGTCTGCTCTTCAGAGAATCCCACTAACGTAGTGACTCTGGAAAATGTTTAACAGATATAACAACCTGGGACTTGACAATTGGGTTTCCACAGAAACTGAATTATATGGTACTGCAGCCTTTTCTTTTGCTTATTCAATTGTTCATTTTTTTGTTTCCTTGTACCTTTAATATCAACATTCCACTTATAATTTGCTGCACATTTCCCATTGCTAATACTTTCTGAACTTGTTTTCGTATCATTGCTTTCATAGATTCTTGGCAGATATATTATAAAAGCATATTCGTACACTGAATTTTTATAGTTGTTTTCTAACTTACCACCACACTAAATTTTCAGGAGATAAATAATTTTTAAATTATTTGATCAAATATTTATTGAAGTTTTACTCTGTGCCAGGTACCTCTTAAGGTACTAAAAAAACTGCGGTTAACCGGACACCCAAGATTTCTTGCAATTGTGGTGCTTATATTTTCCTTAGGGAGACAGATGGAAAACAAACCAATACCCACCAGGAGCACACCTCATGCCACTGCCCAAGGCTTTGTTCCTCACTTTAGTTTGGTCTCTGCTTAAATGTCACTTTCAGAAGCCTTCTGTGGATGCTTGATCTCAAATAACCTTTTATCCTGTTGGATGTTTCTTTCTTGTACTTATTATATTAGAGACTATACTTATTTGCTTATTGGTTTATCTGAGTCCCTGCCTAGAATGTAAACTTCATGAAGTCAGGGGCTTTGAATCCCTAAGTCCTTTAGCAGTGATATTCACATCACAGACACTTAGCCAATGTTTGTTATTGTTATCTTTCTACTCCTTGTATGAGCTCTTCCTCAGCCACATTGTGTCATAAAAACAATGACAATTTGGTGGGAAGTTGGTGTCCTCAAAATTAAATAAGGAAAAAGATTATTTGAAACATGAAATTGTATTCATTATTTATATGATGGACCCCATCCTAAATGTATACATTGCCTTGAGATTTTAGGGAATAATAGTATGAAGCCACAACAAAAGCAAAACATTTGAAATATTTCATCTTCAGTTCATTCCTTAAATTGTCCACATTTGTGCATGTTTTATATGTCCTAATTTATAAATAAATATGTGCGTATGTGTTGTAGATGTGTATTAAAATATATTTTCTGATGGGCTCTACAATCAAATACGTTTAAAGATACTGTTCAAGGCATGAGTTTTAATTTGCTTAATATGATACAAAATTGTACAGATTTCTGTAAAATTTGACATAAATTTGCCCTTACTATTTCCATAGTGTCTTATTTATCTAGTGTTGGTATAACAAAAATACCACAAGTGGACGGTTTTGGCAAACAGAAATTTATTCTTTCGCTTAGGAGGCTAGAAGTCCGAAATCAGGGTGCTAGTTCTAGAGGAAAGCTTTTTCTCTCTGTTGGCTCTGGGGAAAGTCCTTGTTATCAATTTTCCCCTCGTCTAGAAGCTTCTCAGCGCAGGGACCCCAGGTCCAAAGTATGCGCTGTGCTCCTGGCTCTCCTTTCTTGGTGGTATAAGGTCCCTCTCCTCTCTACTTGCTTCTCTCTTTTATATCTCAAAAGAGATTGACTCAAGATACAGTCTAGTCCTGTAGATTGTGTCTTGCCTCATTAACGTAACTGCCTCTAATCCTGCCCCATTAACTTCATACCAAACCAAAAAACCAAATCCACTGCCATCAAGTCAATTCCGATTCATAGTGACCCTGTAGGACAGAGTGGAACTGCTCCATAGGGTTTCCAAGGAGCAGCTGGTGGATTTGAACTACTGACCTTTTGGTTAGCAGCTGACCTTTTGGTTAACATCATAGAGGTTAGAATTTACAACACATAAGGATAAATACATCAGATCACAAAATATAGTACAGATCACAAATGGAGTACAACCACACAATATTGGGAATCATGGCCTAGCTAAATTGACACACATTTTTAGGGGACACGATTCAATCCATAATACATAGTATTCAGTGATTTCCTTTTTATACCTAAGCTTACTTAAGTTATAGATATTTAATACCTGATATTTAAAAATTATGGCACCATATTGATACACATCTGTTTAAATTATCTATGCCTAAATCTAGAAATTCACGGAAATAAATAAGGGAGTTATCATATAGTTTGAGATCACCAGATATCTATATTTAGAAATATCTGTGTTAAAATTATGGTAACCTATTTAATTATAATTTTTTCTCCTCTTACTAATTACTGTAAGTGGAAAAATCCTATGCTCAAATGAAAACAGCTTAGGGAAAAATGCAGATATTCTGTATTCATTCCCAACATTTCATGGTTTGTTTTGTGTAGGCTGTTAAAATCTATCTGCTCATACAGAAGTTAAAACCAAGTATATTGCTAGGGACATGCTGCTCAGAATAAATGGTCAACCTCTGTTGATCTGTCTGGTGATACACTGGGCTCAGCATTATGAGTGTGTTATCAAAAAAACTCAACAATGGCTCAGTCTCAGCCATGACCCAACATCAGACATCTTGTAGATGCTATCGAAGTATTAGCATTGGCAGATGAAACTGGGACCCAGAAACAAAGAAAAAGATTGGATTTTGTTCTACTTTCTGTGACAAACCTGTCATGAAATCTGTAAAACAATACAACTCCAAAACTGATGGATTGTGGCCAGGATTTTATATATATATCTATACATACGTATATATATGGTTACAAATGCTCCAACTAAACTATTTGCAAATTCCTGGGTGAAAAGCAATTTACTACAGACATTGAGATAAGCCAAACTAGCACTAATACCAAAGAAAAATAAACCAGCTAAGGAATGTTCTCCTTTACCCACCAATATCCTTAGGACCCAGTCCAAGGTGTTAGTTGACATTTTGGCTCACAGATTAGAAGGTTGTTTAATGATGTGAATCAAAGAGTAGATTCTCATTCAAAAGGAAAACATTATTAATTTATTGCATGCCATACATCTCAATCATCGCAGTGGACAAAAAGGCCCAGAAGTTTCATTAGATGTGAAGGAACTTATTAAATTAATTGCCATGTAAGTTTTCCTTTTAGTAAAAAGTCCAATGGTAAGTAAATTTTTCCAAAAGATTAAGACATAAATTTCAAGGAGGAAGCCCAACTTCAATACTCACTATCTCCAGTTTCTCTCCTCTCATTCTCCCTTGAACCTCCTCCGATAAATATTCACCCCCACTACTCTGCAGAAACTGCTGTTGTCAGGGTCATCACTGGTTGATTCCCAGGCCTCATCTTATTTTACTCATCAGCGACATTTGACAGAGTTCATCAGTCCTTTCAACATGAAGCCCTTTTTTCCCCATCTTCTAGGACAATACTCTTCTGGTTTTCTTCCTAGCTTAGTAACTTCCCCACCTTGTTCTCCTTTGGTGACTCCTCTTCCTCTCTGGACTCTGGAGAACCACAGATTTGTCCTTGGGCCACTTCTCTATACTCATTCCTGGTTATGTTATTCAGTTTCATGGCTTTACTCACCATGTACATGCTGATGCCTTCCAAACTTGTGTCCCAGCCTCAGCCTCTGTCCTAAACCTCAGACCCACCTAGTGAACTACTTTGTGCCACCTCCACTTATGTGTCTCATAGCCCCTCAAAGTTAACATCTTGAAACACAAAGAGATTTCTATCTAGTCCCAAATTCATGTATCTTCTAGTTTTCTTCATTTATTAATAGGACTTCCATCTTTTTACTTGCTCGTGCCAAAAACCTCAGAGTTATTCTTTACTGTTCTGTGTCTTTCTCTTATATCCTGCTTCCAATCAGTGCAAATTCTGGTGCTCTACTTCCAAAGTATATCCATAATTTAACCACTTCTTACCAATTTGACCTCTACTATATGCTACAGGCTACCATCATCTCTCTCCTGGGAGTTATTCCTAATACCCTTCTCACCCCATTCTCTTCTTCGCAAAGCAGCCTGATTAATCCTGTAAAAGAGTGAGTTAGATCACAACACTTCTCTGCGCACACCCTCCAGTGACTCATCATCTCACTCAAAATGAAAGCCAAAGCTGTTCCAATGACCCACAAGGTGGTGAGAAAACAAAAACTGTTTGTTTACTATTGTTATATCAGATGGTCAGTGTATAATACCTGTATTTATTTGACCTGTAGCAAAATCACTGTAAGTAATAATGACCAATATTAGAACAGATTCATAGTTAGGACTTTGGGATGTTGGGTTATTTCATTCTTAGCACAGTATTAAACTAGCTAGCTAACTAACTGAAACATATAAAAATGGGTCAGGCTTGGATTAATGAAGTGATTGCATCAAAAGCCAAGGATCATGAGTAGTCCAGATTTGTACACCTAAAGTTCAAAGAGTAAAAAAAGAAATTAGACACTTAAGTAAATTAGGACCTTACTTTTAGATATAAGGAGTCCCTGTGTAATACAAATAGTTAACACACTTGGCCACTAACCGAAATGTTGGAGGTTCAAGTCCCCTCAGAGGTGCCTGGGGAGAAAGGCCTGTCAATCTACTCTGAAAAATAAGCCACTGACAACACTGTGGAGCACAGTTCTACTCTGGCACACAGAGGTCACCATGAGTTGGAATCAACTTGACGGCCACTGGTCCTTAGGTATAGAGACAAAGGCCAAGTACAGAAGTGGTAGACACCTTTATGAACATGTAAGTGTGTTAGCCAGGAGGATAAGGCAATGAATGGTGACCAGGCAACTGACAAACAGCCACAGTGGAAGGATATTGCTGAGGGTTTCTCACTAGGGAGACTAGAGTAGTTATTGACAAACCTAGGAGTCTGCTGAAATGGGGCTTCTCTTGCTGTGTCCTGGTCTTCTTGCCCTAAGCCTAGATATACTCTTTGTCACCATGTTCTCGCTTTCTGCCATCTCTCTATGAAAAAGCTGCTAAGGAGGGGTGCTGCAAAATGAGCTACATACACATTTATGCCTGTTAACTCAAAGTTGTATCTTCCCCAAAGTGCTTTGAATCATGAATCTTATTTAAGCTTATAGACTGAATGTCTATACTTTCTTAAATTAAATGTAAGAATATTCAAGAAAATATGAAAGGGGAAAAATTTCAGATGGATTTTTTTTCTAGCATAGTAAATATCACTAAACATATATATGCTCGCTTCAACACACAGATATGATGAGGTTTGCCTTTTGATACTTATGAGTGACTACCATGTATGGTATTTCTCTAACTTGTTCAGTCCAGACAATAAGGGGGGTTGCGAAAGTTTTTAAATTAGAAAATTTTGCTCTCCCAATTCTCTCCTGTCTTTAGTGTAAACATGCTTTGTGGTAACTGTTATGATCATGTTTTGATTCATATGATAATAACCTAATGGGAGCATAGTCTGAAGCTGAGAAATATGAGTAGAAGTGTCATTTCTCCTTTCTCTTTGCTTTTCATGCCGCCGTACGAGGTCAGAAAGTATTGGTAATTGAGGGACGTTGAAAGACTTCTCTCTCTCCCTCTTTCTCTCTTTGTCTTTCTGTATTCCAGCCTCTACCTCTGTCACTCTCTCTATCCTATTTCTCTCCTATAGTCTGAAATGAAATCACCAGCAACCACATAATTCTTTAATTTTTTTCATTATTTATTGTTACATTATTTATGAGAAGGAATTCCACTGATTGCTTAGAAGTAGACAATTTTATAGCTTTGGCATAAGTGTCCAATATAGCGTAGAATACTGAAGTAACAAATTAACAAGGGCAGCATAAAGACTGTAGTTGAGTGAACAAGACTTTGTTACTTTCTGATTTCCTTGGAAAGTGGCACAGCTTGCCAACAAGTCTTGCTGGTTGGGCCCCCAGGATGCAAGAACACGCCAGCCAAAGGCCAGTACCTGCCTCGGGAAATCATGCCCTGATGAGATGTCTTAAAAAATGCCCATGCTCCCCATGTAGGGAAGATGTGGTTGAAATTCAGACACCAACACTCTGTATGAGTTTATTATAAAAGGAGGGAAGGGGGTGTAATATTTTTATGTCAACCTATACCTGTGGGTAGACTAATTTGGATCTGCCATGAGGAAGCATGATAGCATCCTGAGCCCCATAGCTGTTGTAAGAGACATGACCCTCTGGGTATATAAGTCTTCCCTTGGAGTCCTCCTCTGGCTCTTGCTGACAAGAGCTGGGTGACAGGAGAGCACCTATCAGGCAACTATATAACTTTGTCCCAGCCTCATGACTGCTAAAGAGCTCTTGTTGAACTTGTCTCTTTGAAAGAAAAAAAAAAAAAAAAAGCATTATGGAACTGATATAGATACCCAGAACTCATATCAAAGCTGACACATCAGATACACATTCAGACTACTATGCTGGGCTGCGATAATAATAATTCTGACTGTTGGTATCATTGTGTTCACACTATTACCCAGAAAAATAGCACCTTGAGATTGTTGTGTTGATTCAGATTTGAATCTATTCATTTCTAGAGCATAGATAGATACCAAAATAATTTCAAAATCCTTCCCTGGTAGAAGATAAAACATCAGGCACATCTCTAAAGCACAACTGAACTAAAGAATCATTTAGAGACCTAGGAGAAAAGAACTTGGATTTTTTTCACTAGCAAGAATTTAAGGAAGTTACTTAAATCTCATTGTTTATATTTCTGTTAATGTTAATAACAAGAACAGTAGGAGATAGTAGGTTAGGTATTTCTTCTATTTTGCTAAAAACGTGTTAAAAAGATACTGAAGCCTATTAGTGTCCAGTAAAGGAGTATGTTTATTATTTGTATAATAAAAATATGAAAATGTCAGTATTGCTTGGATGAAAAAAATTGGGACTGGATAATAAAATATATAGAAATCTTCATGTGAAAAAATCAGAATGTTAGACATATTAGGCACCTTAGAACCTTGTCGCCGTCAAGTCGATTCCAACTCATAGCAACCCTATAGGACAGAGTGAAACTGCCCCATAGGGTTTCCAAGGAGTGGCTGGGGGATTTGAACTGCCAACCTTTTGGTTAGCAGCCGAGTACTTAACCACTATACCACAGAGCTCCCTTAGAGGTCACCTAATTCAGTGATTCTCAAAGTGTGATCCTGGGCCAGGAGCATCAGCATCACTTGGGAATTTGTTAGAAATACATTCACCCACCCCATTCCTGACCCAGTGAATCTGAAACTCCGGGTTATGTGTTATGTTACCCCTAGAGTTTGATAGCTACTGATCTAATTCAAGATATTAACTTAACACATGAGGAAACTAAAGTTCAGAGAGGTTACCAGATTTATATTTTGGGCCTGAGGTGAGAGTAGAAACAAAGTCTCTTATGCTAGTGCTATTTAATCCTGCCACACTTAAGAATAATTTACTCAAATTCTGAATTTAGGTCATGAATTAAGTAATAATTTTGTTTAAAGAATAGCAGTGAGAACTTAGAGGTGTGACAAGTCTGCAGGATACAGGTAGAGAGGCAAAACCACAGCTTCACGATTATGTGTTTCTTGCAGATTGAGGACTCCATTTGTTAGTTTTGGATTATTCTCAGTGAATTTTACACTCCCGGGCATTATGCTACAATTTTAGGGCATTAATAAAATAAGTTTGTTGGCATTGTTAGTTGTCATTGAGTTGACTCCAACTCATGAAAACTTTAGTTATAACAAAATGAAACGTCACTGGCCCTCTGCCATCATGATGGTCATTGATATAAATAAATTTTAGGTATTTTTTAAGCCCAGACTATGACATTTATCATAATGTTTTCTATTCTCTAAATTTTTTAAAAAGTTGCTTGTAATTTTTCTCATGTTTTATGCCATTTATGCTCTTTCACAAAATAGCATAAAATGTCATGCATCTCAGCACCTGACAGACTAGGTCTAGAAGAATTTGCAATATACACTGAGAAGATAGAGTAATTTTTATTGATAATTCAGTTTTTAAAATGTTTTCATATTGTTTATTGACTTTTATTGAAATATTTCTTTCATATTTTAAAATTGTACTTCTAATGGTACTCAGTAATAAAAATGAATGAATGTCCAATACATGAAACATTATGGCTACATCTCAAATATAATTCCATTTATATGAAGTTCCGGGATATAAACTAGCCTATGAAGACAGAAACCAAAAGAAAAAAAAAATGAGATAGTGGGGCAAATTGACAGGAAAGGGAAACGGAATTTCTGGAGTGATGGAAATAGTCTATATCTGGTTTTGATGGCGATTGTGCTGATGTATAAAATGTCAAAACTCATCAAACTGAGCATGTAAGAACTAAATATTGTATGTGATTATTACACTTCAATTAAAAATATATCATAAAAAACAAAGCAAGATACTGATAACCATAACATTTCAATGTAATTGTGCACTTTGGAGAAGAGAAATGGACAAGGGGAAGAGCTTAGAACTAGAAGTAAGGTATTAGTAATGTCTCATCTTTGATGGTGTCCCAAGTATCCATTATATTATTAAATAAAACATTTAAAAATGAGATTCATGGAATAATGAGGAGTCTCATGAGCCAAGAATTATGATTAATTCAAAGTTAGGCACTTGAGGTTCAAATTAGAAAACTAAATTATCCTTTTTATTATTTTAATATATAATTTTAAAAATATTTCTCTTTTTATAAATTTGTATTTTTTTAAACCCTACAATCATATTGTTTTTTCAAGAGAGATAGCTCTGGTTTTAGAAACCTGGAACTTTCTTTACATTCTAGGAATGAATGACTTAATAGAATTTTGATATTCAGTATAAAGAGCCAGAATGTTTCTTCTCCACTATATGAGAGATAGCCATAGAGAAGATTTTATTAATAGAGATATGACTTTATGTATCTCTTATATTAAAAGAAAACATTGAAAAATGTAATTTACTTCTTTACAAATTATTAAAAACTAGTATGCACACAATTTGTAGACCTAATGTGTACCTTAGGTCTATAAAATGATAACAATTTTAGTTGAATTTTTCGCTTTTTAAAAAATTATTTCTTAAACTAATCATTTAGTTTTTATCTCTTTGAATTACCTGGTGGTGTTTTTGTTACTGAGTGAATTGAATGTTTTTGATCAATATTATCTTATCGCTCTTAAGTATCCTTTAGTATAGATAGATATTAAACACTGATATTTCCTTTGTGTAGATAGGTTACTTGAGACACAGGGTGTTGTTGTTAGGTGCCAAGTCGAGTTGGTTCTGACTCACAGTCAGCCTATATACAAAAGAACAAAACACAGCCTAGTCCTGCGCCATTCCCATGATCCTTGTTATGCTTGAGCCCATTGTTGCAACCACTGTGTCAGTCCGTCTCATTGAGGGTCATCCTCATTTTTGCTGACCCTCTACTTTACTAAGCATGATGTCCTTCTCCAGGGACTGATCCCTTCTGACAACATGTCCAATGTATGTAAGACGCAGTCTAACCGTCCTTGCTTCTAAGGAACATTCTGGCTGTACTTCTTCCAAGACAGATTTGTTCATTCTTTTGGCAGTCCATGGTATATTCAATATTCTTCGCCAACTGCATAATTCAAAGACATACATTCGTCTTCAGTGTTCTTCATTGTCCAGGTTTCACTTGCATCTAAGGCAGTTGGAAACACCATGGCTTGGATCAGGCACACCTTAGTTTTCAAGGTGACATCTTTGCTTTTTAACACTTTGAAAATGTCTTTTGTAGCAGATTTGCCCAGTGCAATGTGTCGTTTGATTTCTTGACTGCTGCTTCCATGGATGTTGATTATAGATCCAAGTAAAATGAAATCCTTGGCAGCTTCAGTATTTTCTTTGTTCATCATAATGTTGCTTATAAAGATTTTTTCTTTATATTGGGGGGTAATCCATACTGAAGGCTGTAGTCTTTGATCTTCATCAGTAAGTGCTTCAAGTCCTCTTCATTTTCAGCAAGCAAGGCTGTGTCATCTGCATATTGCAGGTTGTTAATGAGTCTTCCTCCAATCCTGATGCCCCGTTCTTCTTCATATAGTCCAGCTTCTTGGATAATTTGCTCAGCATACAGATCAAATAAGTATGGTAAAAGGATACAACCCTGATATACACCTTACCTGACTTTAAACCAGGCAGTATCCTCTTGTTCTGTCTGAATGACTGCTTCTTGATCTATGTAGGTTCCTCATGAGCACAATTAAGTGTTCCGGTCCCATTCTTCACAGTGTTATCCATAATTTGTCATGATCCACACAGTCAAATGCCTTGGCATAGTCAATAAAACACAGGTAAACATCTTTCTGGTATTCTCTGCTTTCAGCCAGGATCCATCTGACATCAGCAATGATATCCCTGGTTTCACGTCCTCTTCTGAATCTACCTTGAATTTCTGGCAGTTCCCTGTGGATGTACTGCTGCAGCTGCTTTTGAATGGTCTTCAGCAAAATTTTACTTGTGTTTGATATTAATGATATCATTCGAGAATTTCCACATTTAGTTGGATCACCTTTCTTTGGAATAGGCCTAAATATGAATCTCTTCCAGTCAGTTGGCCAGGTAGCTGTCTTCCAAATATCCTGGCTTAGATAAATGAGCACTTCCAGCGCTATATCCGTTTGTTGAAACATCTCAATTGATATTCCGTCAATTCCTGGAGCCTTATTTTTTGCCAGTGCCTTCAGTGCAGCTTGGACCTCTTCTTTCAGTCCCATCAGTTCCTGATCATATGCTACCTCCTGAAATGGTTGAATGTCTACCAATTATTTTTGGTATAGTGCCTGTGTGTATTCCTTCCATCTTCTTTTGATGATTCCTGTGTTGTTTAATATTTTCCCGGTAGAATCCTTCAATATTGCAACTCGAGGCTTGAATTTTTTCTTTAGTTCTTTCAGCTTGAAAAATGCCGAGTGTGTTCTTCCCTTTTGGTTTTCTAACTCCAGGTCTTTGCCCTTTGAAATCTTCTGTTCAGCTCTTTTATTTCATCCTTTCTTCCATTTTCTTTAGCTCCTTGACATTCAAGAGCAAGTTTCAGAGGCAGTTACGTATAAATAGAATTAATGCAAGCAATCCTGTAGACTATACCTTTCTTCAAGTGCAATTAATTATAATTAGAAAAACCAAATGACAAGAATTTTCTCAAGCCTTATGAAGCTGGGAATATGATTCAACCAAAACGCAGAGCTCTTGCCTCCTATGTGTGCTTTGTGAATAATCATAATATTTTGCCTCAGAAATAAGCAGTATCATTTGTTAATGATATAGAATATTTTTTTCACTGATTATAATCCAATTAGGAGCAAATAACTTAATAGTTCAGTCAAGTGACATACAATATCAGCCATGGCTATGGTATTTTACCTAGTATCAACTTCAAATTAATTCTCTTTAAGAAAGGAAAACTCACTAATATATATACAAGTGGTGATAATTAGAATGGAGTCTTTAGTATTTAAAATGTTATGAGTTTATTTTGAAAATATATTTTTTTTATTGTACTTTAGATGAAGTTTTACACAACAAATAGTTTATCATTAAACAGTCACTACACATATTGTTTTATGACATTGGTTAACAACCCCACAACATGTCAACACACTCCCTTCTCGACCTTGGAGGACCTTTTTCTTGGTGAAAATATACATAGCCAAAGTTACACCATTTTGAAAGTTTCTGCATGTACAATTCAGTGACATCAATTACATTCTT
>NW_004443953.1:720374-803962 GCF_000243295.1 Trichechus manatus latirostris
ATGCCACATAATTCTCGGGTTTCTTCATTTTAATTCATTCTTTTATCTTATTTTTCCTCAGAGTTGTATCCAAGTGTTTGTCTTCAATTTTGCTGATCCTATCTTCCATCATTTCAAATCTGCTCCTCAGCCCTTCTATGACACTGTCCATTTCTGAAATCTTGTTGTTTATCTTTTGGATTTCTAATTGTTGTTTTAGTATGATTTCTAGTTGTGAATTTATTTTAGCATTTTGTTCCTGTATTATTTTCTTGAATTATTCCATTTTATGTTGTATTTTCCATGAGTTTGTCTGCCTTTTCCATGAATTTGTTTATTTTTTCCTCATTTTTGTCTTCTTTTTGCTTCAACTCTTGGATAATTCTGAATATTAGAGATTTTGAATTCCCTAGCGGTTAATTCTAGTGCATTTTCTTCTACTGGAAGGTCATCTGGTATTTTACTTTGGACGCCTACTGGAACTATCCTGTCATGTTTTTGTAAATGTTTTGATATTGTCTGCTGTCTTCAGGGCATTCAATGGTTATTTTCGTCATTTATTGATTATAGAGTTGTTTGCTTTGTCCTGCTTTTTCATTTTATTTAGTTATGTCTGAGCAGGCGGTCTGTGTGTGCTTTGTTGTTTGCTTGTCTGTGGGCACGATACCTTTCACCTCCTTCTCCAATGGACAGGGTCAGTCACTCAGGTATGGTATAGCAGGGCAGGTCCAGCTGAAGGGGAGTTGCTGGGATAGGTTGTTTTTGGCACGTGCCAGGGCTGACAGTGCGAACTGGGAATTAATGCAGGGCAGGTTCCAGTAGGCTATGCCTGTGCCTCTTGGGAGTGTGGTGTTCAGCGCATGGTGCAGGTAGGCAGGAAGGAGGGGGTAGATTGTGATGTGTGGAGCTAAGATGGGTATGGGAAAGATGAGAGAGAGGAGAGAGGAACAGGAGCCAAAAACGTAGAAACAAAAAAGAGTGCTAAGGGAGCTTGCTGTTGGAGTGGAGAGATGAGAGACTAAAAAATGGGGAAAAAACAAAAGTGAAAAAAAAGAAAAGGGTAAAAGAAAAAATGAATAAATCAAGAAACTGGAAATGAAGAAAGACAAAAAGGGAATAAGAGAAAGAAGAAAACAAAACAAAGAGAAAAAAAAAGAAAAAAAAAAAAAACAAGGAAAAAGGAATGCCCCCAGGGATGTCCCTGTGCATCTGCACAGAGCTTGCAAGCCACGCAGTACTGCCTGGCTAGAAGGGCCTCCCAAGCCAAGAAAAGAAAAATAAAACAAACAAACAAATCAAAACAGAACAAATCAAAGCACACAAACAAACAGACAAAAAAGCCCCAGGGGTCCCACCAGTGTGGCGGCATGGGATGGGAAGCAGTTTCACAATTGAGTGGTGTTTCGCACCTTTCAGGAAGAAGCAAAGATGGAGCATGGAGCCAGGTATTTGAGAGAAAGGAGGGGGAAGTGGTGAGAAGTAAAGAAGAAATCTGAAGAAGCAGAAGAAGGCAACACCAGCAGCCAACAAAAGGCACTCAGGGAGCCAACCATTGCGGGCAGGTGGAATCCAAGCGACACCGGCGTGAAGCTGGTGCTTCCCAGCCAAGAGACTGTGGCTTCAGGAAGTGGAGGATTCTAAGTGGGGGTGAAGAAGGGTGGGGGTGGGAAACCCTATAGCGCTGGTTACTGGTTGTTCTGTCTCCTTCTGGGAGCTCCATGAGGCTGCTTTCTCATATCCCCTGTTCGCTGATATCCGATAGGAGCTCAAGATGCCAGATCCGTGCTGCGGTAGCTGATAGGTGTCCTCTGCATGTATCTCTCCTTGCTCTCTGTTCTTGGTCAGTTTCTTATTCCATTTGATGCTTGGCTGAGTTCTTTATCTCTTCATTTGATGCTTAGGGTTTCCGGATTGATGTGTGACTCTGTATGACTTAGTTTTTCTGATCTTTGCTGTGGAGAGACAGCATGGTGCTTCTGACTATAGCTCTGTGTTGCCTGAAAGTCCTATATATATTTTTAATTTTGTTAATTGTCAATCCAAATTATGGGGGTAAAAAGCCTACATGTGAGTAACATCAAATATTTGGTTAAAAATAATATGAAGTTAATATGCATTCATGTTTCTAAATATCTGGAAACCATAATATTGGACAAAACAAGAGTAATTGAATTTTCAGCTTCTTTTCAGGATGTTTAGATATTACACACTTAGCTAAGGTCTGTTAATTTCATTACATTATATTGTATGTGGATTCTGGAGATAATCTACATAGGTCTGAATCCTGGCTCTCACAGTTTACACTCTGTGTAACCTGGGAAAATCATTTGCCACCTCTACTTCTATTTCTACATCAAGGAAATAGGAATAATAAAAACTTCCCACCTTATTAAGTTTTAAGGGATATAAATGAAATAATTTATGTAACATATTTAGCATATTCCTAGAAAATATTAACTATTATTATTAACATTATATTAACTATTGTTAAATGATGTATTACATTGGGTAAATTTCCTACAAAACACCTCTTTCAAGGGTTGAAAAGCAAAGACGTCATTTTGAGGACTAAGATGTGCCTGACACAAACTGTGATATTTTCAGTCACCTCATACGCATGTGAAAGCTGGACTATGAATACAGAAGGCCAGATGAATTGATGCCTTTTATGGTGTTGGCAAAGAATTCTAAATATACCATGGACTGCCAGAGGAATGAACGAGTCTGTCTTGGAAGAAGTACAGCCTGATTGCTCCTTGGAGGTGAGGATGATAAGACTTCATCTTACGTACTGTGTACATATTATCAGGAGGGACTGGTCCCTGGAAAGGGACATCATGCTTGGTAAGGTAGAGCATCAGTAAAAAAGAGGAAGCCCCTCAGCGAGATGGATTGACACAGTGGCTGTAACAATGGACTGAAACACAGCAACAATTGTGAAGATGGTGTAGGACTGGGTAGTGTTTCTTTCTGTTGTACATAAGGTCGCTATGAGTCAGGACCAACTCAGTGGCACCTAACAACAATGTTATAATTTTTTTACTACTGAATATTTATATATATTTGAAAGCAATACTCAGTAAATACTATTTAAGGAAATAAGGAAAAGCTGTAGAGCTACTGATTTTGTCAATAAATTAAAATTTCACTATTAGTTATATATATAACAAAGAAAACGTAATATTCAAAATGTCGCATATCACAAACCAATTTCAGTACTATAAAATCTCTGGAAATAGTAAAATCTTTTGCCTCATTTTTAGTGCATGTAAAATGCACCTATATGTATTTATTTACCTCCAAAGAGTCCAAAAAAAAATCATTGTTAATTTTACAACCATTTTCTATATTTTGTCTACTTATGATGTTACAGAGCACTATTATTACATATCAGAAAAATACCGTTTATTTGAATGTCTCACTGAAGAGATACAGTTGAAATTATTTTCCATGAAGAGTCAAAATCGTGAAGACTATCATAGAGTTAAATTAGTACACTCATATCCAAAATCGCTTAGAATTCTGCAGTAATAACATTTGAAAGATAAAATAAATCTTAGCCTTTTGTATTCTATATGATATAGACTGATACCTTCAGGGAAATATGCTGCTATTTCATGAATATTTTAGAAACCCAACAGATGTATTTAAATTACCAGAAAACAACTTTATGGCAATGATAAACGTATCTGTTGACCCAGAGGGATGATCCAACTTCCCATTTCTTGGCTAAGGAGGATTAATGAATTAAGATAAATATCCTTCCCTGTACATTCTCCTATTGTAGACATGTCTAAAGCTTTATGAAAAATCATAAGAGATAGGCAACTGTTTTGGGGTTATAAGGGGTGAGATTGGGAGAAAAGCTTGCAAACAGTGATCATTTATAAATTTTCCTTTAAGTTCAAAAGGGCAGAAGAGTGTTATTAGGGACTTTCCCAAAGCCTGTAAATTCATAGTCCAAGACTGTGGTTCCAAAATTTTGTGGCTCATTAGAATCAACTGGATTTAAAACAAACAAACAAAAAACAATACACAGCTTGCATCCAGACTGGTTATGTCAGTTTGCTGGGGGCAGGAGTCAGGCATCAGTATTTTTTAAAGATCCCCCCAGTTGATTCTAAGGTGTAGCAAAGTCTGAGAACCACTGGTACAAGTATTACATTAGCTTGGAGCTCTCAGCTCTAGACTCAGCTCTTTTATATTCCTATGTACAATAAATTTACAAACTAAAGATTTTTACACTAAAGCAAAAATTTTTGGTGCAGTCTCTTGGAGTAGACTCCTATCTGTAAAGTTTGGCTTTAAGAAGTAAAGAAAGTCCAAGTAAAGTGGGAAATGATTTTAAAAAAAAAAAGTATCTGGAAAGATTTCAGAGTTTGTGAACAACATGATGAGGGCTAATATAAAGGGCCTGAGGTGCTAGTAGATTGGAGCTAGGAAGAGAATTAGAAGTGGGTTTAGATTGCTTCTGAGAGAAGTTGGCCTTATATTCATAGTCATATAAATTATTTAACTTCTAGCTTATAGAGAAGTGGAAACTTTCTTTTGAAATATGAACAAGAAAGCTATTCTACTTAGATTTCTTTGAAATGAAATTATTTCTTCTTTCAAATTCTGAGGTTGTTGGGGTATTTAATAAGGGATTCCAAATATGATGATGGTGTGAGAAAGTGTTTGTTGCTATAGGAGTTTTGACCAGTTATACTTCTATTTATTTGTAAAGACTGATAAGCAATTTTAAAATGCCTCTTGATAGTTCCATGAAAAGTATGTGAAGTGAAAATGGAAGTTACACTTCTCTCAAGATAATCTAATCTAATACTATGTTATTCATTTGCTTGTATTTTTATTTTTGCTTGTTTAAAAAAAAAGAAAACCAATTTCCTTTTATTTTTCTTAAGATCCCACTAACAAACTAGCATGGATGTTCCCTGAGAAATAGTTTCTATTACACTAAACATTTAAAAAGATAAATTATTTCAAGCAATGTTCAATTACTACCCTCCAAACAAAAGAACGAAATCTAGCTCTGAAACCTCAATGAATCAGTGGAAATGCTTCCACATAAGTAGAAACTCACCGTTGTGATTCTGTAATATAAAAGTCATGACAACACTTGCCTTCAAATTTCTTATTAAAAACAGAAAATTTCAGTTGTCAGAAGTTGAAAGATAACTTTTAAACTGCTCACAATACTTCAGCTGTGGATTCTGCCCCAGCACAACATTAGCGTAGCTAGGATTGTAAATTCAATGACAGCCTGATATCCAACTACAAGGGTACACACTCCTATTTTAAAACAAAAAAGGAGCCGTGGTGGCACAGTGGTTAAGAGCTCAGCTGCTAACCAAAAGATCAGAGGTTCGAACGCACCAGCCGCTCCTTGGGAGAAAAATGTGGCAGTCTGCTTCTGTAAAAGTTACAGCCTTGGAAACCCAATGGGGAAGTTCTACTCACAGAGTCACTATGAGTTGGAACTGACTCGAGGCAATGGGGGTGGGGGGGTGTTTTAAAACATTCATGTAAGGATGAGGCTTAGATACTTTCTTGACTTGCATTCGGGACTTAGCTGAAGTTCTTTGCATAGTTATTCAAATAGATTACCTTTTATATGCTGAACTGTGGATGAAGGGGAAATATTATTTTTCCTACCATTGACACAATAGAGAATGCATATCAAGATAAAGTAGAGGAAGATTCTGTTTTTTCTCTAATTTTCATGATTCTGCCTACAGCTATTTAGAGAATAGAAAAGAAATGGGCTTTGTAAACCCATGTAGTTTTAGAAAGGCAGGCTGTTGGTATACTTTTCTTGAAAATTAACTTCCCATAGGTAGTGGCGGTGAAAGGAAAGGGCATTTGGGCAAAGGGGAGAATTAGGTTATAAAAACAATAATAAGGTTTTTCTCTTTCTTCAGCTTAGATTTCTTTATTAGATTACATTGAACTTTGAGAGACAGTTAAACTATTGTCCAGTTCACACTACCTGTGGTATAGGATTGCATTAGGTTTACAGGCCATGCTATCATATGCACTTACAAACACCCCGTTAACTCATTTCTTGTGTGTGTGTGTGTGCGTGCGTGTGTGTGTGTCTTAGCTCATTTTTGGTTGTTCAAATAATTATACCCTCTGCTTTGACAATCCACTGACTTCTTATCTCTTTCACCTTGACTTTTTTTCTTTTTCTGCTTAGATTCTTTATATCTGTGATGTCAGCTGTGTCTAACAATATACCTACTGTTAATTCTGAGTAATTCAAATACTTTTGTTATATCTTTAAAAGTTTGTCATCCTAATTGTATCCTGAGTTCAGGTGTCAGTTGGGGAGACTGAATGTTTCATTTGTGCTTCACTTCAGAAATATTTCTGTTAGTCATAACAAAAATTAGATGTTAAAATTAAGGCGCATTGGCTGTGTCACACCCTGGCTGCTTGTTACTAGTAAGGCAATTTTGGATGGGGATAGAAAGAATAAATTTGCTCTCCCATCTCTCCTAGAAAAAGAGACTAGCTAGGGTTTTCATGTTCACCATGTTGATATGGTCACTACTATACCTACTTCAACTGCTAGCATGTCTATCCCAGGGGACAGACTTGGTAGATGAGGAAAAGGCACACGCTACACCTCTGAGTGTCCTGTCAAGCTTTTGGAGGAGTCAGCGGAGGAAAGTGAAATTGTTATATTAGCAGAAAGTGTGCTATGTTATCTCTTTTTTTTTTTTTTTTTGCTCAAAGCAGCATTTTGAAGCAGGTATTTTAGTCTCACTTAGCTGATGATGAAATAGTTTCAAAAAGTTCGAGGGTCTTTTCTTATGGTCACATTTAGTGAGTGGCCAAGTCTGTAGTGTAAGCAAATTGTCTTATTCCAGTATCTGTGCAGTTGTCTTATCTGCAGCTGATCGGGAGGAGATTTAAGAAACTCACAACCCTCAGTAAGCGCTAAGGCAGTGCCTAGGCAGGTTTTCATCCATTTTTTCTAGAGCCCATGATTCACACTAGACATCTGCATTTTCAGGTCCATAGCTTTCTTCTGTCAAAAGTTCTTTAAAGCTATTTTCTAGGTTCTTTACCATTTCTATCATTTATTTTTCCATAATCACAGGGCTCTGACGCCTAAAAATATGCTTGCATTTAAGTTGCCTTTAATAAGTTTTTTTGAATGTTTAAAGTGAAACATACCACCTTCAGATATGTTCCTACCCTCTTAACTTACAAATACTGAGCAGTCTTTAGTTACAAGCTTAATGATTAAAATAATAATAGACAGGCAGTCTTCTAAGAGCTTTATATATATTAATGTGTTTACTTCTAACAACCATGCTATGGAACAGATACTATGAGCATTCCCATTTTACAAAGGAGAAAATGAGACCAAATATTGTTATGTAACTAACCCAAAGTCACACAGCTAGTAATTGGTAGAACTGGGATTTGAATGTAGAAACAAAAACATTTTCTAGTTTCTTTGGTTTGTTACACAAACATTTCTAACCTTTTCTTTCAGCCAAGCTCAAGTATTTGTGGATGCTTGGTTTACCTGAGTTTATTATTGTCTGACTGAGGACAGAAGAGGCTTAATTGTACCTTGGAATCCCATGAAGGTGACCATTTCACACGTCTACTCCTGGAATGAAAACAGGGACTACCCTCACCTTTTGCCAACAGATTTTACAAATTTAAATTGAGAGATGATTTTGCTGACTTGATAACCAGAGGTGTGAGTTTTGGGAACCAGAATTGCAGACACTTTTGGAAATAACAGAATGCAAATCAAGACATAATATGCCATATATTATCAAAAATTATATGGATCCACACAATAGTAGTTATAATTTTGTACTCAAAGATGGAGAAACTACCAAGTAAGTCAAATAATTTATTTCAGTAGCACTTTAAAATGTGTTTCTTTAATCTAAATAGCAGCTAGATATTTATTTATTCAGCCACAATAGTTTTGAAACATTACCATTTATACATATGCATACACATTTCTACCTGTCTGAAATATATTAAAGTCAGAAAATGGTAATGCAATCTCTTTTGTTTTAAATGGAGTGAGACATTTGAAAATTCCATGAGTAACAACAACAACAGAAAAGAAATCTAAAAAATGCCAGTCATCCTGTATGATTTTCAAATTATCTGAAACCTGGTGAGAAAACGTTTGCCAAGGTTGAGTCCAATGTGAATATTTACATCCAAGTTAAAAATCTCTAAAATTATACAGAGCTTCAAAGCAATATTGACCATACCTCAGTCATGTCATTTCAACTCTAGATGTTCTGCTCTAGTCTTACGGCTGACATTTGAAGATGAGCAAAGCATCGATAATAACGTTACCTAACTTTCCATACAGTGCTAAACCAAACAAACATAATTAGACGTGCATACAAACAAGATTAAAATAGAGAAATCAGAATTTACTATACCCTGGAGCACTACTGAACAAGCAAACATCATTTATTCATGCAGAAGTTACACTTGTTAAATCCAGACAGCTTACACATGTGCTGAGTAATACTTGCCTCCTGTAACCTAGGGGCCAACACACAGAATTCATGGCAGCCAAGAAACTCCAGGTGGGCTGTGAGAGCAGGTAAATGGTATGTAGTTTGGAGAGTAGGGGACATGATTTACAGTTTATGGGATTAAGAGACCTTGCAGGTTACATGCTGCAAGATCACAGGTAGCTTTAGAAGCTGAAAAGTAAAACCTTGAACTTGAGCCTGTGCTTGACTGGAAGCCACTGAAGTAAAAGCAAAGCAAGAGGGCAGGAGAATTCTTGAATTATGTAACATCCAAGTCATGAGGCTTGAAAAGTGTTGTTAGAAAACACCAACCTAAGTATCAAGAAAGATACTAATATAATTAATGAATAAGAAAGCATCGATGTATTTTCCTACACACTTACTAGAATTTGCCAGGCTAAACTGAAATTTATGGAAAAGCAACTGGCAAGAAGATAGCATCTTCAACTTCAATTCAAAATAAATAAAATCATCATAATGTTATTTTAAATTTGATTTGTATTATTTAAGGCATATTTGTCTGTTTTGGCACATATCTCCTCTCTGACAGATGAGGAAACTGAGTTTTATAGAGTTAAATTTTTTCTGTTCATTGTCAAAGAACTGGTAAATAGTGGGATGAGAATTAATACTGACAGCTTCTGACATTTTTCTCTACCTTAATGGTTCCCTTCCTCTATAAGTATAAAGACTTTTCTTTGATATCAAATTTTTACAGATTTACACGTGATGATAGTTATAACTTAATAGTCAAAATTGAGACAGTACCAAGTAATGAAAAACTGTATTTCAGTAACACTTAAAATATATTTCTTTAACCTCAAAGGCAGCTACATAGGTATTCATTCAGTCACAATTATTATGTACCTGGCCTGTGCAAAGCGTGATTTATTTTGACTATATGCATTGCATTGGGTAAATCTGCTACAAAAGACCTCTTTAAAGTATTACTTGGGTGTGCCTGACCCAAGCCATGGTATTTGTAGTCGCCTCATATGCATGTGAAAACTGGACAGTGAATAAGGAAAACTGAAGAAGAATTGATGCCTTTGAATTATGCTGTTGGCGAAGAATATTGAATATAACATGGACTGTCAAAAGAACGAACAAATCCATCTTGGAAGAAGTACAGCCTAGAAGCAAGGATGGTGAGACTTCATCTCATGTACTTTGGACATGTTAGCAGGAGGGATCAGTCCCTGGAGAAGGACATCATGCTTGGTAAAGTAGAGGGTCATTGAAAAAGAGGAAAACCCTTAATGAGATGGATTGACACAGAGGCTGTAACAATGGACTCATGCATAACAATGATCATGAGGATGGAGCAGAAACCGACTCAATGACACATAACTACAGCAACAACATATGCAGTGCTGGGTGAGTATATGGAACCAAAGATCCCTTTTAGTAGCTCCACGGCCATATTTCATGTATTGAGGATCTATCACAATGCTGTAATGGAAAATTCTCTTTATTTGAAAAGAGGAAAAAGAACCATGATGATATATATACTTTTGAGATATGGCAAACACATGTTTTTAAATCCATACGTATTATAGCAGATTTTAGTTCTTTTCATTAGCATATCAAATGTATGAAGGCAGAAGATGCAAACATCTGTGTCACTCTTCCTGAACATGCAGACAAGGGAGGTAGTAGTTGACTGCTGCTTTTGGGAACAGAGAATAGAATAGAAGCACACATTTAGCTTATTTAATTCAACATACATAATAAGAAAGCACGAAAGGTGCGTTTTAAGAGTATTTAAGAATAAAACTCAAGAATATAAGCTAAGAATGGGGTGGAGCCAATGGTACTACAGACAGAAGCACCAAGCTGACCCTCTGCAGCAAAGACCCAAAAAACTAAGTAAAACAAATACAAATGCCAATCCTGGAACCCTAAGCATCAAATGAAGGGATAAAGAACTAGACCAAACACTGAATGGAAGAAGAAACTGGTGGAAAACAGAGAACAAGGAGAGATATGGAGTGGAGGTCCCCTGCCAACTAACATGGCACAGCATCACCATCTTGGTACATAGCCAGCAACGTTCCCAGGCAGGGAGTACAGGAAGGCAACTTCATGGAGCTCCCAATAGGAGACAGAGCACCCACTACCAGAGAAACACACTTGCCCACTCTTCACCCGTCTGCTGTGTATGCTACCTCCACCCCTTCCTGAGAGGCCGCAATGTGCCACTTGGCTAGAGAGCCACCAGCCCACCACCACCCCTGGTCCACCCCCACCCCACCCGCTGGCTCCTACCATGCCATTTTTTTTTTCCCTTCTTTTCCTTTCTCCCTCCTACCTGGTCCCATAGGCCACCTCCTCCCCTGCTTTTGGCCATCTCCCAAGCCACTGCAGATAGAGTGTCACCAGCAAACCAGCCCACTGCTGCCCTGGGTCTACCCTGCCCCCACCCAGTAGCCCCCACAGCACTGTCACTTATTTTATTCTGTTTTTCTTTCTGCCTCCCACCTAGACCCAAACTGCACCTCCGACCCCCAAGTCTGCCCCACCCCGACCTGCCGGCTAACTTTTCTTTCTCCTTCCCACCTAGCCACATATGCAGAGCCCACGCCATGCCACTGCGGCTAGAGTGTCCCTGGAACTCAGACCTGCTGCCACACTGGGCCCACACTACCGCTCCCCTCCCATCACTAGACAAGCTGCCAAATGGTGGGAAGCGAGCCCATATCACTTGCCATCCGATGCCCCACCTATCTGGGAGAGGCTACGAATGCTGCTACACTGCTGGACCGACATCAGAAGGCAGACAACACCCTTTCACTTTACCTTGAGCCACCTTGTCAAACCAGTGTACAGTGAAGTGGGCTCACCCTGCCTGCTGCTGCTTCGCCCATACAGAAAAGGTGGTGAGAGCTATCGTGCCCATAGACAAGCAAGGAGCAAAGCATGCCTGGCCCACCCACCTTGACATATCAAAACAAAGAAGCAGGACAAAAAAATAGAACATACATGCCACAAAGCAACCCTCAATAAAATCCAAAACATCAAAATAATACAAAGCATTCTTTCTGATCACAACACCATAAAAGTAGAAATCAATAACAGGAAGAACAAGGGAAAACAAATCAAATACATGGAAACTGAAAAATACCTTGCTTAAAAACCACTGGGTAATAAAAGAAATAAAAGGAGGAATCAAATTTCCTAGAATCAAATGAGAATGAAAACACATCATACCAAAACCTTTGGGACACAGCAAAGGCAGTGCTCAGAGGTCAATTAATAGCAGTAACACACACATCAAAAATTAAAACATTAGCCCTACAACTCAAACAAAAAGAGAATAGCAAAAGAAGCTGACAGACACTGGAAGAAGGGAAATAATAAACATTAGAGCAGAAATAAATAAAGAACAGAAAAACAATGGAATCAAGAGGACCAAAAGTTGGTCTTTGAAAAGATCAACAAAATTGACAAACCATTGGCCAAACTGACAAAAGAAAAACAGGAGAGGAAGCAAATAACTCAAATAAGAAATGAAATGGGGGACATTACAGTAGACCCAACTGAAATAAAAAAGGATCATAACAGAATGCTATGAAAAATTGTACTCCAACAAATTTGAGAACCAGAGGAAAAGGACAAAGTTCCAGTAACACACTACCTAACTAAATTAACACAAACTGAGGTAGAACATCTGAACATATTCGTAACAAGAGAAGAGATTGAAGAGGTAATAAAAAAAATTCCCAACAACAAAAAAAAAACCCATGGCCTGAACGGCTTCAGTGGAGAATTCTACCAACATTCAGAGAAGACCTCACACACCAGTACTACTCAGCCTATTTCAGAGCACTGAAAAGGAAGGAATATTTCTGAATTCATTCTATGAAGCCAGCATAACCCTGATGCCAAAAGCAGGCAAAGACACCACAGAAAAAAGAAAATTACCAACCAATATCTCCCATGAATATAGATGTAAAAATTTTCAACAAAATTTTAGCCAATATAATTCAGCATCATATAAAAAATTAATACACCATGACCAACTGGGATTCATAACAGGTATGAAACGATGGTTCAACTTTAGAGAATCAATCAACATAATCCACCACATAAATAGAACAGAAGAATCACATGATCATCTCAATCAATACAGAAAAGGCATTTGATAAAGTCCAACACCCATTCCTGATAAAAACTCTCAACAAAATAGGAATAGAAGGGAAATTCCTCCACATAATAAAAGACATCTATACAAACCAACAGCCAATATCATTCTCAATGAAGAAAGGCTGAAAGCTTTCCTCCTGAGAATGGGACCAAGACAAAGATGCCCTTTATCACCACTCCTATTTAACATTGTGCTGGAAATCCTAGCTACAGCAATAAGGCAAGAGAGGAAAAAAGGCGTCTACATTGGAAAAGAAGAAGTAAAACTATCCCAATTCACAGATGATATGATCTTATACATAGAGAACCCCAAAGATTCCACAAGAAAATTACTGGAACTAATAGATTCAGCAGAGTAGCAAGATACAAGATCAACATAAAAAATTAGTTGAATTCCTACCCACTAACAAAGAGAACTTTAAAAAAAAAATAAGGACAACAATACCATTTAAAATAGCCCCTAAAAAGATAAAAAAAACTTAGGAATAAATCTAACCAGAGACGTAAAAGATATATACAAAATAACTACAAAACACTATTACAAGAAACCAAAAAAGATCTACATAAATGGAAAAACATACCACACTCATGGATAGGAAGACTCAACATTGTGAAAATGTCAATTCTACCCAAAGTGATCTACAGATATAATGTGATCACAATCTATATACCAACAGCATTCTTCAACGACATGGAAAAAGTAATCACCAGCTTTATCGGAAAGGAAAGAGGCCCTAGATCAGCAAGGCATTACTGAAGAAAAAGAACAAAGTAGGAGGCCTCACACTACCTGACCTCAGAACCTCCTATACAGCCACGGTAGTCAAAACAGTCTGGTACTAGTACAACAACAGACACATAGACCAATGAACAGAATCGAGAACCCAGATGTAAATCCATCCATCAGCTGATCTTTGATAAAAGACTAAAGTCCATTAAATGAGGAAAAAGACAGTCTTTTTAACAAATGATGCTGACAAAACTGGATGTCCATCTGTTAAAAAATGAAATAGGACCCTACCTCACACCATACACAAAAACTAACTGAAAATGGATCAAAGACCTAACTATAAGACTTAAAATGATAAAGATTATGGAAGAAAAAATAAGGACAATGCTAGGGGCCCTAATACATGGCATGAATAGAATACATACCATAACTAACAATGCACAGACACCAGCAGATAAACTAGATAACTGGAAGCACCTAAAAATTAAAGACACTCATCAAAAGATTTCACCAAAAGATTAAAAAGAGAACCTATGGACTGGGAAAAAATTTGTGGCTATGACATATCCAGCAAGGGTCTAATCTCTAAAATCTATAGAATACTTCAACACTTCAATAACAAGAAGACAAATAATCCAACTAAAATGTGGAGAAAGGATATGAACAGACACTTCACCAAAGAAGACATTCAGGCGGCTAACAGACATATGAGGGAATGCTCACGATCGTTAGCCATTAGAGAAATGAAAATCAAAAGTACAATGACATACCATCTCACCCTAACATTACGAGCACTAATCAAAAAAAAAGAAAATAACGTATGTGTGGAAATTGAAACTTCTATGCACCCATGGTGGGAATGTAAAATAGTACAACCACTATAGAAAATGATATGGCGCCTACTTAAAAAGCTAGAAATAGAAATACCATATGATCCAGCAGTCCCACTCCTAGGGATATGTCCTAGAGAAATCAGAGCTGTGACAAGAATAGACATATGCACACTCATGTTCATGTCAGCATTATTCATAATAGTAAAAAGATGGAAACAACCTAAATGCCCATCAACAGATGAATGAATAAACAAATTATGGTACATACACACAATGGAATACTATGGGGAGATAAAGAAAAATGATGAATCCATAAAACATCTCAAAATATTGATGAACCTGGAGAGCATTATGCTGAGTGAAATAAGTCAATCACATAAGGACAAATATTGTATGAGACCATTATTAGAAAAACCCAAGAAAAGGTTTACACACAGAAAAAAAAATAATCTTTGATAGTTATGAGGGAGGGGAAGGATGAGGAAAGATGGGGAGGGGAAATCACTAACTAAATAGTAAACAAATGTTAACTTTGGTGAAGGGAAAAACAACACACAATATAGAGGAAGTCAGCACAACTTGACCAAGGTAAAGACATAGAAGCTTCCTGGACACATCCAAACATCTTGAGGAACTAAGTTACTGGGGCTGAGGGCTGGGGATCATGGTCTGGGGGACATCTAGGTCAATTGGTATAACATAGTTCATAAAGAAAATGTTCTATATCCTACTTTGGCGAGTAGCATCTGGGGTCTTTTGAGCAGCCATCTAAAATACATCTGTTGGTCCCATCACATTCAGAGCAAAGGAGAATGAAGACTACAAAATACACGAGGAAAATACTAGTCCAGAAGATTAATGGGCCACATAAACCACAGATTCCACCAGCCTGAGCCCAGAAGTAGATGGTACCCAGCTGCCACCACCAACTGCTCTGATAGGGATCACAATAGAGGGTCTCAGACAGGGTGGGAGAAAAATGTAGAATGAAATTCAAATTAACAAAAAAAGACCAGATTTACAGAGACTGGAGGAACCTCCAAAACTATGGCCTCCTGATACCCTGCTAACTCAGAACTGAAACCACTCCCGAAGTCTGCCTTTCAGCCAAAGATTAGATAGGCCTTTGAAACAAATGATAACACACATGAGGAACGTGTTTCTTAGCTCAGTCAACTGGATGAGAGCAATTGGGCAACACCTGCCCAAAAGCAAAGAGAAGGCAGGAAGGGGCAGGAAAACTGGATGAATGAATATGGAGAACCTGGGGTGGAAAGGGAAAGGGGGATAGTGCTAACACATTGTGGGGATTGCAACCAATGTCACAAAACAATTTGAGTCTAAATTTTTGAATAAGAAACTGATTTGCACTGCAAACTTTCACCTAAAACACAATAAAATAAAAAATAAATAAACTAAATATCAAGTATGAAAATTCCTTATATTAAATCCATATAGATCTCTTGCTAAAGGAGAGAATTAGCTACAAAGCTGGGAAAATACTTAAAGTCTATAGCTTAATTATTTGAAAAAAGGTGCAAAGAAGAAATCTATTGATGTGATAGTTAAAATCTATAGATTTTGACTAGTCACTGATATTTTGGAATAGTAAACTTAAAATTGCGTATTGGTTATCCAGTCAAAAAAGATTGTGAGAATTTAATATATTTATGAGGTTTTATCCAATCAGATATTAAGATGTGACCCTTCATTGCTGATGTCGTTTTGGTACGTACGAGATGTGTTCGTCTTTGTAATGTTGTGATCTCATAGCTTCAGATGGGCTTACGTAGATCAGTCAGGCCAGTGCAGATGAAGGGTATGTGAGGAATGGCATAACACAACATCCGGGAGTCTTTCATGACATTGAAAAGAGAAGCACTTCAGGAAGAGAAGAATGATTATCCTGAGAGATGCAGTTCTGGAGAATAGTCTTCATGCTCTAGGTTAGAATAGTCTTCATTCTCCTACTGGTTTGGAGGATCTAGTGATTTTCAATTACTTAACACACATTCGTTAGGAATCTGCATAGTGTCAAGCACGGTGGTGGGCTTTGGGATGTAAATGTGAGTAGAACAAAAATTCTACCTCTTGTCTGTGAGGTAACTTAACTGACAGATAAAAAACAAGTAAAACATTACATAATGTAATTGATTAATGGCAAATTAGAGGTTTTCTAACTTATTGACAAGACGTCAGTGTAAATTCATGCAACAATCCCCACTACCACTTCTCCAAAAAAAGCAATAAAAGATAAAATGCAAAACAGGTATTTAGATGAAAGAAAATAGAAATTACCATATTAACATATATATGTAATTTTCTCACATAACTCAAAATACGTTTATTAAAAAACAATTTTACTGTTTTATCATATAATTTTCAAAGTATTCAAGTTTTAGAAGAAAGTGAAGAAAGGTGATAGTATGATGCCAAATGTAAATTGAGGGGCATTGTGTGTTTTTTCCTAAACTTAACTTTTTTGTCCAGTAGAACATTACTAATACAAGAATTTTTTTAAAGATAATTACATATTCTTGTTTGAAGTATAAAAATAGGAGCCATTTCCAGTTAAGTCTGTAGCAGTTAACTCTGTATTGGGCACTATTTTGGGATCAGTAGATACTAGGAGGAATACAGTGTATTTCTGGGTGGTGCAAAGGTTGCCATGCTAGGCTGCTAACCAAAAGATTGGCACTTCTAGTCCACCCAGAGTCACCTCGGAAGAAAGAACTGGCAATCTACTTGCAAAAAATCAACCATTGAAAACCATATGGATTACATCTCTATTCTGACACACTTGGGGCCGCCATGAATCAGAATCCACTTGAGCACAACTGGTTATTGTTGTTGGCTTCCTCCCCTCAGAGAGCTTATAATAACAAGGGAGTGTGTTATGGATTGAATTGTGTCCCCCCAAAATGCGTGTCAACGTGGCTAGTCCATGATTCCCAGTATTGTGTTACTGTCCACCATTTGCTATCAGATGTGATTTTCCTATGTGTTGCAAATCCTACTTCTGTGAAGTTAATGAGGCAGGATTAGAGGCAGTTATGTTAGTGAGGCAGGACTCAATCTACAAGATTAGGTTGTGCCTTAAGTCAATCTCTTTTGAGATGTAAAAGAGAGAAGTGAGCAGAGAGACAGGGGGACCTCATACCACCACGAAACAAGAGGCAGGAGAATATCACGTCCTTTGGACCCTGGGTCCCTGTGCTGAGAAGCTCCTCGACCAGGAAAGATTGGTGACAAGGATCTTCCCCCAGAGCTGATGGAGACAGAAAGCCTTACCCTGGAGCTGGCACCCTGAATTTAGACTTCCAGCCTCCTAGACTGTGGGAGAATAAATTTCTCTTTGTTAAAGCCATCCACTTGTGGTATTTCTGTTATAGCAGCACCAGATAACTAAGACAGAGTGTGAAAGAACTTTGTGTGCTAGAGGTGATACAAGTAGTTCAGTCCAGCACGAGAATGAGGTAGAAGGGGAGAATGATCAAAGATCACCCAGGTAGGGTCCTAACTGTTAATGCTACATTAAATAGTTGAGTGCTATTCTCTGATCAGTGAGGGGTCATTGAAGTCTTTTAAAAGTGGAAATAACATGATTAGTTATGTATTAGAGAAATTACTCTGGAAGTAGTAAGTAAAGAGGAAGAGGATTAGAGGCAGAGAAACAGAATTGGAGACTGTGACATTAGTCTAGCTGAGAGATGATGAAAACTTAATTTAGGGAGCTGACTGTGGGAATGGTGGTAGGTTCAAAAGATACCTAAAAGCAAAAATTAATTGGACATTGTGACCCATTGTTTATGGCAAGATAAGTAAAGTTTGATTCTTTGGGTACTGCTTTGATAGATATTATTGATGTTGATTAAGGGGTGAAAAATGAGATAAGGATACGGATGAGGTTTGAAGTTTTATATTATATATATATAGTGTAAAAGATATATTCTAAAATTCATTTGTGAGTGAATTACTTGTTCTGAATTTATAACTTGTATTTATGAGCATTTGTTAAGCTGAAAGATAGAAAGAAATGCATACAGGTATATTTTCCTGAAGAAATAATAAGACCTAATATGTATTAAGCGGGTCCCTGGGTGGTGCAAATGGTTAAGCCCTCTAATATAAACTGAAAAGTTGGCAGTTTGAATCCACCCAGAGACCTCAGAAGAGAGGTCTGGAGATTTGCTTTTGAAAGGCCATAACCTTAAAAACCCTATGGAGTGCAAGCTCCGCTGTACTACTCCACACACATGGGGCCGCCATGAATTGGAATCAAGTAGATGGCAACAATAGTGTGTGCGTGTTTTGGTTTAACATGTAGTAAGTACCCATTATTTTCATACGTATTTTCCAAATATGAATGAACAAATTTTACACAACCTTGAAAGTAGGTACTATTTATGCCCATTTTATAGGTGAGAGGAAAGACACAGAGAAATTACATCATTTTTCCCTCTGTTAGGTATGTCGTAAGTAATAGAGCTAGAAGTTAATCCCAGATGGTTTGGCTTCAAACTCTGCGATTAATTACTCATGACATTAAGTTGCCTCTTCATGTTGTAAATAGTGAACAGACTTACGATCTGGCCCAAAAGTCTATTTTATTATATTTTTTACTGAACTATAGAATTATTGACATAATCTTGAAATTAAGGGCTGGAATGAGAGCATTTTTTATCACAGGTGAAGAAAAAATTCCTTCCCCTTATCTAGGCCTAATTTTTAAAATAGTCAAAATCACATTTCCCATACTTCTGCAGATTACTGTTCCTTCAGAAACATTCTCACTATGTCCTTTGCCTCATCACACAAGACATTGGTAGATAGCTCTTCACTGTTTCTCTCAAGTCCAATTTCTTCTACTTGATTTCAAGATCTTCTGTAATGTAGCCCTGCTATTTACAACCAATGACATCTCCTATTACTTTTTTAACATCTGGAAGATGCTGCTATGTGCTAAGCTATATTGTGGTCTTGTTTACTAATCAGCTCCTTCTGTGTTCCTTCCTCACACAGGTCCACGTATTCGTGTGTCTCTTCTCAGTCCCTCAGGGCATTATGGCTCTCCCAGCCTATCACAGAAGCATCCATCCACGCTCTAAAATTAATTTTCTTCCCCAGTACTCTCTTTACTACCACCTTCACTGCACCCCATTCATTCTTCAGAGCACCTGATCTTAGCTACCTTTTAGGGAAAACAAAAAGCAATTTGAATTAATTTACACTTCAAGCATTCTAAAATATTTATAGAGTGTCTACTGAGTGCCAGCAACTGCTAAATCCCAAATGACAGAAAACAAAGATTTCCATTTGGCTTCTGCCCTCCAAGAGCAGTTGATGTGGTGGAAGAGAGACACATACAAATAATCTGACAGAACACAGTAAGATAATCGCAACACCAGCAGCATAAGCAGAGCACAGAAAGGATAAATAATTCTGGCTCCAGAGTGTCAAGGAAGACTTGGACAAAATAAATTTTGAGTTGTGTCTTGAAGAAAGGATTTCCCCCATTTAGAAAAGTGAGAGGGAATGTGAAGGTGGAGAATGAAAGTTTAGTAGCATAGAAGCATGGTCTATGGCTGTGATTCGGGGGAAAAAAAAAGTGTAGTTAATTCCTTTTTCAGACACCCTCGACAGATTTTGGTCCCTTAAACCCCATTTCCACCATATCCTTTTTCTGGTCAGAATTGCCAATAGCTCTTCATTGTATCTCCTGTTAAACCTGGTTTCTTCTATTTGACTTCCAAGCTTTTCTGTAATCCATCCCTGCTGTTTATAACCAATGATATTACTTAATCCTCTTCAAAATCTGAAGGATAATATTTCTGTTTTTGGTCTTGTTTTGTAAGTAGATCAGAAAAGGTTTAATTGACCTTGTTTTGCTGGTTTCGCATGGCGCCTAACCTAATAGGTCTGCCTTTATTATGTGTAGAGCCATTGAAATAGCAGCAGTAACCCTTGCATTAACCCATATCCATTTCTCAGATAGAGCTAAGCAGGTCTTTGCAGTGTCAGGATCTTGTTATTTCTTTTCACTTGGGTTCCGGTGAGTACATGTGCAGCTTGGTGTGCATTTGGCAGGGTTCTAAGTGAAAACATGGAATTTGCAATAAAGCAGGACCAGCAAATCTTCAGCCCAGCAGATTCCCAAAAACATTCCTGCAAATGTCAGAGCTGAAGAAAGATGTGTGTTTCTTATATCTGGAAAGAGTACATTTTAGCCTAATATTGTGTCTGGCTTTCAGTGTTAACAGTGCATCTCTCTTGAAAATTGACAGAGGGATAGCAGGTTAAACTTAGAACTTTCTGTTGTAATAGCTATGCTATCGGCTTAAAAAGTTTGTGCACATTCACCTCACTTTTTAAAAGTGCTTTTGAGTTATTTGCATCATTTCTATGAATTGTCCAACATTTTAAAAATCATATGATTCTGCGTATGTGGTTTAACATTCTCTGTTTTCCTAGAATGTTTGTTCTGTCATTCACATTAGTTATTCAGAGAAATGGTGAGACATGAACTGTACGTGTTTGTCCTCTATTAAACGAGAACCAACATTGCTTAAAACAAATGCATCTTCTTTCTCTGAGCATCTTCAGTTGTGATTTGTGATTTACCACTAATTTAAAAACATTGTGCCTTCTTTAGTTGTATGTAAAATCTACAAATATACCTTATAGAATTAAAGACCATGAATTTCAAAGAGGAAACAAAAATAACCTTCAGTAGGAGAAACCTGGGACAGTTGGAGTAATGAAATGCATGGTGCAGGTTATATCTGATGGAGATTTATTTGCTATTCATGAAGGTTTAGAATAGGCAACACTTCATTTGCTACTGTTCCCAAATTATCAAAACCCTGAAATTTAGGAACCTCTACTACTATTACATACTTACAAAACACTAGACTACAGCTACTCATCGATACGTACCAAACTATGCAAAAGGCCCAATTAATTTGGATCGATTAATTGCATTTATTTTAATCTCAATGTCCATGAGAGGAGGTCTTTTATTGTTAATTATAGGTTTAGTTATATTAAATCACTGAACTTGGGGAAAAAAAAAAACCCTCTTTACAACACTTACCTGTCTAATGAGGCCTAGAGAAGCATTCCCATTGAGATATTTTATGCTGTTGCCCATATTCTTCAAACTTTGCTGACGTGCATTAGAAGAGTAAGTGCAGCTAAGTAGGGGGCTACTGATGGGACACAAACACAAAGCCGAGAGACTGCTGTTCCCTTCAGAGCAGCTTGAAAGTGTGCCAGAATCACCATGGACTGTCTTTTATCATTTGTTCATGTCAGTAGCTATGATCTTTTGAATTTAGGAATTTGATCCTGTCTTTCTTTTGTGTGTATTCCTTTCAGCAGATTTCTTCAAAATTGATACTGAGTTTTCACTGAAGTTAGCAAAATAAAACAAGGGGTAAAAATAGATAAAAATGCTTTAACAGAAAATTGTTACTGATCACCATAAATATTAAAATGTAATTCTTTGCGAAGGAACTTGGATATCTTTACAACACTTTTATATTTTGAGAGGAAATAGTGATGGTAGGATAGTGTATTTTTGTACCACTTATTATATCCAGTATTTTAAAGACGATTTTGATTATCCTTTAGTATCCTAGATTATGTAATGACCACTGTGTGTGTGTTCTTTTCCTCATTCATGCCTTGTTTCTGTGACCACCATGTTATTCATAAGCACACTTACCAGGAATGGGCAGGGACAGGCCAAGAATTTGAGATTATCTTTGGATTTCAGTTCAACCTAGCCTGACCCTCACTATCATAAGCTTGATAACCAGTGATAGCACCTCATCTTCTATTTGCCTGTTATTCTCATTATTTGAAACCTTCTTGGATATTTGTTAATATTAAGCATTTGTAGAGCTTAAGATGGTAATTCTATAGAATAGGGGGTGCTTAGTTTTCAGTTTTCTTCATTTTAAGTTAAAGTTGTAATGATCACTGTGTCAATGTCAGTGTTAAACAACTCAACCAGACAACCAGAATTATCACGTTTTCAGTTGGCTCTGCATACTGTATTTGGATCCTGCAGCATCCTAAAGACAGAAACTTTCCAATTTGCTCTGTTACTTCAAATGTTTTAAGTATTTGTCAGGGTCCCATGATGAACTATGTCATTCCCGATGAAAATATTCTTGTTAGTAACATGTAGTTGTAGTTCTAGGAAGGAACAACAACAGCAAAAAAGGTTTTAACCAAAATGTTTTACAGAATGGCTCTTTGAAGACATAGTCTTGTTATTCCGTAATAATCAATGTGGAATTAAGTCATTGTGCATGAAGGGAGGTAAGGGATATTAATTTTATTTGTATTCTGAATGGTTCACTGATGTGTTTCAAGAAAACATTTACTCTAAATATCTCTCTTCATGATATTGTGCAAGACAATAAAGAATGCATAGGGACATAAAGGAATCTGACAATGATTGGAGACAGGATTTTCTTTACATTGTCTAATAGACTCATTTATTATTTTAAGCTGGTAAAAAGAGACTTATGATTTGTGTTGAAGAGAAAGAGTTATTTGTGCTTGATACATTGAAGACACTGTTCAAAAGCAGTCTGTCTTTATAAAATGATGACCCCTGTAGTAATTCTTAGGCAAGGAGGGACAAATTCAACCAACAAAAAGCACATCTCGCCCCCACGTTCCCCATGATTCTCTATATATAGCAAAAAATACACATCAGTAATTTATTTGAACATGCACATCAGTGAGTAGCACAGTCCTAGGCTACTCAGGAAACAAAAGGGAGAATATCAGCATTACCTAAATAAAAAAAAGAGAGGTGAAATACACCATTTTAATTGTCTTAAAAACACGGATAAGAGGAGCAATTAAAATATAGTCCTAAATAGTACTAGCTAATGTAGATTACATAAGTATACAATATGATTCAACTAATAGTGCTCTGATAAGCATAAACCACCAGTTCTAGTAAACAAGGCCCAGGTCAATTGTTCAGAAAATGTTAGATTCGGATGTAATAAAACAGTTCTTTTATTTCAGTACTGAATGCAAAACACAAGTCAAGTGTGAAGACAGTGTTCTATAAAAGGTGGCTCTATTAAAGCAAGGAGGCCATTTGCTTTTGCATTTTTGTAATTTTGGAATTCTATTTTTGACGTTTACTTTCTCTAACTTTCCTCCCCTGAGCACTAATTTATCAAAAAAGATTTCAAGGTGCAGGTTGTACATTCTTATCATTATACCATTTCATCTCTTTCTGGAAGAGAGTATTACAATCAGCATTACAATGTTAATTCGTTTTCTCTAAATATTTGTTTCACATTCTGTAATTCAAAATCATAATGTTGATTGGGAAAAGAAACCTACAAACGAGAGAGTGATGCAGTCGTACATTTCCTATTGTGCTGTGTGTCTTTCCCATCCCTTCTCCCCTTTCCCTGTAAAGAGCTGTAAAAAATTTAAGGCAGATGAGGTATATTGCTGAAGAAAAAAGTTATTTTTGAAAAAAACTCAAAAAAAACTTTTATTCTGCCCTTCTACTCAAGAAAGACTACTCAACTATAAATCTAGTGCTAGAAAAAAGCAGGAAAGACACCGTTTGCATGTACCATACTATGTCTTCTATTTCTAGAATGGCTTTTTGTTAATTTAATTTTAATAGAAAAAATAAGCACCTTAAGCTATGAACAAGAAAAGAACTTCATTATTAGTGAGTCTAGAATCCAAACAGAGTTAAGATCACTCACTCAAACTCTTTCACTCATTCTCACAAAGGCCAATGCTACTGATTCGAATTGTAAAGTGCTGTACTTAGTATAAACACTTTGTATACACTGCAGACACTGAAAAATAACCCTCAAGCACATTGTGTTATAGTTCCAAAAATATATTTACAGTCTATTACAAAGATTACAAATGGAAGTGTCTATGTGACTGTATTATGCTAATTAAAATTATCTTTACAGATTATTTTCCTTAGGGACAAAAAACATTTTAGTGAAATTAAAATGATTTTTCTAGTCAATCAAAAAATAAATTAAACTATCAAATAACACTGTACAGTAATTTAAAATGAAAAAAGGGGGGTGGGGGAGGGGTTTGGGAAGCAATTCATTTGAGTTTTTCTATAGCCATCTTTGGTCCTAAATGTGGGAAAACACATTATGTAGCACTGAAAATACCTGTTCTTTTGTGATGCTCTGCAAGTAAAATAGAAAAATATAGTGCATTTTCAATGTATTCAGAGCCCACTACAGAGAAATGTGTATACAAAACAAGACAGTATAAATAAAATTTACAAGTTTTACAAAGGAACATTTACAGATTTTGTTTCTGTTGTTTGTTTGTGGATGCCCACGTTATCAAACAAGACCAATTATGACCGATCCCTGGGATCTTTCTCTATTAAAATCATTAAAAACAGCCCGATTTTCTTTGGAAGTACAACAGTTCAATTCTGGGGTAGTTCATGATTTTCAGAACTTTTGAAAACATTACTCAAAATATGTATACATTCCTATAATATCTATAAAGACACATTTAATTATTGCTTATGAAATTCTAACACAGTAATCAAATAATATGGTTTAATAAATAAAACTGAAGAAACAAAACAAGCCAGGTCCTTCACCTCTTCCTTACATGGTGATAAGAGTTCTTTCATTTAACAATGTTCTTGCATCGGTGTTCACAAATTAAAGACTTTTTTTTAAAAAAAAAAACTGCAATGGTGATATTCTGTGCCGCAAATTTGTTTGAAAGGTGAAAATTGTGAACTGCCCCTTTGATCGTGCTCCAGAGTTCTAATATAAAACAATTATTTTCTTTTGTGTTTGGACCACATTAAACAGAGTAGGGTATAAAATATGTCAACTATTTCTCCTAAATTTCCTAATGTCACAATACTGAAATAATCTTGATGCGCTCAGATTAAGTTTTTGATAACAGTGGATAGTTCTTGCTTTCAGAGACTTGCTTTCACCAACATTCTTTAGAGGAAGTGCCTCATCTTTTTTTTTTAGTAGTCATAAACCTACAATTTGAGTTTTTTTTTTTTTTAATTATTCTGTCTAGTAAAATCACTCTATAAACAATCCATTAAAAGTGCCTTATAGTATTTATGGATCATTATTGCTTTTACTTTTTCATTGAAAAGAAATGTGGTGTGTGATCTATTAAAAAAAAAAAAAAGGAACAATTAAAAAAATCAGAGCTCTTGGCAACTTGCAATTTCTTGACTATTTGCCAGTTTGCAAACAATATCAAAACAGCACTGATTAAACAGAATAAAATGGCACAAAAAGGATACCAATGTTCTGATAGAAATATGTCTTCAATCATGAATCATGCTTTTTTTTTTTAATTCGAGATTCTTTCAAAGGTACCCAGTGGAGTAATGTGTCATAGATTTAACACTAAAAAGGTCCAAAGCTATAAACAACTTTCTAAAACAAAGTCCTTATGAAGAATAAACACAAATGATTTTAAAAAGAAATAGTTTGAAATCACATATTTAAGGAAAATATTTCATTGATTTTAACAATAAGATCATGATTTTATTTGACAAATATATTCTTTCTTAAATTCTTTATGTACACTTTAAAAAGTCTATAAGATAAAAAGGAGGTTAGAGAGCTCAAGGTGTTTGGATGTTTTTCAGGTAGTACTTTGTTTATTGTCACTGCTGTTTCCTGGCCACCAGTGGTGGATCCTAAATTCCCTTTTTATAGATTCTGGTGGCACTTAGGAGTTCAAGTCTATAGGTGCTTCTTAAATCTTCTCTTCACTGTAGCAAGGACCCAAGACATCAACTGTCTTCTAGCAGCATTCTATGCATATACTGAAGGCCAGTACTGTTCTCTTGCCGTCCATAATCTCCCTCATAAGGGAGAAATGCTTATCACACTTGGATGCCAGTTCCATGTAAATGTAGCATTTGTGCTCTCATAGTCTGAATGCTGCTCATGATTTTCTTTTGATGGCCAACCAGTGTGATCCCTAAACTCATCACATCCCTGAGAAAGATAAATAAGATTCTTATTAGTTATTTTACAAAGCATTTATATGGTATTAAACTGCCATAAACTAATAATCTGTTTATCTTATTACCATTCATCCTTCTTGGGTATTAATGACCATATTCCTGCAGTGGGTCAGATTGGCAACTTGCATCATTATTCTTTTTTGTAAAAGGCCTCACTGTGCAAGCTCTCAACTTGCCATTATCAGTTGTTTTTAAACTGATTTGAAATTTTACATAAGTTACTAATGTCTTATCATTTTTATTAAATAAAGATAAGGCTAAGAAAGTTAATTCTAAATGCTGTGTTCTTGAAAATAATTGGGGTTTAAAAACTTTAAATGGAAAAATAGGATATGGTATGAATGGAAACATTTGCTAGGAAATAGTAGAAAGATGGAGAACCGTCAATAATCCTACAAAATTTTCTATTGAGTTTAATTATCATGTGGTAATTCTAAACATATTGTTGGCTGTATACTTAATCCAGTTAACTCAATCATTTGACTATATGTCAGATAAATACTCTTTTTTAAATGTATAATATGTATATCAGCTTAAATTTGACATAAGTACACTTTTCATTTTTATAAATACAAAGATTGAGCTTAGTTATTTACAAACAGCTAAAATATAGCAACAGTAGAGTACTGTAGGAGTCCCTGGGTGGCAAAAACTGTTAAGTGCACAACTGTTAACCAAAAGGTTGGTGTTTAGAGCCCACCCAGAGGTGCCTCAGAAGAAAGTCTGGTAATCTGCTTCCGAAAGTTCACAGCCATTGAAAACCCTATGGAGAGCAGTTCTACTCTGCATACATGGGGTCGCCATGAGGTGGAACTGACTCAGTGGTACTGGGTTTGTTTTTTTTAGAGTACCATAGTATTTCATAGCAGTGGTCTAATAAGACTTTGATAAACGTAGTTTTCCAAAGGTATAGACTGCTTTGAGGGTCCAGGTGTAATTATGCCAGATCTACCTACATGGTGACTAGCAGAAGACAGAACAAGAGTATGCAAATGTTTAAATTCATTCACATGTCTTTTCCTCATATGAAAGAATATCTGGTCTTCTCATTTGTAAACTGTGAAACCTCTCTTATGAGAGTAAATGAGGATCCTACCAATTTAAAAAAAAAAAAAAAAGAAAGAGGGAAAGAAAAATATCATTGCCTTTGAGCCTTTTCCAACTCATGGCAACCCCATGTGTGCAGAGTAGAACTGCTCCATCGGGTTTTCAATGGCTGTGACCTTTCAGAAGCAGATTGCCAGGCCTTTCTTCTAAGGTGCCTCTGGGTGGGTTTGAACCACCAACCTTTTGGTTAGTAGTTGAGCACCTTCTGTGCCACCCAGGGTCTCCTGACTAACTTCCATTCAGGGCAATTTCAAAGTTATTTTATCAGGTCATTTTCAAGGTTAAACAAAAAATGGAATAATCGATCACACACCCTCCAAAAAGTAAGTTAAACACTTAAAAATGGTTAATTAAATTCAGTTTCCTTTGACTACTTCAGAAAGTCAATATATTGGGGAAATTAATATATATAGGTATTGGGCATGGAAGTTTGAGATTTTTGATGTCCAGTAAAAATACAGTGGAAGAAATCCACCTATGCAATTGAGAAAATTCTCTAGTGAACAGGAACCGAAATGATGCAGTGGGTTAATGGCAGAGGGAGTGCCACTGGGTAATGTTTAGAAAACTGGCTATGAAGGCATACAAGTTGCCACTTACTAGTTGAGTCCCTTCAGGAAGATATTTAAATTCTATGAGCCTCAGCCTCTTCATTTGTAAAATGTGTATAAAACTATCAACTTAATAAAATCGTTGCCTTAAGGGTTAAAAAAATTAATGTATGTTCAAATATGTATTTAGTGTAATCCCTGGCACATAGTAAGCACTCATTAAAGAGCTACTTTTATTCTTTATTTTGTGGTTTATATTACTGTAATAAATGGAAGATGACTGGATGTATAAAGCTTGCATTGTACCTAATAAATTCTTAAATATAATTTCAAGCTTACTCAATAGTCATCCTTGCAACTGATTCAAGGGAGTTGTAGCCAGCTGCTGTGAAGTTATCTTTATATCTTTCCATCTTAATAGCTTGCAGCCATTCTCCAACTGAACAAAAGGTAGTGAAGTCAGGAGTGTTTTGATCCAGAAGAGGGCTTATTGGCCTAGATAAGAATGAAACAGAAAAGCAGATATTTTCATAAACTACCAAGGAAAGAATGCCTTGGCCCATACAAAAACAATGGTTTAAAAGAATAAAATTAGACATTTTAATTGATTTATACACTAACAATAAACAGATATGTTAATAAAAACCTAAATCGTAGAGGTTGCCCAATAACTACAAACTCTCAAATATGCATTTTACTTAGATTTGTTGCCCATCAGGTTGTATCTTCCATTTACTGTTTAAAGTTCAACAAACGATGTTTGTAATCAGTAAATATTTATTCATCTGCTTCGCTAAGACTAACTGGGAGCAAAGGAGGCACATTTGGCTGTGCACTAACTTGTTCAGGTCATGCAGGTGCTACTGAAAACATTATGCATCCGCTGTAATGATGGTACCCTTGTGAGCACCACAATACACTTCAAGTGCCTAACTTATTACTAATAGAGACCAGTGTGTCATGTTTACCTGGCAGCTGAAGCTGAATAACTACTAATATGCATCACAACAGAGTAAGCCAAGGTCAAAGAATGAAAGGACTGTTTCTGACTCTGTAATGCCTACAAATTTAAAAATTCTTTAATCGTGTATTGAATTACTTATAAGAACTCTTATCTTCATAGAATCACTTTACTAAATAATTCAGAGCAGAACAATAACATAGATAATATGCATGCAACAGTAATAAAAACCCATAAAATAATAATATTGGTCAGAAAATATGAAATGCAACCTTCTCACAAAAATCCAGTTTACACAATTTTCCAAGTAATGACAGTCAGTAATACTGATCATAACTTTTAAGAAAAAAAGAGGGGCGATAGTAATGAATAGATTCTCTTTAAACTCTAAATTACATTAAACCATCTAAAAATAAAGCATTCCATAAACACAAATTTAATACGGACTTAATAATTTAACACATATATTAATTTTCCATTGGAATGAGGCTGAGGAGCTAAATTTCATTCCCTTAAGTATTTCTTACCTACTACAGGTTCCCAGGGGCGTTTTCAGACTATTTGGATTTCTAATCATTTTGTCCAGAATTCCGACTATCTGTTCAAACTTTGGCCTTTCAGCACGCTCCTTCTGCCAACAATCCAGCATCAGCTGGTGAAGACCAGCTGGGCAGTCCATGGGTGCTGGTAAACGATAACCTTCTTCTATTGCTTTTATAACCTAATAGCCAAAAGGACATTAAAAGTATTACTGACTGGGATTCAATTATAATAAAATTAATTACCCAGTAGGCAAATTGATTCATCCAGGTATGAGTAAGGCACACTGCTTTGCAAAACATCCATGAATAGTAAACATGTTATTAAGGGGTACATGAAATACAGGATATGATGACATTTTCTAGTTAATTCAGCAATAGGGAGCAGCAATTAAATTCACCTGGGGTGCAATAGATGGAAAAATGTTTAATGCCATCCCAGAGGTTTTTAAAAATGGAACATGTTATGGAAATATTTTACTTGTGTATAGTTGTGAGTGTACATATTTGCCCATAAATTTAAAAATTCCTCAAGTTGATAAAGGAAGTCTGAATTATCCAAAATGAGCCAAAAAGAGATCCACTTTTTGGCTGAGTTATTTCAGACAACACATTTTAACAGGAAATCAAAATATATGAATGTACTATGACAGAAATCATTATCAACTCCGTTATTCTATTAAGTATTATGAAGCTCAGCATCTAGTGTTGTAAGATAGAGTGGTGTACTGGAACCAGCTTGTACTAGGGTGTGAAATGCAATTGTACCCCTTTCCAACCCCACCCTTAGTGATCTCACACTGGCAGACTGAAATAATTCATCAGTAGTGGGAGGGGTGTTACCCCAGAAAATTGGCAAAAGCTATAAATCAGGATTTTCCTACTCAGAGAGATTGCTGTTAAACTTTACCAGCACATCACTGCCTATTTATGTCTAATAAAATTCTAAGACACTATTCATATCAAGCTTTTAATGTTAATGAAAAATAGGGACCCATAAACATTGTTACATGGCAATCAGAAAGTCTAATAATTACTTGTCATTCAGATTTGGCTTTTGTATTTAGATGGAAAGCAAAAACATGTTTTAAAAATCAGAAATTGTTACAAATCTGAGCAGCATGGGAGAATAGCAGGAAGGCAAACAGCACAAATAAGAAGGGCTTGTAAAACATTAAAATATTCTCCAAGGGGATTAACAAATCTTGTGACACTAACTTGACGTCCCAGGGTGATGCAAATGCTTTGCATTTGACTACTACCCTAAAGGTTGGTGGTTTGAGCCTATCCAGCAGCACTGCAAAGGAAAGGCCTGGTGATCGGCTTCTGTAAAGATTACAGCCAAGAAAACTATGGAGCAGTTCTACTCTGTAACACATGGGATCACCATGACTTGGAATGGACTCAAAAGCACCATTTTCTCTCTCTCTCTTTTTTTTTTTTTTTTTTGGTGATACTAACTGACATAATATTAGTAGAAATGTTAAAAGAAAAAAAAAAAAAAGCCAAAAGGAAAAAAAAAAAAGTGTGTAACCTTGAGTTTTTGAAGAAAATAAGGCCAAAACTAGGCATAGACAGACAAAAGCTGGCTTTAAGAAATGTTAATGAGCCTAATATTTTTAGGGTAACATATCCTTAAGATGCATGCCGACATTCAACAACAGCACATTAAAATGTAAAAGGATGGTGAATGAATGAAATAAAGTGGCTGGCATCAATAATTTTTAGACAAAATATTTTATATAAGAGAAAAAAAACTTGAGTCCACTTTTTTCTTTCAGTAAAACCTACATATGCAAATTGACAAAGTTTAAAGACAAACTGATGAACTTAATCACAGTAATTTGCAAAAAGAATTATAAATATAAAATCCTCAGCCCAAACTCTCTCCTGACCCCTAGGTTGTGTATCCATCAGTTGACTAGATATCTTCACCTGGACTTTCCATGGCTACCTCATACTCTGTGTATCTAACACCGAATTTATCACCTTCCACACCAAACCTTTTACTATTTCAATAAATGGCACTACCAGCCTACTAGTCATCCCAGCCAGAAAGCTGTGAACAGTCCTAGATGCTTACTGTCTTATATGCCACAGTCAGTCATCACTTTCTGATGATTCTACTTCCTAAATACGATATTAAAATACCATAGACCACATACACATGCACAAACACACAAACACACTCATATGATGGAGTCATCATTCCATAGTTGTCTTCACAAAGTCTTTCATACTATGTGGTGTTTCTGCGATTATTTATTTTGACTAACATTACGTGGGGGAATCTTAGCCTTAAAAACAAAAACTGTTGCCATCGAGTTGATTCCGACTCATAGTGACCCTATAGGACAGAGTAGAACTATCCCGTAGGGTTTCCAAGGAGTGGCTGGTAGATTCGAACCACCAACCTTTTGTTTAGCAGCCTGAGCTCTTGACCACTGAGCCTCCAGGGCTCCTTTATGAGCAAAGAATAGTACCACAAAATGACTCTTAAAGGAATGAAAGAGTAAAGGAAACTGCAGTGGTTTAATTGTATTAGAGTAATTTGATGATTCTTTTTTTTATAGCAGAGAGAAACAATGATCTCAATATAAAATAAAACTTCAAGTTCTTCCTGATGTTGTTATTGTTGTTAGTGGCTACTGAGTTGATTCCCACTCATGGCCACCCCATGTGTGCTGAGTGGAACTGCTCCACAGGGTTTTCAAGGCTGTGACCTTTCAGAACCAGATCGCCAGACCTGTCTCCAGAGGCACCTCTGGGTGGGTTCTAACTGCCAAGCTTTTGGCTAGTAGTTGAGAGCTTAACTGTTTATGCTACCCAGGGACTCCTCTCAAAGATATAGTGGTTATTTTTAAAGGAGCAGCAGCAAAGTATAACATTTAAATTAAGAGATGTTCTGGAATGGTAATGGTCTTTGGGGCTCTAAAGTTTCCACAAATAATTACACCCACAGTGGTACAAACGATAGTTACTGGGAACTCCTAAGCCTCTATAGAACATAGTTTGGCATGCACAGCCACCCCGTCAGTCTGTCAGTGGAGGCTTGTGTGTTGCTATTATGCTGAACAGGTTTCAGTGGAGCTTCCAGACTAAGATGGATAAGGAAGAAAGGCCTGCCCATCTATTTCCAAAAATCAGCCAGTGGAAACCCTAGAGATTACAACTGTTCAATTGCGATTGTGCAAGACCAGGCAGCAGCGTGTGCTTGCGGTCGCCATTGAGTTGGGGCGTCTCAACAGCAACTAATGACAGGAATAACTCACTGAAGACAAACTGGCCGATAGGGGGCAATTTGGGTACAAGATCCTCGTTGTTCTGTAGTTTTTATTTGGTTAGCTTGCTAGAAAAAAATAGCTTATCTGTTAAAGAAACAACTAACAATCAAATAAATATGTATTGAACATTTACTGTATGATTGGCACAGTTTTAAACATGAATTATCTCATATAATCTTTTGAAAAACTCTATTAGATAAGTATTATTATTATTGATTCTGAAGAACCTGGGGTTCAGAGAAGTTAAGCAAAGGGGCAATGTCACAAGTTGTTAGGAGAGGAAACAGAATTTGACCTAGGCTATCTGATCACAGGGCACATGCTGTAAGCAGTGCACTGTATTTCCAATTGGGAAATAAAAAGTATTTTCTGAAAAGAATTATATATTCCTAGCAATAATAAGGTACACAGGTAAGATGACTGAACTTACACTTCTCAGAGCATTATGTAATTATTGACGGAATTCAGTTAAAATATCTTTTTTTGCTGAATTACCAGAAGCCCCTTGGATTTGCTTGTACAGATCTGACCTTAATATGCTAATGAAAGTCAGCAAAGAAAAAATAAAAACTGTTGTAAGCAATTCTAATTCTAGATAGTTCCCAGAGGAGTAGGAAGTGACTAGGGTAAATGACTTTTTTTTTTTTTTAAAAGGCCTCTGGGACACAACAGGGACCGCTTCCCTGGTATATGCTGTGAAGGAATACTTAGAAATAAAATAAAGTTGCTCACTGAGAAATGTTTACAATATTATGACCACTGTGACTAAGAGAAAAAGGAGCGTAAAACACCATGATAACGGGCCTGTAATAACTGAAAATGGAATATAATATGATTGGTTTCTGTCCTTTGCTCAATGCCTATTTTCACTTAATTAATTTCAAAATAACTTTACTCACGTGTTATGTAGTTCAATATTTTGGATTCTACTTACAGAATTGTGGAAAAATTTTATTTAAAAAAATCACTTTTTTAATCTAACGTGAAAAAATACAGAGTCATACATGAGTGGTAACTTTTAAAAGAAAAAATCGAGGGCTCATAATTTAGTTGAAAGTAAATTTAATTACAAGCATATTATATTTTTAAAGCTTTTAAATGACTTCTAACGTACCACTTTAAGGGATTATCTAGTCCCATATCTTTATGGAAGCTTAAATTTTTCACCATCCTTATGACTACCAGGAGCCCTAGTGGCAGAGTGGTTAAGTGCTGAGCTGGTAACTGAAAGGTCAGTGGTTTGAACCTACCAGCTGCTCCTTGGTAGAAAGATGTGGAAGTCAGCTTCCATAAAGATTACAGCCTTGGAAACCCTATAAGGCAGTTCTACTCTGTCCTGTAAGGTGATTATGAGTTGGAATCGACTTGACAGCAAGGTTATGGTCATACACCCAATCCCAAACCCATGGCTGTTGAGTCGATTCTGACTCATAGCAACCGTATAGGACAGGGTAGAGCTGCCGCCATTGGGTTTCCAAGGCTGTAATCTTTACAGAAGCAGACTGCCACATCTTTCCACCTAGGACCAGCTGGTGGGTTCGAACCATCAACCTCTTGGTTAGCACTCGACTACCTACTAGTAAAATTAACAATTCTTTGGCCTAGCATAAAAGAAGAAGAAATTACTTTGTTGTGTGTAATAAACAGAAAAAAATTAGTGCATGTATGTATATTTGTGTGTGTGTGTGTGTATACATACATAAAAAAGAATTTCAAAATTTCAGAACTTGAGAGTAAAAATTTTATTTATAGTAATCAGTATATAAATTCAACTAAAAGATAGTTGCTGTGAAAGCCAAATATGAGTCTTTCAATTCCTGCATAGTCTATTAGGTTTGATTGCAGTTCAGTATTTTTTTTTCTTTGGAAGACCATCAATTGAAAGGGCTAAACATCTGCAGATTGTGCAGAAGAAGAAAAGTTGGAAATTTATTTGGAAAGCTCAGCCTCTCGATTTTCATAGTAAATAACTAGATTCTAAATGGTCTTTCACTGCAGTTAAAACTCAAGACAGTTATAGGCACATGATAGTACAAATGAATGTTCATTGAAGTATTAATCAAGTAATAACCTTCTTGAATATGGGTGTCATGCATCAAAATCATACAACTTTTTCTCAAGTTTTCCTTGCTCATGGCCCTGTCCAGAGTATAACTAAAGTATCCTAGTTAAATGACTCACCTTGTTTCTAGCACTAGTAACTGACTCATTGACATCTATACCTTTTCCATTTCTTTAAAGTGATCACAGAACCTCACCTGATTCAGCATTCAGCATGGAACTTTGTGGAGTTGCTTAGAAACATAACCATCAATTTACACCTTGTTTTCATAGTGTCTTATTAAAAAATCTTAGGCGTTTAAAATTTGTGGGCTTTCTAAAATCCCTGACAAATTCCTAGCAACTGAATTTGAACAATGCAAAATGAATTAATGAATCAATCTAGATAATATTTTTTAAACATATACCTTTGAAAATCTGATGAAGGAAAACTTCACAGAAAAATGCAATATATTCAAATATCTACAACAGTTCCCATATATATCAGGACATTCATAGATCTCTTACTCCGTCCATGAATTCCTGTCAGAGACTCCAGGTCAAAAAGCCTTTTATCTAGAGAATTTTATCTCAGATTGGATTTGTTATTTTGAATCATTCAAGTTTTTCTTCATTTGCATATTGAAGAGTAAACATATAATTGCTCAAATAGCACATGAACAACATCATATAAAGTAATGAATATTATTCTATAAAGGAGGTATTAATACCAATTTCATTAGGCAAACTAAACTGTGTAGATAATCTCTTATTACTATACAAACTTGTGTCCAACTTTAATAATTTAATTGAGATCTTCAGAATTTAAAAAAGGAAGATTAAAGATGGTGCTAAATGTTCTAAGTCAGAACTAAACTTTACTATAGATGTAACAATTTCATTTGGTTAGTAAAAATATATTAATTCTTGATACACTAATTCTATATGATAATTCATTTTTGAGAAAAATGAACAAATATTTAGGAAACTTTTAACATTAAAATTGAAGATTTTTTTTCTTCTTAACTATTTGTGTTATTCATATTTTGAAGTTAAGTGAACTTTGAATTTAAGTCATCTTATATTCCTGTCAGTCCCTTTATGTTTGAATCTAGTACAGAAGGAAGGTGTCAAAAGATATGAAACCCTACCAAGTGTCTAGGGAATGTAAATATTTCTCTTTCTCTGCCCCAAGGATTTGTTTGCCCACATTTTGACAGTCCATGAAATCTTTGACACTGAGACCTGTCAAATATTAACAACTCTGCCTCTGCCAAGCTGCTTCATCATTTAAACTTTTATCTTTGATAAAAACAAAACAAATAAACAAACAAAAGAAACAAGTAAAGTTTCACGTCATCACTCAATTCCAAACACCAAATTATTTAACTGCTTTCAAAGCTCCCCCTTTTCAGTCCGTGATCTTCCCAGTTAAATGGAGAAATACGTAGGAAAATGTACCTAAAGTAACATTTTCAGCCACATATGAACAGGCTGACTTTAGCTGTTGAAAAATAACTATTTACAAGTTTTAAGAGCTATAGGAACTTAATGTGGAAAATTCTAAAATTAAAACAAAGATACTGATTTAATATAACAATTTTCCTGATCTCTTTTTGAAAACTAACTTGATTTCGTTCTATTGCTGTGAATGTTTATAGTACCTTAAGAGTTAACTATTCCAAAACAGTTTGCTAGTCACATCTTTCTTCTAAATGGCAATACAGACTTTCCCTCAAATACTACTTAATGTTTTTTTAAACTTTACTCTTTAAGAACTTGTATTTGTATCATTTCAAACTCTTTCAAAAGAACCTTTGTTCAGTTTTCCCCTGGACATATCTTCATTTCTAATTACTAGCAATATACACATTCTGTTATAGGAAAGTAAACCTATTTGATTAGTCCCCAATACCTTCACTTTAAGGAGCCCTGGTGGCGCAGTGGTTACAGCCATTGACTACTAACTGAAAGGTCGGCCTGCTTCCATAGAGATTTATAGCCTTAGAAACCCTATGAGGTCACTATGAGTCAGAATCGACTTGATGGCAGTGGGTTTGGTTTGTTTTTTTTTTTAACACTTCACTAAGCCTTGCTTTTGGGACTCTCCAGTGTGTTCCCTTGGAAAACTTTCTGATTAATGAGCTATCAACCAAGGTCTTCTCCAGATTTCCAGTTCAAATTCAGGGTAATTTTCTAGACTTTACACTTCCTCTATGTTAATCTACATTTCAGTCACATTTTCTATAGGTTGAACTATATGAATCTGCCAATATTTCAATGTTGTTGTACCTACAAAAATGGCAATTTCATAGAATTCAACTTAATTGGAGCAAATGTTCACTTGCTTCTCTCAAAGGGTAACAGTATGTTTTATGTCTCAGCGTGCCCTCATGGCAACTGAGTACACATTTAATAAGTACTGTTTCTTTTATAGGGTTTCTGTGAGTTGCAGCCGACTTGATAACAGTGGGATTGGTTTGGAGTTTTATTTATTTTAGGAATTTACAGTGACACTCCCACTATGATCACATTCCAAAATATCACTATCAAACACTTAACCAATATCGACAATAAAGGCTAGAGTCCTCATGAAATTAAAATTTAATCAAACCAATCAACATTAGATCATTTAAACAGATCTCAGAAAATTACAAAGAAAAATTAAAAATAGGCTTCAAAGACAAAACACAACTTCCCTTTACTCTCCTCCGCAAATGATCCTTTTACTCATGTGACTCTCCTACTACAGCTGTGCAAGCATGGCATCATTATCTTTATTAAGAGGAACAAGCCTTTGTAGGCTTTTATTTTGTCCACAGAATTTATATAAAAAAAAGAGAAAGTAATTCTTCAAAATGAAAACCAAATAAAATTAATAGAAATAATAATTTGAGTTTTTCTTTATAATAAACAGAAAACTAAGCAATCATGTTTTAAAATTCTATTAAAATTTCTTTTTAATGAGCCATTACCCACATGTTCCAATAATAATGTATAAAATCCTTTTTTTTGTTTAACTAGTGTAACACCTACATCTTGATTTGACATGTCCCAGTACGGTCTTTCTCCATAAGACATAACTTCCCACATGACTATTCCATAGCTCCATACATCACTGGCTGATGTGAATTTCCGGTATTGGATGGCTTCTGGTGCTGTCCACCTTACTGGAATTTTTCCACCCTGTTATAAAAAGACATTGACATTTTAAATATGTATAATAACTCACACAACATTTATGGCAATACGAGAAGCTACAGTTTAACATCTGTATATTTGCTTGGCAATTCACCATCAGGTCTGTCTGCCTTGACTTGCTCTAAGTGTGTTTAAAGTTACTAACATATATATTTTTTTAATCTCATTACAAGTTTTCATTTGTAAGGCAACTCAATTTAATGGGACCTATGTGATGGGACCTATGTGATCTTAGGGCAAGAGTCTAGTCAAAAGACAATGACAAATTAAGGTAAATAGCTATCAGTAAAACTGAATGAAATGTGGGGTATTAAAATAAATGGTCAGTTATATTCCTTTAATTTCACAAAAGTTATGAATAAATATAATTAAGATTCTTTTTTAATCTTTATTAATATTGGTAATATTTTTCTGTCCACCAGGGCTCCATTACCATTGCTAGTGGTATATTATTCAGGTATTAGGTCCAAAAGTATATGCTAAGTTTTAAGTCAAAGTTTGGGAATGGAATATCCAAAAAACAAAAACAAAAAACAAAAAACAAATCTAGATGTTGTTTTATATGACTATTCCCTATTTATATGAAAATCACAATATAAGATAAGCATGTTACGAATGCAACATTACATCTCCTCCAGCCTATATGCAGATTGCAGTAACAACAATTATTCTTCCAAAGGGAAATGACAGCAGTGACACAAAGCTGAGGTCAATTTGCCACCTTCCTCCTGTTTAGCTGTGCGTTATTAAGACCTGCTTTCTTGATAGGAAAATCTCAGGAATATGAAAAGGCAAACTAATAGACTTTTTCTTACAGTAGTTGTATAGACAGCTTCTGGATCGTCCTCTATAACCCGAGATAAGCCAAAATCTGACACTTTACAAACAAGATTGCTGTTGACAAGAATATTGCGAGCTGCAAGGTCCCTGTGAACATATCCCATATCAGCCAGATATCTCATTCCAGCAGCAATTCCTCTTAGCATTCCTACTAACTGAATGACTGTAAATTGCCCATCATGTTTCTGCAGGAAGATAAAAATAAAACTCTGGTTAACTATATTTTGAAAGAGACAAAATCACTATAAAAAAAATGTATGCACACTAGTCATTTATTATTATATAACAGGAACTACTAATTTTCTGTATAAACTAGATACTTGTAAAAGAATATAATAGAAGTTGATTTAACTGATAGAAAAATATAGTTTTGGTAATAACTTAGTTATTTACATTAATATGTTATTAATATTAACTAATAATCATTTGAGATTAATGAAGTCCAAAAGTATATGCTAATTTTTAAGTCAAAGTTTGGGAATGGAATATCCAAAAATTTTCCTAGCAGCTAAGTGCTTCTCATGCCAAAAATTTTATATAAATAATCTAAAAATATATATAAAGGAATGAATATGCTTTTTTTTTTTTCTTTTCCAAACAGCAAAAGAAATGAAAAGGGAAAAATACTTAAGGAAAAATGAAGAGAAACGAAGCGGTAGGAAATGATTATAGTGGCTGACTTTGTTTTCATTTTTTTTTCCTTTCCTTGTTTGTTTTGCTATTGGTAGGAATATTACTTTCAACAAAGATTTTCTAAAGTAGAATAGCAGATGGAATTCAGAACTGTTTGTAACCCAACTGTCTAGCATATACTTCTGACCCAGTACTGTTTATAACCCACATATTTTTCTAATTGTATTACAGTCGTATTACATGAAGCACTTTGGTTTGAGTTGATGAACTTCCTAGGTAATACCTTCCTCCAGAGAGCTGGTAGTTATGCCTAATATAATGATGCAGTAAGAAATTTTCTCTAGATTCTCTAATTTCTTATAAATATGGGTTGAATTTATCATTCTAGATTTGGTCAGAGAACTTTGCATGCCTTGTTATTTTTTAGAATATTTTCTCCTTGCTATTTGGAAAATACTGAGAAATATTCATACAATTAGGTGAAGAGCCTCTGAAAGTAAGGATATGTATGTTTACATATTTAGACATTGCAAGATAATAGGTTCTACAGAGCAGGGTTGAGATCATTGAACTAATGTTGAACAGTTTCCTCGCTTTTTTATTCTTCTCTAAATTACCTCTCTACTTTTTTAAGATTGTTGTTCACTGATTTCTCCATACTGAAAAAACAAAATGCTACTCTAATACCAAACCAAACCTATTACAGTCTAATCGATTTCTACTCATAGCAACCCTGTAGAGTAGAGCTGCCCCATAGGGTTTCCAAGGCTGTAATCTTCACAGAAGCAGACTGCCACATCTTTCTCCCATGAAGTGGCTGGTGGGTTTGAGCCGCTGACTTTTCAGTTAGCAGCCAAGAGCTTAAACACTGTGCTACCAAGATTCCCATGCTACTCTAATACATGTGTTCAAATTATAGGGCCTCTGATATCCTCTGCAGTCAACTTCAGATTATAAGAGAAACAGAAACCATTTTTTAAAACTGTACTGTATCACTTAAATGCTATAAAAGATTCTAGTTTAATCCTGTGTTAAACTCTGGTTTTTAATCTTAATTTTTAAATGACAACTTTCTGAACTGTTAAAGTTTACAATGTTCACATTTTGCACTGAAAAAGTAAAAGTTCAGAAATATTATATTGTTAGCATGTATAACACATTTAGAATGGGAGGATAGTTGTGGTACTTACCCTGAGAAATGCATCTAGGGCTCCATTTTCCATGAATTCTATTACAATCATGACTGGTTTTCCTAAAAATTAAAAAAAAAAAAAAAAGTTATTTTAGAAGCAGTCACCTAAACGTCAGTATTATTGTCTCTTACCCCAGATAAAATATATACTGTTCTTTTGAAAGACTCAACTGGTGAGATATGAGTGTTACAACATTTCTAGTGTTGGTACTAAACTCAAAAAGTCATTAAACGTCTGCATGGAACATGGTCATGATTCAAAACATTAAATTGTACAAATAAAGCTAGTGTATTCTTTTGACTCCAGCTTTGTGAAGAATATTCAGAGAAGATGACACACTGTATAAAATGTAAAGACTAAAGGGTATCACTTTTATGGCTTTGAAACTAACTGAAAGTATCTATCAATCTCTCAAGCTACCTATCAGATTTATTCTTCAACTCCTAACCCTGACTGAATACAGTTTTTTTCCTGAGGTGGTGGCATAAAAGAAGAATTGTTTTAATTAGTTATATACCACAGTAAAATTCATTTTGAACATGTATTATGTTTATAATTAGATTTTTTTTATTATATACACAATGACACTACTTTCTGTCACTCAGTTCATTTGCTACATGAAATACATATACCAGTATATACCTCTTGTAACAACCCCTTCCAAATGGACAACATTTGGATGGTCAAACTGCCCCATGATGCTTGCTTCACATAGGAAGTCTCTCCTTTGTTTTTCTGTGTAACCGACTTTGAGGGTTTTTATGGCAACCGCGACATCTCTTTTCCCTGGAAGCTTCAGACGACCACTGCAGACTTCTCCAAATTCTCCTGAAGTAACAGAACAAGCAGGCTTATTTTAATTTTGAAATATTTTTTTTCTGTCAAAGTAAATGCATAAATTTTTAAACATACTTAAATATTTTCCTAAATACTTTGCAAAGCTTTCTAACTTACACTGAAAACAGTCCCCTAGATTGATCATTCTATTTTCCAGTCACAATGAAGTTGTTTATGAAAATAATGGCATAAATGAAATTGAAACTTGAAGATGCATTTTTGCCAACTCATAGAGGTTAAGCTTTACTGAACTGCTACACAAGCTATTTTTTAAATTGGATTAACAAAAACTCAGTGAACATTTAGATTTGAAAGTTCCTGTATAATGTACACTGTCCTCTAAAGTATAAGGACACATTAGCAAATTCTAAATCTTTCTTTTGCTTTTTAGGTTTGAGAAGTAAAATTTTTAAAAAATTTAAAAGTCTGGAATTCATATGCACCATGTCCACTAAATTTAAGGGACTTGGATCCAAAATTTTATAATTATTCTGAAAATAGATTGTACATACTAAATATAATATTCTCTTTAATTCATAAATATTAACTCTCTATGGGGAATTAATTAGTACCGTAGCTAACTTATACTTACAAATACAAGGGGGGGAAAAAAAAAAAAACAGAAAAATGTGAAAGCTTTGCAAGAAGATGGTAAGTCAAGTAGGAGGAAATGTATATTCCAGCAAAATTCAGGAACATTCTGATTTTTTTAATACCAAGTCATTTATTGAACAGGACAGAGCTATTATGAAATAGCTTATAATAGAACTATATCTTTAAAATGCAATAGAAAACCAAATGTATAGAGATTCTTTGTGGCACATGCTTCTGTTTTGTTTTTTCTTAAGACTTCATAAACAAGTACAGCCTCATTGCTTCCAACAGTTCAGGTAAATGCAAAAATTCGATACTTGAGATATAATTATTTGCCTGTCATTATGATGTATGACTTTGAATCTTGGCTAAATAGAACAACTGAACAAGGAAGCTACAACAGTCTTACCTGCACCAATCACACGCTCAATTTTAATACAGGAGGCATCTAGCTCCTTGGCGAATTGATGGACAGCTCTATTTGGGTCCTCATAGGTTTCAGGGTCAATGTAGGTTTTGGTGCCTGGAAATTTAACTGTAATGATGTAAGAAAGCATGACTGTGATGAAGCAAAGCACTTATTGTGCAGTCAGCCCAGGAATTTCATTATGCAGAGTGCTCCTTGGAACAGTGAACTTGCTTCCACATCACCTGATTCACAGTAGTTTTAACAGACTACTTCAGTGTGCTGGCGCATAGGTATTATCTGCAAGCTTCTATAGGTAACATAGGATCCAGCTCATAGGTTACTAACTGAATTGCTTTTCCAGTAAATCAACAAAAGACATCCACAAAAATTCTCTGACATGCCTCTTATCAGACTGGAGGTTTAATTAAATTCACGGCTATCATGGCATAGTTCAGGCCATATCAAGGTTTGTAATGGACTTGGAAACACATTTGTAAATCTATCAGTCAGTCAATCAATCAAATTAATACACTGGGAAAAGAAGACATTTCAATTACAGGTAACCTACTACACTGACAGCAATATTAAAAACATTTAGACATCTTACTTATTCTGTTGATTTATTTTTTAAAGACCAACCATCGTTGACATATACATAAAATTAATACAAGATGTGCGGGATTGGTATCACAGAATCAAAGAAATCTACTTAAGACACAGTTTCATCTTCACCTTGAAGGGCAATAGAGGCCAGATATACAGGGTGCAGAGTAAAGTTAGAAAATTCACAATATTCCTGGGATCTTCTAACCAAGTATGACATCAATTTGAAAGAGGAATGGTTTATATAAACTCTCAGTTATAAGGCTCTGGAATATCTTAACTGCCACAAAGAGGTAGCCAATATGCCTCATAAAAGGTAGTCAAAATTCAAACAACATAGAATCATTGTAAAAGTTAAAAATCTTCTTAAAATGCACCCAGAAGCATGCAGGTAACAGATAATGCTATGTCAACTTTAAATCAAATTCAATTACAATAATGTATTCCAAATGTAATCATTTGGTTAAAGACAAAGATAAGATAGATAGGCATAAATTGGTTATATTAATGCAATGAAAAAGTTACACTACGTCCTCAAAAAACACTTTATTGTTTTAACAAAGCCACTGAACAATCTTTTCATTAAATCTTACTATTCGGAGAACAATATATTTCTTTTACACTGCAGCCTAACTGTGCTTATGTCATCACATCAAGTTAAAATTATATGTTTTTTAAAAAATAAACACTTAACAAACAAAAAGAAGCAGAGTGTATAAAGGAAAATGGGATTTAAAAATGTTGATTTATTCTGTTATACTTGATTGTCCAAAATTGATTGTCTTAAACAATTATTGTTACAGTTTATAAAACTGACAGATGCTCGTTTGTTACTAAAGCTGAACATGAAAAAACAAAAAACAAAAACACAAGAAAAAAAGAGAGAGGGGATAGGAAGAGAAAAGAGAGAAGAAGGAGTACAGGGAAAGGGGGGAAAGAGAAAAAGAGAGAAGGGAAAAAAACAATAGGTTAACCTCCTAGATTGGCAGGCAGATGGAGAATGAGCCATCTTCTCCCTTTTCATTCTCTCTTTCTTTCTTTCATTTTTTTTCTCCTTATTTTGTTTTGTGATCAGGGAGCTAGATTGGAGGTAACCTTCTGTATCTCAAACGGGTCTCTGATGGTTCTTTATTCAAGCTGTCATAAAACATTTTGACAGGCCAGAGCTATTTTGGCATAAAAACATGAAATACTGCCCGGCTTGGATTCGATAGACATTGTTAGAAGAAATGGTAGGAGGAAACAAAATGTAACTGGGAATTGCTTCACTAAACTCCTCCATTGTGTTTATAGCTTTAAATGTAGCACTTGGGGCCATAGAAAGTTGAGGGGTCTGATACAAATGACTGGACATTCTATTAAATTCAGTGCTCTAAAAGCTAGTTAAATGGTTGCTTTCAAGTTTCTGTAAAAATTCAATCTGGTGTCTTAGCACCTAGGAAAATTGTCTGTATACTAACGGAATAAAAGGACACCAACTTGTAAATAGCTGGTGACCACAATGTTGTAGTTTCTGTATTTTAGATAGTCATAAAATCAAGTAAAATGCCTGGTTCCCATCAAATGACAGGAAAATATATCTTGTAAAAAAGATGATTCAAAAATATCGAGCATTTACCAATATATGATACATTAAGAGGACTTTATTTTTCATTATTGGTTTAAAATAATAGATGTTTTAAAACAAGAAACATATTGACATAATTTCTGAGTATTCTAGTCTGTTGCTTATCCCAACGTAAGAGCTGAGCTTTTTTGTATTTTCTTATTTACATTTCTTATAAAAGTTCAATATCTTAAAACCACCATTGATATTTTTCTCTACAAATGTGAAATGTTTATATATAACAAGCTTATCATATTTGTGCTAGCAAGTAATACATGCAGCTGTATTTTTTCTAATTATAAACTGGATGTCAAATGTGAAAAAATTGATGGCATCAAAATATTAAAACTCAGTGATGACAATTAAGCATAAGGCTATTGTACAAGTTTTGGATAAGCCATGTTTCAATTTACCTTCTGCATTAGCTTGTAAGTTAAAAACAAATAAACTAAAATGTATTTGATAACTTTGGAATGTCTCAGATATATTCAATAAAAGAGAAGGAAAGTGACATCTGATTAAGATATTATTAAATGATTTGCTATCAAATTATTCACACATGAGTAGGATCAGGGATTCTGGGAACTGGAGTCTTATGTTACTCTTCTATATACATTATACACTAGATATAAGAATTGAGGCATTCAAGTTTTGATCCTCTCCTTCCTGTCCAGGGAAGTGTTAAAAAATTCTCTCATGTCGAAAAGAGAAAAAAAAAGTAACTTCCACTTTTTCTGTATATCCTCTAGCTATAAACTGCCTATGGCATTCTCATCACAGAGGCTGTCACAAGGAAAACCACAGCTAAATTAGCAAAAGGAAGCTCTGGCATTGGGAGCATATCAGATAACCTCAGGGGGTGGCAGTATCACATCTAGAGGTGAATCTAAGGTTTGTGAGGCTTGAACCTTAGACAATTTGGGATACTATCCTTAAGAAAAAGAATACACAATCAATAATACCTACAAAATTGTTAGAGCCTCTCCCAGAGCCTTGGAATGAACCCATGCAAGTGAGGCATCCTGAAGCTTAAACTTCATGAGGTACAGGATAAAGCCACCTCTGGTCATACCTTCTACTTTAATTTGTCATGTCCCATATGCTCTTCCTGCCTTCAGTAGTTGGATTTCTATGGAGATTCATATTCAATCTGGACATATATTATGTAAAAGTATTTCTCTTTTGAAAACCAAAGTCAAGGTAATTGTTGATTCACCAAACAAAAACACATCAAAGAAACTTAAGAATGATAATAATTGCATTCACAGTTTGTATCTTTAAACCACTCACTTTGAGGTGTTTTTCTTTTTAAAGAATCATGAGGAAATTCTAAAATGGATTTTAAATTCTTAACTGATGCTTAGATTTTTTTTTTTTTGATTTTAGGATGCTTACATGACAATATCTTCTTAGATACTGATATAAGAATCTGATATATAGGACAGTATAAGATTTAATTTTGTGGCATTTAAAGGAAATTTATGAGAAAAATTAGTAAAGATTATGGCTACTAGGAAAAATAATAAGTAAAAATTGTTCGTGATATTTTTAAGTATTAAAAATAAGAATAATGGGTTTGTGTGAGAACATCATTGGTTCTGAAATCAATTGATTGTTAGGTTTTTATTTTGCCTGCCTGACTCTCATCTTTATTTGCCATCCACCTTGCAACAAGAATAACAATAATGCAGACAGGCATCTGTTTTCTTAGGGTCTCTAAGCTCTCTCCTAGATATGGTTTCTAAAATGAACATTTAAGAATTGGGTGATCTATATGCACAGGAAAACTTCATAGGATTGAATCCCATTATTATACTATTTACATCCTATGAAATATCTAGTAGTAATAGATGATTTACAGTAGCAGAAGAGAAAGAGATTTCTTAGCTCTGTCTTTCATGGTAGCTTCACTCATTAGGTGGAACAAAGGGCCTGGCCTTCTAACTTGAGATAAAGTTTCTTAGCTAGAACATGGGCACATGCAGCATTTAATGGATTATTATTAGAATGGTATGAAACACTTGGGAAAAGTTTGCAAAAGGAAAAATTGTGACACAAAAACACCTGGATATCCTGCAGTTACATTAAAATTTCTTATGAGAGATTACATTTCTGAATTTTGTTCTTAATTCACATCACATGATTTTCATTCTAAAAATCTTGTCTTAAATATGCTTCAAAATGTTTTAAAGCAACATTTTGAGCTCATTATTTAATTTCAAGAATAATGCATGAGGAATTTTTTCATGCCAATACTAACAACCAGATTTCTGTAGTAACTGGGGTACATAATGATAAAGAAAAGCCAAACACTTACAATGAAAGTAAAGTTCTTCATCCCCTTCTTGGTCAGCTTTGCTATAACCACAGTGCCTGGGAAAAAAAAGAAAATCTGTGACAATCTTAATCAATGATCTTACTGTATATATTTTAAATTCTATATGATGTACTGTAGTTATAACATGCTGGTTACAGCCATCAACAAAACACAAAAACTTCTGTCCATAGTTAGTAACTCATTTACAAATTACATAGCAATTCATATGATGTAGAAATGCCCAGAAAACAAAAAGTTTTCTACAAGACAAAACAATGGGAACATTTTTGTGGATTTGGATTTATCAATGAATAATTGCTTAAAATTTTTCTACAAAAACAGATTTTAAATGATTGCTGCCAACTTTTATTTCAATAGCTAAAACAGTAAATCTTTCCCTAGCTATCTTGTATATTTATTATGAAAACAAAACAATCTAACTCTGAATATAATTAATAATAATGCACCCAATAGAAACGACAATACTCATTCCCCTTAAACTAAAGGCAGTGACCAAGCTCAAACTGTATTTTGATTGTAAGAGAATGACAACTTATTGACTTCTAATGATTAATATCAGATAAAGAATGTTTTCATTTACTCTTTAAAATTATACAAAATAAATAATAAACCTGTTGCCATAAAGTTGATTAAATAATAGGCTGACATAATTATGAAAATCAATAAATTTTATGTCAAAAGTTACTGATTTTTGTATTCTAGAATACTTTGTATTCTACCTTCTTCCAATGATGAAGCCAAAGACCATAAACACCAAAATGATGGTCCCTGCCACAGCAACGACAGCTATTATAATAACAGGATTCTGTTCACTGGAGACAGCTGTAGCTGTAAAGAGAGGAAAGAGGTTCAAAAACTCTCAACACCATGCAAGTACTTGAGAGGTAAATAAAATGTTATAAACAAGACTTATGTATTCTATTTAGTTAACCACTAAATAATGCATACACTATAGTATTAATTTAAAGGAATGTTTATTTTGTGCATTTTAAAGAAGTGGTAAAGACAATATTTTCACCCATTTTACATTTATATATATACACACGCACAAAACCAAAAACCCACTGCCATCAAGTCGACTCTGACTTATAGTGACTCTATAGGACAGAGCAGAACTGCCTCATAGGGTTTCCAAGGCTGTAAATCTTTACGGAAGCAAACTGCCACATCTTTCTCCTGTGGAGCAGCTGGTGGGTTCGAGTTGCCCACCTTTCTGGTTAACGTTCTAGTGCTTTAACCACTGTACCACCTTATATATATATATATCTCCCTAGCAAGTGCCTTATTGAGTGACTATACTCCTGCTTAGTTGTTGGAAACTTTATTATGAAACAAGAGATAGAGATATTTGATATGGAATTGCTATTAATTCCGTTTGTTGCTCAGCAAGACATTTGATTCTCCCACGTCTGTTTATCTGCTATGTAAAATAGGAGTCAAAATACAACTCTGTGTATTTTTCAAAGCACCGTAATATACATTAAATGTTTATCTCTCATATCATTAATATAAATTAGAAAGCATTATATAATAATAGTAAAGCATCAATAATTTTTCCACCATAACTCAGGAGTAAGATGAACAGAATTATTTATGTTAATTTCTATACAGTATACAGTAAATGGCATTAACCTATTTATGAAAGAGAAAACTTTCTGCAAGTACTTTAAAAAACAACTTAATTGTAGACACTTCCTCTACAAAACTAAATGATTCTTCCATGCTCATTAAGGTGAGTCTAGCTGGACCTTTATGAGATTTTAGTGGGAAAGTGTATGTTTGCATGCCCTTTAAAGCAGCTTCTGATTCAGATTCTTTATTAACTCACATGGCTTTATCACTTCCACTCTTCCAAATTAGCGAAGTTTTACTTGTATGTTAATTCATAATTATCATATTTTCCCTAGAGTATCATATTTTCAATACCAGTATAGACATCACAAAGTAATCAAAGGCACATGAAACAATGAAAATGTATATTCCAATTCCAATGAGTGACTCAGTTGGAAATATTCTACATAAACAATGCCAAACTAATACAGTTTGATTACTGATAAATCAACAGCTATAATCTTTAATTTAAAGCAGGATGGAAAATGCTGCTCTGCTTGGTGGTGGCAAGGGACTGGGTCTCTAGAGTAGTAAATTATACACAGGTAGAGTAAGTTTTGCCACAATAGGCAGCATAAAGTTTTTTTCCCCTGGCTAAACTTTCTCTATTTTATCTATTTCTGCTCGTTTTGACAAATTATCTATAATTTTGTATACCCATGTTAAACAATCAATCACTCTATTTTTTAAATAGTAAATACAGCTCTGATCTAAATAGTTTCTGAACAAAGGTATTATATACACTGCCAAATTCAGCACTGCTGATTTGCTCCCTTAGGGGACTAAACAAGGATTAAAAAAAAAAAAATGAGAGAGAAAAAAAAGAAAAACAACTTTCAAACTTTAATTTCTAAATTACAGCCTATTACCATCCAATAGAAAAGAGATGACTTCACGTATTTTTTTTTTTAATTTGGTTGTTTTTTGTTGTTGTTTTTATCTAACTTTTTGTGTGTATTAAGAGAGAAAAAAAAATAATGGAAGAGTTCTGTTCCTGAGGAAGGAAAAAATTATTCACGTATGTGGTGAAATTATTTCCATTCCATCAACGTGTCCCATGGGTCTAATTCTTTGCCTGCCTTCATCTCAGTTATCACCTTAGCTTCAGAAACACAACAACAATGAGAACACTGAACTCAGGTGAAGGATGGACTATAATTTGTGAATATCTGTTTATGTATTTCTATATATAGTTAGAACAGAGATGGATCAAAAAAGATCTAGCACCTACTGCTTTTGAGATAGTCAGAGACATATTTTAATCTTTCCACAGTCAACATTTATGTTAATATTTCTGGATATTTCAAGGGTAATATTATTTTAAAAGTAATCTGTACATGCAAAATCACCACACCTTGATTAAAGATTTTAAAAAACACTAGATTTGACTCTGAGCAGATGGGGATTTTAGGATGTTTGTGTAATGGAATAGTTTAGTTACCTTCTCTTTCTCAACAATCCTCAGGAGACTTCTGGGTCACATCCTCCCTCTTGCCCTGCTCCCTAGCACAGTGAGTCACTGCTCCTTGACACTCTCAAAGCACTGGGCCATGTACTCTACCAGAGCTTAACTGTATATTTATAACTTATGCACATATCTCTCTCTTTCACTAAACTTTAAACTGAGACCAACAAATATGTCATGTCTCTATGCATTCCTAATTTTTTGCAGTGTCTTTGCTATATCAGTGGTTCTCAAAGCGTGATGTGGGAACCCCTGAGGGTCCTCAAGAACTTTCCAGAAGCTCCACAAGGTTAAAATTATTTTCATATGGTATAAAGATGTCATTTGCCTTTGTCACTCTCATTCACTCATGAGTGCACAGTGGAGTTTTCCAGAGGTATATGACATGTGATGGCATCAAGACTCTAACGGCTAATGAAATGTATGCTGTGTGTTCTTGTGTTTGAAAAGATTCTCGGTTTTAATTCATAATGTGGTAAAGACTGATTGATATAACCCCATAAACAAAATTTCTTTGGGCTCCTCAGTAATTTTTAATATTATAAAGGGTTCCTGAGACCCAAAAGTTTGCGAACAGCTGTGCTACACAATAAGAACTGACATTTATTGAGACTTTCTATGTGCTAAGCACTGTACTTGGCACTTGATCCACATTAACTTATTTAATCCTTAGAATACTCTCTGAGTTGGGTGCTGCTATCCTAGCAATTGGGGTACAGAGAAATAGCTCATCTAAAGTCACCCAGCTGAACATGGCACAGCTGAGACTTTAAACCAGGCGTATGTATACCAGCACTGACTGATACTGATAGTCTGGCTTGTTTTGATGACTGAAGTATTCACTAATTGCTTATTTACTGAGTGCCTCTATGCATCAGACATCGTAATAGGCACTGGCAAGACAAGTAAGAAAAGGATATATGGACCCTTCTTTCATCAACTTTATATTCCACAGGAGAGAAGATTCTGATGATAAAAATCACTGAATTCTTTCTAATTAAAAAATTCCATTTTGTAATATTCATCTCATGTGATCATTCAGGTTACACTACATCAACTTAATCTCTTTTAGCCTTATTTGCCTCATTTTTAAAATAATGAAAATAATATCTATGAATCTCAGCACTCAATAAATAATAACAGTCTGGTCCAATGTTGTCAATTTACAAATTCAGGGAAAGACATACATTCATTTTGAAAATTTTTAAACCCAAAGGTTGTATTGATAAGGAACATTTAGTTACATGTGAGATAACTGATGTTTCTAACCTAAGTTTAAACCTTTCATTAGAACAGAAAAACACAGTATTTGAAGTGCTTTATTATATTAGAAATCACAAGGTAATATCCTGAGATAGGTCAGAATTGAAAACTACTAGAACATTTTAGCACAAGACTCATTCAATGGTTTAAAAGTTAAAATTTTACTGTAAAATGTCCTAATGCTTTTGGGGCCACTGAACCGAGACAGATACTATTATTTTTCATTTTGCAAACCATATTTTAAATTGATAATAATGAATAATGGTATTAATCACATTAGTCATTAAAAATGACTTTTTTTAAATTAATGCCTTTTGTCTCTATAATTCTGTACAAATGATTTATATTTCAAATTGATTTCAGTGTTTTATTATTTTTGGTTATGAGACTTTTTAATTTAAAAAATCCTGCAAAAATATTCTGAAAGAGTACCGTTAGCAAACAATTCATTAGTTAATACAAAGAATATTTATCAATTTAATCTACCTTTTAAAAGATCAATACAAATCATTTTCTGAGGGCAAAAACAACTCATTGATCAAAATTATATTTATTAAAAAAATTTTTTTAATTGAGGAAATAAAACCATATAACATTTTTAAAAATTGTTTTTTGAGTGTTTTTATAATTTCTTGTTTAGAATTTTGTGAGAACACTAGATTGGCAAGGAGATGACCAGGTAAAAGCTAGGTACACCTTGTGCTTGAACAGTAACATAAGGAAAAATGAAAGTCCCAAAATACAGAAACATATCCTGAGACATCAGGCCAGCTAAAGAGTAACAAATCAGGGGTATATAAAGTGTTCTGAGCCTCCACCCCAACACCAAATTGGGACATGAATCCCAAGATATGTCTGCTTATTTGTTATACAGTATACTGTTTGTTAGGAAGCCCTGGTGGTGTAATAGTTAAGCTCTCAGTTGCTAACGGAAAGGTTGGCAGTTCAAATCTACCCAGTAGTTCCACAGGAGAAAAATCTGGAGATCTGCTTCCATAAAGATTACAGCCAAGAAAACCCTATGTGGCAGTTCTACTCTGTCACATGGGGTCATTATGAGTTGAACATAGACTTGACAGCACCCAACAACAACAACATACTATTTGTTATAGTGTGTGTGTATATGTACACATACACACATACATACTATGTATACTATGTGCTATGATACTATGTTACATTATAAAAAAAATTAGGAGGCTTCAAAGATATTGATGATGCTCAATTTTTACTATTTTTAAGCTGAGTGGTGGGCACAGGTATATTCATTGTATTCATTTAATTATTCTTTATAAAACATATACTTCAAATATATTCATTAGTATGTTAAAAATATTTCGTGACAAAATGAAATGAGATAAAAATAAATATAAGTTCTAAGATCTTTCTGAAACTCCAATTTTTAAAGTCATTGCTAAAGAACAAGTAGCTTAAATTAACAACACACATTCTTAAATAGAATCTTTTTCCTGCCCACCCTGCCATGCATACTGGCCTCATATCGGGTTTCTGTGAAACAGAAGCTTTGACTGACAAAACTAGAGTAAGATCATTTTGAGGTCTACAAAAACAGACTGTGTCAACATATAAATTGAATGAGTCCTGCTTGTTTCTAACCTTACCTTTTCTCTTAAAAATCCTGTATGAATTAAACGAAACTAATTTAAATCACAAAGTTCTAAAACAATTGATCGCAATAGCAAATTTAAAATTATTATTCTGAATAATCTTTACAAATTCACATAAAAACCAGTAACCAAAACCAGTTGCTGTTGAGTCAATTCCGACTCATAGCAACCATATATTTATCTTTAATTTTTATTTTGATGCAAACCATCACCTTCCACAATGAAAAAAATGTGCCAGAGTTGGAGAGAGTAAAAATCCAAACCAAACATGGTAATTACCTTCAAACATTTTACCTGTAGCTTCCTCTAGTGTAGCAACATCAAGTCTGGGACTGTAATTTCCATAGCCAGCAGCAGTAAAAGCCCGAATCTGGAAAACATACACTGTTCCTGGTTTCAGATTATTAATGGAGGCTGAAGTGGACTTGGTTTTTACTGTCGAGTAGGTCCGTTCCCTTTGATCCTAGAAACAATATTTACAAGGGATATTTAATTATGATTGCAACTAGGCAATCTGACAGCCAATTCTTACAATTTAATTTAAATTGCTGCATTGTTTTTATAAAAGCTACATTGTACCCTGTGGAATATTAGAATATTGAGTTGTTTCTAGGATAATATAAAATGTAAATGTGAAACACATGCTTTTGTTCTATAACTTTCAAAGAGAAATAATTTTGTTAAAACGTTTATGATACTTTGAGCATTTGCTTTGTTGGTAGAGGGCATAGTGGCAAGAACTATTTAGCAATAATATAATCAAATATTCTATTGGCCAAAGCATGAGTATACGTGTAAAATCTATGGCTTAGTAGCATTTCTTGCTTCATAATGTAGGTTTAATTTCTTTCTGAATGTTATTCATCAAACACAAAGCAATATGTAAAAAACTAAGAAAGTTATTAAATCAAGAAATGCAGTTAACATCATCACACTAATATATCAATTGTTTCCATTAAAAATGCCTTTTACACACAATAAAACACTGGTACAAAATAGTATTATTGAATATTTTTAAATTAAAACTATCAATATAAAAGTTAAAGTATCATAAAACTTATGGTTTGACAATATTTTAAACACCACTTAGTTCAATTTCTTAATTTTTCAGCTGTGGAAACTGAATCTCACAAAAAAAAAACAAAACAAAAAAACACCCAAACCCACTGGTGTTGAGTCAATTCCGACTCATAGTGACCCTATAGAACAGAGTAGAACTGCCCCATAGGGTTACCAGTGAGTGCCTGGTGGTTTCGAACTGATGACCTTTTGGTTTGCACCTGAGCTCTTAACCACTGAGCTACCAGGGCGGCTCCCAGAGTTTTTTTAAAGAATAATATTATTATATTTTTGTAAACATTTAATGCATTTTTCAGATACATATGAGAAGCCTAAGAATGCAATAAATATAAAAATTCAATCATATAAAAACTCCATCAAAACAATTTTCAAATGAATCCACATTTAAGGTTTCATTAATGTGACTCTCATAGATTGTGATAAAATATATGAAAAAAATATACATTAAAATACACAATTTTAGACAATGTCTTATTCATGCTATAATACATAACTGTGCTCAACTATAAGTGTCTGACAGTAAAACTATTCATTGAAAACTGAAAATGCCCATCTGGTGGTTTTTACAGTACAATACAATGCTACTACTCTCTTCTAATAATTGCCTAATTTGTAAATTTAGTGAATGTATATACATTCTACTTCTGTTAAGCAAAACAGAAAAGTAGCGATTTGAACTGATTTATTCCAGAGCGATAATTTGCAAAATAGTTAAAACACTGTGAGAAATTTTGCTCTCACTTACCAACTAATTTATGTATATTTTTAAACTGTTTTATCTGAAAGGAAACTAAATTGCTTTTGAAATCTGACACAATTTCAGGGAGCACTATAACTGTTAGAGCTCACTGTAAAACATAAAAACATTTAAACAATAATGCCCTCTGAAACAAATTTGTGGGACAAATAATATATTTCCTCGTGCAAAAATAAGATATTCATAACATAACTTTGGCCACAGAAGTCATGAATTCATAATAGAAACATAAGAAAATTATTTAAACTTAATTTGGACATTAAAAATAACAAACTGTTTCTCTTCAAAGGAAAAACAAAACACTTCGGAATATTATCAACGTACTGTATGCATTTCAGTCAAGTCAATTCAACCTTAAGGTTTTTCCAGAACTGTTGAATTGTTCGTGTTGTTACTGCTAGTTGCCATAGAATTTATTCCAACTCACGGCAACCCCATTTGTGCAGAGTAGAACTGTTCCATAAGGTTTTCAAGGATGTGACTTCTCATAAGCAGATGACCAGGTCTGTCTTCTGAGGCACCCCGGATGGATTTGAAGTCCCAGTCTTTTGGCTAATAATCGAGCACTTATCAGTTTGCACCACACAGGGTTGGTCTCTCTCTTTCTGTCTCTCTCTCTATATATAACTGTACTTCAGCTAATTCACCTAAGTCAATAATACCCACTGCTGTCCAGTTAATTCTGAGTCATAGCAACACTATAGGACAGAGTAGAATTGCCCCATAGGGTTTCTAAGGCTATAAATCTTTATGGAAGCAGACTGCTACATCTTTCTCCCATGGAGCAGCTGGTAGGTTTGAACCACTCACCTTTTGGTTAGAAGCCTAACACTAACCACTGTACAACCAGGGCTGTGCCAGTAACATGACTATTGACTCAACTCAGTGGCAACTGGTGCTGATATTACTATTACTGCTAGTAATATACCTACTCCTCACTTATGGACTGTCTTATTATCTGACATTTCACATTTTTGACAAGAGTAAAAAATCTACTATCTGACTCTTTTGCGCATTAACGACATGCATCTGGCAGTAACAAATGCTGAGGTGAGAGGTGGAAGTAACACTGGCTGTGATGGTTAAGGTTATGTGTCAACTTGAGTGGGCCACAATGTGTCTCAGTGGTTTGGCAGTTATGAAATGATGTAATTTGTCCATTATGTGATGACGTAATTTGGCCGTTATATAATGATGCAGTCATCCTCCATTTTGTGATCTGATGTGGTCATCCTCCATTTTTATATAACGTTGATTTTCACACAATGACCTTGTCACAGATTAAATTGTGTCCCCCAAAAAATATGTGTATCAATTTGGCTAGGCCATGATCCTAGTGTTGTGTGGTTGTCCTCTGTTTTGCACTTGTAATTTTATGTTAAAGAGGATTAGGGTGGGATTTTAACACCACGCTTACCCAGGTCACATTCCTGATCCAGTGTAAAGGGAGTTTCCCTGGGGTGTGGCCTATACGACCTTTTATCTCTCAAGAGATAAAAGGAAAGAAAAGCAAGCAGAGAGTATGGGGACCTCATACCACCAAGAAAGCAGTGCCAGGTGCAGAGCACGTCCTTTGGACCTGGGATCCCTGCGCAGAGAAACTCCTAGTCCGGGGGAACATTGATGAGAGGCCGACAGAGAAAGAAAGCCTTCCCCTGAAGCTGACGCCTTGAATTTGGACTTTTAGCCTACTTTACTGTGAAGAAATAAATTTCTCTTGTTAAAGCCATCCACTCATGGTATTTCTGTTAGAGCAGCACTAGATGACTAAGACACACCTGGTCTTTGGAACCAAACCATGCTGATAAGTGAGGAGTGAGTGTAGTAAATTATTATTACTATTAATAGTTTCAATATCTGAAACCTTGAATCCGGTCTTTCTGTGAGGTGGATTCTACCTAATGATAACCAAATATCCTTTTTTAAAAAAAATGTTTTTCCTCTCTTCATATGAGATAGAAATAAATACACTCATATGCTCTGATATTTCACTATTTACTAAAATTTATCCATTATATAAGGAGATAAAAGGGTCACTGCTTAGATATTAGCTATACTATCTTTTATGGAGTGACGGGTATAAAGAAATGGTGGACATAATTAGTATAACACATACAAAATAAATTTCATAAGAATTTTAAACGAGGGAAAAACAAGAATGGCTGGGCTAAACAATAACAATGACACTTAGTGAGATTTTCCTCACTGCTAAAAATTACTAAATTATTTGTGGCCATTATCATTATCACGGAAATCAAATAAATCACTAAGGGCTCAAACAGCCTTACTAAAAGAAGTATTTTTCATAAATGAGTTGAGCTGTATAGTTTCTGTGGCACTAAAACATTCTACATCTAATATTATGATACCAAAAATATAGTAAATAAATATGCTACAAATGGAATATTTTCATTTGTGTAACAGAAACAATATACAGAAATCATAATGACAATAATGAACCAGAGAGTCAGGGAGATAGTTATTAAAAATGGCTACAATTAACTTTGAATTTTGAAGCGGCTCCAAATAGTTGGCATAATGACCAACTTTAGAGTACAGTAGGATGATGCGAGATATAGCATATCGTTCATTTCGACTGCTCTTAGCACTTACTTTCTCGTAATACTTGATTTCATATTCGGTGATGACTCCATTGGGATGCTCTGGTTCCTGCCAGGAAAGCTCCACACTCCGCTGCAGCACTCTCTCCTTCATTACTCCGCTCACTTGCGAGGGAGCTGTTTGGACAAGATGTGTCAATAAACAATGAGAAAATTCACTGGATGTCTCAAATCAAATGTCACAACTGATCAGTCCCATGCTGTGCCAGTTTCATTAAGGTAAAAGAAAGCACCTTTTCATAGCTCACAATTCAGAAGCTAATGAATATTCAAACAGGACCTTATTACTGTTCATAAACCTTAATAGAAATTTAAATTAAAGTGCAAACAGCAAAAGATAGCATTGTTCAAGTTAGTGAAAAATGGAAATGATGCGGCTGAGAATGACAATTAAGCAAGTGAATGCTAATTAAGGCTAGAAAATATGATTTCAGATTAATCTCCAGTGATAAACTCAAGTCCAAATATTTATTTCATATGCAATGGCAATACATTTTTTTAAAGAAAAAAATAATACTGCCAAAGAAAAAGTATATGAAATGGCTACTTTAAGCTTCAAGTAAAGGGATCACATCCACTTTTTTATGTTTTTATAGCTCACATCTGCGTGTGTGTGTGTCTCCGACGAATTTAAATTAACCTTGGAAACATTTTTACAGGTCATTACGTCAAGATACAAAAATGTGTAAGCTGCTGTACTTCAATATGTGCATGAACACACATACATACATATGCAGATTCTTGCACATACAATTTATATCTACATAACCTAGGCTTCAAACTTTGATAGAAACAATTCAAAGCTACACTCTTGCTTTCTCTTTCTATGTAGATAATATGCTTAGAGTTCTTTCATTCTAATTAGTGGCACATTACTCTTTTTGGTAGCTAAGACCATGGAATGTAGCAAACTAATTTGCTCTAATTTGCTTGGTGGTGATTAACTAGTCGTCTTCTCTGCCTAAATGAGTAGCTCCTCTGGCTTCGTTGAATTTCAGTGGGGTCATTATGTTTCATGTATCATGATCTACTTCATTCTGTAAAATATTTTCAGGTTGTTAATTTAATTTTCAGTTGTCCAAAATTGTTAATAATCCTGCAGCCAGAAAAGCAATTGTATGGGGCCAAAGCTGTTTAAGGAAGCCTCCAATGTTTATCCCTTTGGCTTTATTATATTTCTTCTACTTCTTATTATCTTCTTGTATCAATGTCTATAAAGCACATTTTTTGCTTATTTCTGGTTTGGCGGTCTTGAGGGAAGAACATGGAAGATTCATGACTCCTATTTCCTCTCAGATTACTAACAAAAGCATAACCAGGCCAGATTAAGTGGGACAACTTTCCCTTGAAAGGGATTGTAGATGAAGTACTCAACAGACTGTGTTTACAGACTAAAGGCAATTCTGATGAATTTCCAATAAAGCATATTTCCAATAAAGAGCCATATTTTTGCCATGACTTTTGAAATTTGAATATACTCAGTGAAGAGGAACTTGGCTCTAAAATGATATGTCTCTCCATCTAAAACATGCCTAGCATATCTCAGCAGACTGCAATTTTCAAGAGGCCTTCTTCCTCAGGCCATAGCTTTGGGAAACACAAGCTCCAACTAATTGTGAAGTGAGAGTCTACTTAACAAATAATCTCTAATTGTTGAATTAACTTTTTTAAAAAAATAAAATAATTCTGAAAAAATCTGCATTTTAACATTATTTTGTAAAAAAAAAGAAATAGGATGCAGCACAGGTGAGAATACTGCATTGGTCAATGTGTTAAATTACCAATAGGGCTGCTGGTCTCCAATTAAGATTTACAACTTACTTGTGTTATTTGGAAATAAGTTAGCAGGAAATATGTTAGAGCGCTAGTCTATGTAAATCTTTAGATCTCTTCAAATAACACACATAGCTTAGCATGATTTTCAGTGTAAGTCAAATAATACACTTTCCACGATTTCTATTCCTAAATAGAGGATGGTGACGGAGGCGGGACCCACTGAATGCTGCACGTTATGGAGCAGACTTGGGGTATAAATGTACCTCATTTAGTCTCTGATATATAGCAGCAAGATTTGACTATAAAATCAGAATTGGTTTCTGTAAGTTACACACTAAAATTGCATTCATGATTTGGTAATCACACTTCATATTTCATCCTGGAAAAGAACTTTTACCAATAAAATTGTGGTAAGTGGGGATTGAGAAAACAAACAAACAAAAACCACCTAAAATACATTTGAAACATATAGTATTTTGAATTCTATATCACAACATTAACAGTGCAATATGCTACAATGTATTTTCCCTCATTTGCACAAGGAGCCATATCTGTGACTGTATTCCCCATTTCCTGAATAAATAACTGTTTCTTTTTTCTTTATCCCTTGCTGATACTGTATCAAGTCACACATTTTAAAGACGGTCAGAGAAGGAAGTACTTGAGAATGGACAGATTGCATGCTCAGAAAAATCTTTCCATGTCTTATGTCCTTCAATTACATTTTTACACAGGGAAGCTGATTGATTACGTTTTCCCCTGAGTTTCAGTATTTTTGGCAGAAGGATATACAACTCACAAGATACACAGCTTGAAAACAAAAGCATCTCTAAGCTAGTCACATTCTAATATTGTCATTATTTTTAGATCAAATTAAAGGTAAAATTAAAGCAGCATAAGGTATCCTAATCTTAAAACACAATGATTTCTAAGATTAACGTATTATATTTGATCTACTAAATTAATCCTATTATAACAATTTCACTATGAATGCATTCATTCTTACTCCAGAATATTCAATTAGCACAACTGAATTTCATTTCTGAAATGAAATATATACAACTAAATTATATACATATTTAAGAACCAACTGATTATTATGACATTTAAATTATAATTTTAACAATTATCAAAATGAAATAGCATTGGAATTGGAATTGATATGGAGCTAAAAAATAATAATAAACAATAATAAGTTCCCTGAATTGAAAAATATAGGAAAACAGATAATACATATAGAGGAGCTTCATAACATGAATTTTTAATAGCGTTTCTAACAAATGATTAACAGATTCATTTCTCACCTAAATTTCTAGAAATATTCAAATATAAAAATTAATACCAACTGAAGAAATAGATGAAAATTTCTTTGTCCTTAAAGATCCTGCAGACATGTCAGGGATATAAGACATAAAAAATAAATAAAATAGTAAATAGAAGATACCATAAAGCAAATTATTTAATCATAACTGGAATCTGCACAAATGACAGTAAAAGATATTCTTAGGAAATTCAAAAAATGTTTGCTGTGATTCTAGAGTGGTAAATCTCAGTAGCATGAAAACAAAATTGATGAAGTTGACGAAACAGGAAAGCAAGAGTTTTAGCGACACACTAAAGGTAAATTTGTGGGCTAGGTTTGTTAGTATGAGGCTTTGAATTTAAAAATAACCAGTGACAGGAATGCTGGGTTTATGTGCAGACCTGAACCAATCAGAATTTTACTAATTTTGAGCTTTAAGCATTCATGCATGAGCTTTGGTGTGAATCAATTTCCAATTAAAACTCATAGACAAATGACATATTTAAATTATGGATGGAATATATTTGTAAGTGCTCCATATTTTTTTCCCCCAAAAGGTTAGGCTTACCTATATGTATGGGAAAACTTCCTATCATGTTAAGTGGGGAAAACTTAATTTTATAACATTTAGCCACATCGTATTCCCTGGAACATGTGAATATATAACATTAATGGCAAATGGGATTTTGCATATGCAGTTAAGGTTAAAACCTTAAAACAGGGAGATTATTCAAAATTATCTTAGTGGGCTTAATCACATGAGCCCTTAAAAGCAGAGAAATTTCTTCAGCCAGGGTCAAAAAATGTGACAGAGAAGAAGTCAGAGAGATTTAATCTATGAGAGTTGACCGGCCATTGCTGAAGACAGGCACATGGAAAACATGAGAAGAAATGGGAGCAGCCTTTAGCATCGAAGTCTGGCCCCTGGCTAACAGCGGCAGGGAAACAGACCTCAGTTGTACAAATGCAAACGAACTGAATTCTGCCAACAACTTGAATGGCCTGGAAGTGAATCTTCCCCAGAGCCTCCAAATAAGAGTCCAGCCAAGCTGAAAACTTGATTTCAGCCTTGTGAGGCCATCAGCAGAGGCTCCAGCTGAGCCTGCTGTGCCCATATTTTTGACCCAAAGAATCGTATGATAATACATGGGTGCTGTTTTCTGTTATTAAGTTTGTGGTAATGTGCTATGGCAGCAATAGAAAAGTGATACATATAGTAAAGAAAAAAGATAGACATACTAGAATTTTTAGGAAGTCCATGAAAAAAGGGTAATGATATAATAGTTTAATAATGTGATATATCAAACTTTATGTTGAAATAGCATGGAGTAAAGGAATTCGGATCTTGAGTAAAACTCCAAACACAATGTTTTATTGGAAAGAAATCCCTAGTATGCACTTGAAAGAAACATTTTTTTATGGTAGAATGTTAATCAAGCTTATGCATTTGATTTATAAATTAAATATATATACATACAATTATATATATATACAATTAAATATATATACATAAATATATATATATATGTGTGTATCTATTTACCAGTCATCATTTTACCTACATGAAAGTGCTCCTATCAAATCTGAACAAAAAATGATAAAGTGGAAAATAATGTCTGTATTTCTAAAGAATACAAACAGGTAAGATGGGTCAACAAGCATGAAATGACCTTTCACATGCATCTCTATTGACATTTGTTAGATTTACGTTAGTTAAATGTAAAAAGTGAAAATAAAAACATCTTTCGAAGCGTGTCAAGTGCTAACCCGATAACAGAAATAGTCTTTCACTGAACAATTTGTTGCTACATATTATCAGTAAAAAATCATTTTTAGAAATCCTTTGAAATAAAAAATGTATGTATTATTAGAAGCTTAGTATTTTATAATATACAACTTTTCACTTTCTTACACTTCCCCACAGGTGTTTCATTTTTGGGCTGCAGGACAAACATAAAAAATACATATAAATGTATTTCAGTAACAAAACACTAGGCCATGAGACTACATGGTCCAGTGGAATATCATGAAGCATATTAATTACATTTCTAGGGTACATAGGAATATGTATCAAAATTCTGACATGTGATTTCACTAAACTTTAATTTCCTGGATGTGAAAAAAATGGTCAGTTAAAATATTATGAACAGTAAGTATGAAGTTTTAGCTAAAGAAAAGCACAGAGACTAAGGGAAATTGAGTCTGCAGCAAGTAAGAGCAATCTGTTTGCAATAGATAGCTGTCAAAAAATTCTTTTTTAATTTTGGTTGGATAGAAGCATGATCTTTGGTGAAAACCAGCAAATAAAATTTCATTCTATAAAAAGTAGTTGAAAAAAATTTGTGGGAGATGAACTGATCTTTATTTTCCCAAAATAAAATTAGTTCCATTGTTAGCTATTTCATATACCTATTAGTATGTTTCATTCAAAATGTAAAACTATCCAAGGTAATAAGATACATCACAAAATGGACTTTTAAATACATTTAAAGAATAGTTAATAAAAGACAACTTGAATAAGAGCTGAAAATAAGATCTGAATCATACTGTGAAAAAATAAATATAATGAACTGAAAAAGTAGGAAAATAAAAATATCTTGAATAGGAGCTCAGTCAAGCGTATATGTGAGTAAATTTGGGTAAATATGCAAGTAAATTGTGAGTATATATATAAACATCAAAAACAGCTACTTCATTATTTAACTAATAGCTGTGTTCTTTAAAACATTGGTCACGTCTTTGTAAAAATGATATGGCAATATATCTGAGAATAAACTTTTCTTCTTTGTTATCATCAAATGATTAGTAAACAGTTATTTGAATATTTGTTATAGGAGTTAGCACCTCCTGGAAAAATCTCTAGGTAAAATTCTTTAAGGGTCAAAGAGGTGAGGGCTGGGGAGAAAGCTACTGTTGGTCATTGGTGCTAAACACAAATTGGCACTACTTCTAAACTTGCTAAAGTACTAAGGTGTCAATAAGGGATTAATTTGTAACTCATGGTGCATTTATATTTCAAGCATTCCTCTAAATTTTATTTTAATCAAAACTGTTGTTGTTGTTAGGTGCCTTCGAGCCGGGTCCAACCCCATATGTACAACAGAACAAAACATAGCCCAGTCCTGTGCCATCCTCACAGTCTTCCCTATGTTTGAGGGTCTTCCTCTTTTTTGCTGATACTCTACCACGCATGATGTCCTTCTCCAGGGACTGGTCCCTCCTGATAACATGTCCAAAGTATGTGAAATGAAGTCTCGCCATCCTCCCTTCTAAGGAGCATTCTGTACTTCCAAGACAGATTTGCTCATTCTTCTGGAAGTCCATAGTATATTCAGTATTCTTCACCAACACCATAATTCAAAGGCATCAATTCTTCTTTGATCTCCCTTATTTATCATCCAGCTTTCGCATGCTTATGAGGCAATTAAAAATACCATGGCTTGGGTCATGTAAACGTTAGCCCTCAAAGTGACATCTTTGCTTTTCAACACTTTAAAGAGATCTTTTGCATCAGGTTTGCCCAATGCAATACCTCGTTTGATTTCTTGACTGCTGCTACCATGGGTGTTGATTGTGGATCCAAGTAAAATGATATCCTTGACAACTTCAATCTTTTCTCCGTTTATCATGATGTTACTTATTGGTCCAGTTGTGAGGATTTTTGTTTTCTTTATGTTGAGGTGTAATACATACTGAAGGCTGTAGTCTTTGATCTTCATCAGTTAGTACTTCAAGTCCTCTTAGCTTTCAGCAGGTTGTGTCATTTGCATATCGCAGGTTGCTAATGAGTCTTCCTCCATTCCTGATGCCCCATTCTTCTTCATGTAGTCCAGCTTCTTCGATTATTTGCTCAGCATACAGATTAAATAAGTATGGTGAAAGGATACAACCCTGATGCATACCTTTCCTGATTTTATAGTAGGTATAAATTAGGTAGTTTCCCAGAACTAGTTGTCCCAACCCTATTCCTATTCACAAAGTATAAATAACTAAATAATGACACTGAAAAGTTAAGGAGCCAGAGAAATTAAGCAACACATTAGCTATCTTTTCAATCAATAGTAGTATTTTGCACTAGTTTAGTTGTTTAACAAAAATGCTTGTTTTGCTTTTTTTTTTTTTTAACTATATGCAGGGCATTGTGGCATTTGTACAGTTTGCAAAACTTTTTTATGCATAAATCTTCTCCTTTCTTTACTACTACTGTTGTTCTTTCTATTTTATTGGTGAAGAAGCTAAGGTTTACAGAAATTAAGTAACACCCAGTCAAAAAGGGGCAGAATTCAGATATGATTCATGTCTTAAGTTCTAATTCCCATTTTTTAAAACTACACAACAATACTGCTTGGTGCTGGCACTTTTTTGAGAGCAGACATTTGAAGGAAGAAAGTGGAACAATCTCATTCATTTAATATTTATTGAGAATCCATGATGTGCCAGGCAATATGTTAGGTTTTGGGGTGACAATAATGGGGAGACAATGTTGGAAGGACCCTTAAGGATCTGCTCGAAAGTCCTGGAGCCTGCAGATACCAGAAGAGGTCAAGATGAAAAAGGATTTTTAAAATTTTAAACAATTTGTTTAGGACCAATGGCCAAGAGCAGCTTTCTCCCCAGCCCTCACCCTCTTTGACCCTTAAAGAATTTTACCTAGAGATTTTGCCAGGAGGTGCTAACTCCTATATCAATTAAACGTCCAGATAATTGGTTACTAATCATTTGATGTAGTAAACAATTATTAACTGATGATTAGTGTTAAAAATCAAAGATGTCACTTTGAGAACTAAGGTGTGCCTGGTATTTTAAATTGCTTCATATGCATTCAAAAGCTGGGTGACAAATAAGGAAGATCGAAGAATTGATGCATATGAATTACGGTGTTGATGAAGAATATTGAACGTGCCATGGACTTCCAGAAGAACAAACAAATCTGTCTTGAAAGAAGTACAGCCAGAATGCTCCTTATAAGAAAGGATGGTGAGACTTCGTCTCACATACTGTGGACATGTTATTAGAAAGGAGCTGTCCCTGGGGTGGGAAATCATGCTTGGTGAAGTAGAGGGTCACCAAGAAAGAGGAAGACCCTCAAGAAGATGGACTGACACAGTGGCTACAACAATGAACTCAAACATAGGAATGACTGTGAGGATAGCACAGGATCGGGTAGTGTTTTGTTCAGTTGTACATAGGGTCGCTATGAGCCAGAACCAACTCAATGTCACCTAACAACAACAGCATCTGATGATAACAGTTTTTAATTTTTTAATGGCAAATGCTCATATATGATCCAAAATTCAAAAGTACAGTGGAGTACACAGTGAAAAGTGAGACTTCTTCCCAACCTTTTTCCCATTTCACAAAGTTATTATTCCCTAAAGCAACAAATTTTAGCAGTTTCTTTGGCATCCTTCCAGAAATAGTCTAGTTATATAAAAATATATGCATTTTTTTACATAAATGGTATTATTCTAATAGTATAATTTAGAACTTTTATTTTTTCTTCATTTATGCTGTACTTTATTTTTTGTATCATTTGATACATACAGCTCTACATCACCCTTCTATCAGCTGTGTTGTGTTCCATTATATAGATGTACTATAATTTATTTAACCAGACTCTTATCAATAAGCACGGTCCTTTCCCCTCTCTATCTCTTACAATGATGCAATGAAACTTCTGGCAAACTGGTATCTTTATGAATACCATAAGGAGAACAAAAGAAGCCTAGCTGGCACAAGCGGTTTACAATTGGTTGCTAACCTAAAGGTTAGTGGTTCGAACCCACTCAGTGGCTCTGTGGAATATAGGCCTGTTGGACAGCTTCTATAAAGATTAAAGCTAAGAAACCCCTATGGAGCCATTCTACTCTGCCACACATGAGGTCACTATGAGTTGGAATTGACTTGGTGGCAACTGGTTTGGTTTTTGGTTTAAAGAATACTTCAGAGTGGTCTAGTGCACGTATGTAAAAAGAGGTGGGTGAAGTTATCTAGACTGAAGAAGCAAAATGTGGCCACTGATAAACTCATTTACAGTCATTGCTTTATAAAAGGAAATAATAGTTAAAGAAATAGTTATTATTTAAAGTATTCTAGAACAGTGCCTCTCAATGTGCAGACTGGCTACACAAAGTACAGCTACCAGTCATTGGTCTATGTGGAGATGAGGAACTTGTACCAGAATGCATATCAGTTACATTACTAATACTTTCTTCTTGTTGCTCAGCTGACATTTTCTGTAGCAAAATTTTCTTGATGAAAGAAGCATTTCTTTTTCTTAGCAACTTCCTTCATGATATTTGTTCTGCAAGCTACTTATCTTGTCATATACTGACATTTTGAGTAGTAGTGTCCTTTTAAAGCACACCAGCATTAATCTTAAGAACTTTTGACTATCATATTAAAAAGCCAGGGGTAACATTGCTATTGCAGATTTTCTGTTGATTTGTGATAGCAGTTACATGAATTCATAAATTCAACATCTAATTTTTCAGGGCTAATTATAGTATAACAAAGCAATATATGGACTACAAAGATGATGAGGTCCCACTTCCTACCTTCAAGGAGTTTTTAATCTAGAAAACAAGTTAGAATGTGAATGTGCACAAAAAATTTGCATGCTAAACTAAATATTATAGCATAGATGAGATATGAACCAAGTGCCAGCAAATTCTTAGAATGTAGTAAAGCAAAACACCCAAATTTTTCCTGTTACCAAAACTTCATTTATAATTCAGTGTTTGAGTGGCATCACCACATATTTTAAGTAATTATCAGGACTTCTGGCATCATGTCTATCATTTACAAGAGATAGATTTATATCAGTTAAATAATAACAGAGCCAGGTTCAAGATTGGGTCCATGATTTTCTCCCTGGTGGCCTCCACCAATAAGTCAAACTCATGGAATCATTCTTTGCTTCAGCTAGTAAGGAATTCTTTTGTTTTAAAATTCTATTTATCATGTTGAGGGTACTGCACAATGTAGCACTTAACTATTTGGTAGCTATCTCTTCCACTATTCAGATGCTTGAAAGCAGGAAACTTAGAGATGCAGTATAGTGTAGGAGTGAAGAGCATGGACCCAAGAGCTAGTTGATTTGGGTCTGAATCTGAGCTCCACTGCTTCTCAATTGTATGATCTTGAATAAGGAACAGAACTTCCCTGTGCCTCAATTTCCTTAGCTTTAAAATGGGGATAATGAGTACGCACTTCATAAATATGTAGTTGTTAATAAATAAATAAATTGCTATGGGAATTAAATGCATAAATACACATTAAATACTTAAAACCATGTCTGGCACATAGTAAAAATTCAAAAATATAATACATATTATTATCCTATACTTAATCTGTATTAAAATTACTGATGCCTGGGACATATTCCAGTATACTCTGTTTCTAAGATTCAGGCTTCACTATTTTTCAAATGTCCCACAGATGAAGCTGATGTACAGCTGAGTTTGAGAACAATTTATTTTAACAAATTGGCAGGAATATAAATAGTCGTTTCAAGGTCTGATTCCAGCACTCTCCATTATAAAGGCTGACAAAGTTAGATTTTTAAATATTATGTTGACTGTTTTTATTCAATAGCCATTTTAGTAAATGACAAATTTCTATAATTTATACTCTCTATTGTATATGTACCAACTACACAGAAAAGTAAAACATCAGTGTCAAATCATTTAGACAGAGCACATCATTGTAAAAAAATGAAATAACTACTAAAATGAGAAAAGAACCAATAAGACACAACCTTTACAAAGTGTTATAAATTTAATAGGGAGAGAAATATAGATGAAATAATCTCTTCTATTTTGGGTGGGGAAGCAATTAATATTTTGAATGATTTTTTAAAAACCATTTTCATACTTGTAGAAAGGTATATCAGGTAATCTGGCTCTATCTCTAATTCTCCATAAATTCACAGCCAAAGACTACTTTATTTATAAGGTCATTTTCCTGACTATCACCCTACGTTAACGATGGCATATTTGTAGCAATGATTTATCAGGAAATATGAAGCACCTGCGGCCCACAACCAGAACCCTTCTTAATAATGATAAGTAACCCCTAAATATCTTTATATATATATATATATATATATATATATATATACACGCTAGTGAATCACCAAAACCTCCCTACAGGTTATAAGAATAAAACTTTCAGTTGTGCACGTTTCTTTTACCTTGGAACATGTTCTATTATAAATAAAGACAGAATCGTTCTATGTTCCAATCATAAAAATATTGATGGCAGTTGACAACTTTTAAAATGTTAATTTAGTTCAAATACTTATAGATATCTTTAATTATAATTTTCATTACAACTGGATATTATTTCTATTAAATTATATTATACAGATTGTCTAAATTATTCTGTATTTGATATACTGTAATATTTTCTTATACCATGTCCATGAATGTAACCCCTCAACAATTTTAATGTATATACTATTATATACTCACTATTATATACATACATTAAACATGTATAGCTCTTTAAACATATAATATATATGAATATTTACATAAATTTACACATATCATTATGTAACTAAGTAAGCTTGTTAGTTCCTCTTTCTAAATATTTACACAATTTATAATATTGTTCTGTATATTATGACATTCTAGAGTTCCACAGATTTGTTGTACTTTTCAGGAGCAATAATGCATGTATTTAAACAACATGTAGGTTGTTTATTAAGAATAACACTTCAATGGGAAAAATATTAAAGGAAAAGAAGATTTTTTAATTCTATTTCTATTTTTTCTTTCTTTTACTATGGTATAAATTGTTTTTTACTGTAATTTTTCTACAGTTACAAATTTATGTGTATCTGAACTACTTTATTGAATATTCTCTTACAATACTGTTTTTCCAGATATTGTTTCTCATTGGTAGTTTTGTTTGTTTTTATTTATTTTTTCTAAAATTATCACCCTGGCACTCCCCAGAATGAATCTGATTTTACCTTCTCATCCTATTATGAGTTGGATTATTCAAGAACAAAAAAAGAGCAAGAAGAGAAGGAGGAGGAAGAAAAATAAGAGGAGGAGGAGAAGGGGCTAGGAGGAGGGGAAGGGGAGGGAGATGAGGAGGAAAGAAAATAAAAGGAAATAAAGTTGCCAAAGACTCACTGAAATCACCTCATTTAAAATGTACAATTAAGAAAAGTTATCTCAATTGCTCCAGGTACTCTGGTACTCAGGTACTCTACAAACTAAGCAATTAGTTTAACATAGTCTGCTAGATGCAAGTTACACTTTAAAATTGTTGCTTCAGAATATTCAATCTATAGCTGCAGTGGTTAAGAGATACGGCTATTAACCAAAGATTGGTGGTTCGAATCCACCAGCCGCTCGTTGGAAACCCTATGGGGCAGTTCTACTCTGTCCTACAGGGTCACTATGAGTTGGAATCAACTTGACAGGGATGGGTTTTTATTTATAGCTAGGAAGTTAGGTATAAATGAAAACAGTATACATGCTAACTGTATTCATGCTTTCATGCAAAAATGTCAGTTGAGGGATTGCAACAGAGACAGTATGGCCTGCAAAGCATTAAATATTTATTAACTGGCCCTTTCAGGAAAAGTTTGCCTATCGCTGAGTTAGTCTGTTTGGATACAAGTAAGAAAACCCAACTAAACAGTGGTTTAAGGTGTGTGTGTGTTATCCCTCATGCAAAAAAAAAAAAAAAAAAAAAAAATTCCACAAATAGACAGTTGTTATAGTTCAACGGTCAAAAAATGTAAAGGTGATTCTCGAGCCCTTTCCTCATGGTTGCAATAAGGCTGTTGCTGCTGCTATGACTGTCACATCCACATTCTAGGTTCAGAGAAGGAAAAGCCAATGTGGAATGTGGAATGTTCAGCATCTAATTTAGGAAAACACACTTCTGAAACCTCTGGCAATATTTTGCTTTCATGTCATCACCTAGGCTGGGAAATGTATTTTTCAAATTTAGGCTGGACATTATGCTGTCCTAAAAAAAGATAGTAAATAAGAAGGAAAATTTTGATTTCGGAGAGGCAACTACCAATATCTGCTACACTCGTCTTCCCAATAGCAGGGGAGAGGGAGGTCATTAACTTAACTTGATAAATCCTCCCCCTAGTTAATTTCTCATCTGAGCAGAGATCAAAAAGGACCAAGGCAGGTGATTTAGATTCCCTAAGTGAATGTAACAGATTAGACAAAAAGTAAGGTCATGCAATAATGATTTCGAGGGATATTTGTGAAACAAACACTCATCCGTCAGGATTAAGAGCTAGGTGAAGAAAAAAAAAATTCCTTGTTTGACCCTTTCTGGAAGTTATTTTAAGTAAGCCTTTTCCTTATAGGACCAAATAACTGTAGAAAACCTGAGCAAGGCAAAGGTCAGTCCTGAAGAGGTCATATCAGGTTATCAGGACACATTTTCAGTGAGAGAAGTCGTTTACTAGAATGCATGAATAATATGTTAGCTAACATGAATACAATACTTGTTTAAAGAATACTTTTCAATGACATTATTTCATTTATCCTTTTTATACCTGAGAAATACCTATATGAAAGAGTCTCAAATTTACCCGAAGTACTAGCAAGAAACAGTCTACATATTTTAAGCAGTTACATATATGCTAAATAAATGGGTAAATTTATTACACTACAAATTATCTTTTCTGTCATTTGTATAATCTATCTCTTCTTCTCTGTTGGATTCTTCCTAACAGATTTTACATAAATTTAATTCTCTCCTATGAAAATGAAATTATTTCTCAAACCTGCATCCCTGTCCAGTTGCTGGAGAAACTCTATTCTTTCCTTTACAGACAAATATGACCAAATGAAGTTGTATAGATTCTTTGTCTACTTCCTCAACTCCCATTCACACTTCAACCTTCCCCAGCTTGGCTTTGGCCCACATCCTTCCATCAAGTGAGTTTTTGATAAGATGACCAATGACCCCTATCTCAAGACATGGAAGTACTGTTCTCACTCTTCATTTTCTTGGCTTCTTAGTAGCATCAATAGTGTTAATCTCTCTCTCATTCTCCCCTTAGCTTCCATAACGCAGCTCTCTTCTACTTTTTTCTATTTGTCTGGCTGATTATTTGTTTCCTTTGCAAGCCCCTTCTCATTCAAAAGTCAAATTTCCTCAAGGCTACATGAAACAATGCTCATCTTCATTAGTCCTTAGGAAAATGCAAATTAAAACCACTGTAAGATACAACTTGGCAATAATAAAAAATGACTATAATCAAATGACTATAATCAAAAAGACAGACAATGACAAGTGTTGACAAGAATGTGGAAAAGCTAGAACTCTCATACATTATTAGTGCAAATATAAAATGGTGCAGCCACTTTGGGAAATCAGTTTGGAATTTTTTTTTTAAAAAGTTAAACATAAGATTACAATATGACCCAGTAATTCCACTCTTAGTTGTTTACCCAGGAGAAAAGAAAATTTATGTCCACATGAAGACTTATACATGAATTTCACAGCAACAACATTCATATGGGCAAAAAGTGGAGACAACCTAAATGTTCATTGGCAGGTGAATAGTTAAACAAAAATGGAATACAAACAATGGAAAAGTATTCAGCAAAATAAATGTGTAAATAAATAAATAAACACACAGGCTATATAACAGGAATGAATCTCAGAAATATTATGCTAAGTCAAAGAAGCCAGATGCATAAACCCATATTATATAATTTCACTTATATAAAATATCTAGAAAAGGCAATTCTACAGATACACAAAGTAGATTAGTGGTTACGTAGGTCTAGGGGTGGGAAAAGGAGAGACTAAATGGGCAGTAGGAACTTATTAGGGTAATAGAAATGTTACAATACTGCTTTGTGGTGTTGGTTGCACAACTTTAAGTTTACTAAAAATCATCAAAATATACACTTAAAATGGGTGAACTGTATGTTATGCAAATTATACCTAATTAAAGCTGTTAAAAACCACTTCAATGGCTTTCCACGACTTTTAGAATAAGGACCAAAATCCTTAATATGACTTACAGGGTCTTAAACCCTCTAGCTCCCACTTACCTTTCCAGCTTTACCATATACAAATCTCCCTTCACTCTCTGCATCTCAGACTCCTTTTTGTTTCTCAGCCGTGTTAAGCTCCTTTCACACAGAGTTAAGACATCATTCTAACTGTTCTCTCCAAGTGTCTTTGCTAACTTCTCTGAATGGGTACCAATATATGTTCTTGTGCCATTGGGACACCTCACTTTACAACACTTTAGAATTGTAAATTTACACATAAGCTGTATGATTATTTGATGAATGTCCATAAGGGTGAAGGCCATGTTTGATTTTGCTGGCCAATATGTTCCCAATACTTATCACAGCACCCAGCCTGTCCACCTGTCCACCACCTGTTGCTGTCAAGTTGACTTTGACTCATGGTGATCCCATGTGTGTCAGCGCAGAACTGTGCTCCGCAGGGTTTTCAATGGCTGATTTTTTGGAAGTAGACTGAAAAACAACTCTCAATTATCTAAACTTTTCCTCTTGAATAGAAAGCTTTTTTTTTTTTTTATTTCTAGGTTAATTTCTGGATAAAAGTATTTTTTTAAGTTTTAAGTTAATTCTTGGATAGGAAACAATTTTTTTTAAGTTCCAGGTTAACCATTCTCTCAAATTAAAGGGCTAAACATCTCATAGAACTCCATATATTTGTACATATGCCTTAAAAGAAGACATTATTTTTTTGATTACTGTTTGCATTGTATACTGCAATTCCCTAAAGGGGCAACATCATAAAATCCTCAGTGATAAAAAAGGAAGAAATGGGTGATAGCATCTATGGTTAGGATGATAACTTGAAAGTCAGTAATTACTTTTTGGTAATTTTCAACATATCACTAACAATTTTTGATGGCAGTGAATTCAAATAGCTTTTAAACTGATAGATTTTAAAGGTGTGTAAAATAATATTGCTAGGGAATTCTGAGGCTTTCTTTTAAACAAATATTCCAAATGCAAGCAATTTTTCTTTCATTGTATCTTGTTCTGCCTGCCTGCTCAGAAAATTAGAGATTAAGTAGGACATATATAATCAGTTATGTATAATTCACTTGTTACTAAACCAAGCCATCAAAATGTTATTTTCAATTCTCTGAATTTTCATTTAAATAGTCATTTTGATGAAAGATTTTATTTTATACATATCCCCTTGACCTTAAAACTGTTTTGTATAGAAAAACAAAATGCTTACAAATTAAAAAAGAACAGACTATTTTTATCTAAATGGATGCACATTTTATATTTATACTTCTTAAAATGTATTTTAAGTAATTCATCATGTAATAAAATGGTTCTTCATTAACACTACCTAAATTAAGGGTTTCCTTTTGAACATAAGTCATATATAATAATATTTATATAAAACTTCTCCATATTTATAGTCAAAAGCAATTAATGGCCCACATATTTTGGTAATGCTATGGCTACTGAAGTCCCTAATATGGTAACTACAGAAAAGTATTGTGAAATAAATGACTTTCACATTCTCCAAGATATTTCTCATTTATATGACAGTCCCAGAAATTGTACTGTCTCATACCCTCTAAAAATGAATTTCATGTTCACTACAAGTTTAGGATTAATACTTCAGATCTCTATTCAAATAATAGCCAATTCATAAAAAATAGCAGTAGGAGTTTCCTCAACCCTGTGTGTCAATATGCTAGGCTGAATCTTCAGGGATAGGAGCCCTGGTGGTGCAGTGGTTAAAGCGCTTGGCTGCTAACTGAAAAGTCAGCGGTTCGAACCCACCAGCCCCTCCACAGGAGAAAGATGTGGCAGTCTGCTTCCATAAAGATTACAGCCTTGGAAACCCTATGGGCAGTTCTACTCTGTCCTACAGGGTTGCTGTGAGTCAGAATTGACTCGACAGCAGTGAGTAATCTTGAGAGAGGAGTCCCTAAGTGGCACAAATGGTTAAGTGTTTGAAACTGGCCAAAAGGTTGGCAGTTTGAACCCATCCAGAGGCACCTCAGAAGATAGGCTTGGTGATCTGCTTATGAAGTCACAGCATTGAAAACCGTATGGAGCATTTTTACTTTGCACACATGGTGTCACAACTGACTCCACAGCAACTAACAACAACAAATTAGGTTTTAAGTTGATGATTCTCTCGTATGAACATAATAGTAATCATCTCTTTTGCCTTAAATCAGTAGACTATTCACAAACTACCACCAAGGCTCAGCAGCAACTTTTGTTTCATGAGATGAGAAATGATGCAGGGTTATGAGTACTTTCTGTTACACGTTCAAGTAACAATTTCACTCACAGCCACAGCCAGGCTCTTCAGGCTGCCCAATGTCTTCACATTTTAAGATTAGGGACCGGCAGAAAGTTGCATGAGTGATTCATTAAAGGCAATTCTACCTCATAGTAGATCTGATCTACTGATCAGATCTGGATCTTCATTTGATTATCATCAAAACAATAACAGCAATAGAAAAACAACAAAAGCAATTTCAGACAGTATATACAATGTTGAAAATATCATAGTAGTGTATATTGCAATTATTCCCCTGCTGATGTTCACTTAGTATTTGCAATTCACTGACTGACACCTTCTTAACTGCTCTTTAAAGTGAGTGTATTTCCTATTTTTCTCAGTATAAAAGTTTGACTAATGCTACCCTTCTCTGAAAAATGCCATTATATTTCTAAATACATCTCTTACTTCTGTTCTAAATCTTTGATAGAAAGCGAAAGCAATTGTGTAGCACATTTGTTTAGAAATTGCTACACATCAATGAAAAATAAAAGAAATATTCTGTATGATTTGTACTTATTTAGAATTTATTTTGAATGGAAAGTTTCTTATACAGTATTTTAAAATAAGAATTTTTCAATTTAACAAGAGTTCTAGAGTTTTATAGTTTTATTTTTCTTTTAGTCAAAGATAAGGAAGAATTATCATTAAGCATCTAACCATTGAGAAAACTAAAATATTTGACAAAAGTTACAGAATAGATTAATATTCTGTCTCTAAAAAACAGACAAAGAATATCTTTCTGGTGCAAGATTACCAGGTTATGTGTTCAAGAAACAAGAACCATTTGTTAGCTGGTGCCCACTGATCCAATTAGAAAAAAAAAGTGAATTATTCCTTAGATAAAGGCAGTAGATAGATAAGGTGTAAATAGACACTTAGCCACTGAGAAAACACACACAGGTATAAATTCATTAAGTCCCAAAGTTAGAAATAAAACCATTTCAAATTAATGAAGGTCAAATTTCATTTCCCATACTTTGAATTAAAATAACAACCACATATGATTTGGTATTGTCTTGTATGCAGATAGAGGTAATTACAGTAGAGAAAAACAAAATGTATTGCTAGAAAGCACCTCATTCATAAACTTTAAAAGTCATTCAGAAAAAAGGTTCAATCTCAGCTCTGCTACTTATTAGTTATAGCATCTTGCCCAAGTTGCTAAACTTCCCTGAGCCACATAATCGTCATCTGCAAAATGGGAACAGTAAGGGCCACAGAAAGGATTGGAAAAAATCATAATGAATATGAATCACTTAGAACAATGCTTAAGGATTAGCAATATTTCAATAAATCTATTACTAACAAAGAAAGAAATGAAAAATGAAATGAAATTGCAAAATGAATTTTGGAAAAAGCACATCAAGAAACAATTATATTGAGTTTATTTACACTGTTTTCTTCCAATGCGAAGTGGCATTTAATTTTTAAAAGTTTTTTATTGTGGCAAAAACATTTTCCATTTTAACTATTTTTAAGTGTATAATTCAGTGACATTAGTTACATTCACCATGTTGTACAACCATCACCACTATCCATTTTCAAATATTTTCCATCCCCCTAAACAGAAACTCAGTGTCTCATAAATAATAACTCCCCATATCCCTGACAGCAACCCCTAATAACCATTAATAAACATTTGTCTGTATGCAGATTGACTATCTAAGTATTTCATATAAGTGAGGTCGTACATTATTTGTTCTAGCAATTTAAAATTTAACATAAATATTTTAAATACAATATATATGAAACCGTGAATATTTTCATTTAGATCTACAGAGAGGTACAGAGATGTACTGTCTTATTCAATTATATCCTATTTTTTATTTTTTGTGTTTAGAGACCATGACTTATAAATGCTTTACAAAATATAAAATCATCCATGCAGACAAATTCTAATGTAATGATATTATTTTATTATATAAAGTACTAAATGGTAAATTCTAGGTATTAATTATAAAATATAATATTTCCTGAAATTAGACTGAATTTTATTTCATAATAGGATGATTATTTTCATAATTTATTCATAATTTCATATTATTTCATAAGTGATATGAAAGTATGACCGTAACACCTTTATAACATCTACTATAACTCTTCTAAAACATGTATTATGTTATCCCAATGCTTTTAAAATTTTTTACTACCTCCCAATTAAGATCATAGTGTTGGGTGCCTTAACGTGTGGGACTCTATACATGTTATTTCATCTCATTGTGACTCAGTTTTCTCATCTTTCAAACAGAGATAGTAATACCAAGCTTTAATGAGTTGTTGAAAGCATTAAATGAGAGAGGATGGGAATAAACAGTATCTCAGTATTTGAACCCTGGTGGCACAAATGGTTAAACACTCAGCTGCTAACAGAAAGGTCAGCAGTTTGAACCCACCAGAGGCTCTGCAGGAGACAAGCCTGGCAATCTGCTCTTGTAAAGATTGTGTTGTTATTGTTGTTAGGTGTCATCGAGTTGGTTCCAATTCATAGCGACCCTATGTACCACAGAATGAAACACTGCCCGGTCCTGTGCCATGCTCATAATTGTTGTCATGCTTAAGCCCATTGTTGCAGACACTGTGTCAGTCCATTTTGTGGAGTGAGGGCCTTTCTCTTCTTCAGTGACCCTGTACTTTACCAAGCATGATGTCCTTCTCCAGGGACTGATCCCTCCTGACAACACGTCCAAAGTATGTAAGACATAGTCTCACCACCCTTGCTTCTAAGGAGCACTCTGGTTGTACTTATTTCAAGACAGTTTGTTCATTCTTTTGGCAGTCCGTGGTATATTCAATATTGTTCGCCAACACCACAATTCAAAGGTGTCAATTCTTTTGTCCTCCTTATTCATTGTCCAGCTTTCGCATGCACATGATGCTACTGAAAATACCATGGCTTGGGTCAGGCACACTTTAGTCTTCAAGGTGACGTCTTTGCTTGTTAACACTTTAAAGAGATCTTTTGCAGCAGATTTGCCCAATGCAATGCGTCTTTTGATTTCTTGTTTCCATGGGTGTTGATTGTGGATGCAAGTAAAATGAAATACTTGACAACTTCAATCTTTTCTCCATGTATCATGATGTTGCTTATTGTTACAGTTGTGAGGAATTTTGTTTTCTTTATGTTAAGGAGTAATCTATTTTGAAGGCTGTGGTCTTTGATCTTCATCAGTAAATGCTTCAAGTCCTCTTTACTTTCAGCAAGCAAGGTTGTGTCATCTGCATAATGCAGGTTGTTAATGAGTCTTCCTCCAGTCTTGATGCCACGTTCTTCTTCATATAGTCAAGCTTCTCAGATTATTTGCTCAGCATACAGATTGATTAAGTATGGTGAAAGGATACAACCCTAACACACACCTTTCCTGACTTTAAACCACACAGTATCCCCATGTTCTGTTTGAAAAACTGCATCTTGATCTATGTACAGGTTCCTCATGAGCACAATTAAGTGTTCTGGAATTCCCATTCTTCACAATGTTATCCATAATTTGTTATGATACACACAGTCGAATGCCTTTGCATAGTCAATAAAACACAGGTAAACATCTGTTTGGTATTCTTGCTTTCAGCCAGGATCCATCTGACATCAGCAATGATATCCCTGGTTCCATGTCCTCTTCTGAATCTGGCCTGAATTTCTGGCATTTCCCCGTTGATATGCTGCTGCAGCCACTTTTGAATGATCTTTAGCAAAATTTTACTTGCATGTGATATTAATGATATTGTTTGATAATTTCCACATTCAGTCGGATCACCTTTCTTTGGAATAGGCATAAATATGGATCTCTTCCAGTGGGCTAGCCAGGTAGCTGTCTCCTAAATTTCTTGGCATAGACAAATGAGCACTTTCAGTGCTGCATCTGTTTTTTGAAACATCTCAGTTGATATTCCGTCAGTTCCTTGAGCCTTGTTTTTGGCCAATGCCTTCAGTGCAGCTTGGATTTCTTCCTTTAGTACCATCAGTTGCTGATCATATGCTACCTCTTGAAATGGTTGAACGTCGATCAATTATTTTTGGTATAATGACTGTGTATTCCTTCCATCATCTTTTGATGCTTCCTGAGTTGTTTAATATTTTTCCCATAGAATCCTTCACTACTGCAATTTGAGGCTTGAATTTTTTCTTCAGTTCTTTCAGCCAGAGAAATGCCAAGCCTGTTCTTCCCTTTTGGTTTTCTATCTCCAGGACTTTGCACACGTCATCAGGATACTTTGTCTTCTCGAGCCACCCTTTGAAATCTTCTGTTGAGTTCTTTTACTTAATCATTTCTTCCTTTAGCTTTAGCTACTTGACGTTCAAGAGCAAGTTTCAGAGTCTCTTCTGACATCCATTTTGGTCTCTTCTTTCTTTTTAATTACCCCTTGCCTTCTTCATGTATGATGTCCTTAATGTCATTCCACAACTCGTCTGGTCTTCGGTCATTAGTGTTCAACACGTCAAATCTATTCTTGAGATGGTCGCTAAATTTAGGTGTGATATACTCAAGATTGTGCTTCAGCTTTCATGGACTTGTTCTAATTTTCTTCAGCTTCAACTTGAACTTTCATATGAGCAATTGATGGTCTGTTCCACAGTTGGCCCCTGGCCTTGTTCTGGCTGATGATATTGAGCTTTTCCATCATCTTTTTCCACAGATGTAGTCAATTTGATTCCTATGTACTCCATCTGGCAAGGTCCATGTGTATAGTCGCCATTTATGTTGGTGAAAAAAGACATTTGCAATGAAGAAGTCATTGGTCTTGCAAAATTCAATCATGCAATCTCCGGCATCATTTCTATCACTAAGGCCATATTTTCCAACTACAAATCCTTCTTTGCTTCCAACTTTTGCATTCCAATCACCAGTAATTATCAGTGCATCCTGATTGCATGTTCGATCGATTCAGACTGCAGAATCTGGTAAAAATCTTCAATTTCTTCATCTTTGGCCTTAGTGGTTGGTGTGTAAATTTGAATAACAGTCGTATTAACTGGTCTTCCTTGTAGGTGTATGGATCTTATCCTATCACTGATAATGTTGTACTTCAGGATGGATCTTGAAATATTCTTTCTGACAATGACTACAACGCCCTTTCTCTTCAAGTTGTCATTCCCAACATAGCAGACCATATGATTGTCCGATTCAAAATGGCCAGTACCAGTCCATTTCAGCTCACTAATGCCTAGGATATCGATATTTATGCGTTCCGTTTCATTTTTGATGATCTTCAATTTTCGTAGATTCATACTTTGTACATTCCACGTCCCGATTATTAATGAATATTTGCAGTTGTATCTTCTCATTTTGAGTCATGCCACATCAGCAAATGATGGTCCCGAAAGCTTGATTCCATTCATGTCATTAAGGTTGACTCTACTTTGAGGAGGCTGCTCTTCCCCAGTGTCTTTTCAGTGCCTTCCAACCTGGGGGGCTCATCTTCCGGCACTGTATCCGACAATGTTCTGCTTCTTTTCATAAGGTTTTCACTGACTAATTCTTTTTAGAACTAGACTGGCAGGTCCTTCCTCCTAGTCTGTCTCAGTCTGGAAGCTTAGCTGAAACCTGTCCACCATGGGTGACCCTGCTGGTTTCTGAATACCAGTAGCATAGCTTCCAGCATCACAGCAACATGCAAGCCCCCACAGTACGATAAACTGACAAACACGTGGGGGCTATAAAGATTACAGCCTAGGAAAACCAATGGGGCAGTTCTACTCTATCCTATAGCGTTGCTATGAGTTGGAATCAACTTGACAGCACACAGTAACAACAATAACATCCTAATATTAGCATAACATACAAGGTTTGTCATGGACGGATCTCTTTTTACTTCTCCAGTACCAATACCTGTTACATTTTTCTCATGTCTATATGCCAGGGCTGCAAAACAACTTCAAGTTTCTATGATAGGGAAATACCTCTTTTTCTTTAACTGATTATATTTCATGACTCCATGGTTTTGGTTGCCTGATGTCTCCTACATGGAAATTCTTATCCCCTACTCTCCTGGAAAATTCTTGCTCACAACTTCAAGACAATTGAAAACTTAGCTTCTCTTGGCTTAGTATATACTTCAGCTACAGATTATTACCTGTTGATATACCTCCCTACCTTACAGAATGTCATGGTTTGAATTATGTCCCCCAAAAAATGTGTGTATCAATTTGGCCGGGCCATGACTCCTGGTATTGTGTGGTTTTCCTATATGTTGTAAATCCTGCCTCTATGATGTTAATGAGGGAGGATGGGCGGCAGTTGTGTTAGTAAGGCAGGACTCAGTCTACAAGATTGGATTGTATCCTGAGGCAATACCTTGAAATATAAAAGACAGAAGTGAGCAGAGAGACAGGGGGACCTCATACCATCAATAAAGCAGTGCTGGGAGCAGAGCGCATCCTTTGGACCGGGGTCCCTGCACAGTGAAGCTCCTAGTCCAGGGGAACACCGAAGAGAAGAAGGCCGACAAAGAGAAAAAGCCTTCCCCTGGAGCTGACACCCTGAATTTGGACTTTTAGCCTACTTTGACTGTGAGGAAATAAATTTCTCCTACTTCTGTTATGGCAGCACTAGATGACTAAGACACAGAATATGAGGTCTTCTGTGGTAGGGAATGTATTTGGTTCATGGTTACATCCCCAGAAATTGCACGGTACCAAACAAAAAGCAGGCACTCAATAAATGTTTGTGGAACAAATAGTTTCTTTGACATTTGGACAAACAATGCATCTACCTAAAGAAGGCTTTTAAAACAGTACTCATATTCAACTCAAATTGAAATTTCTAATTTCATAATATTTTTAATTTTATCTCAATATTTTAAATATCTATATTCAGACTGCTGATAGTTGTCAGAAATTTGTTATTGGAAAACTGCTCATTTAAAAGAAAAGGCAGGCAAAATGCAACACTCTCACTTGTACTGAAACGTTGTTCTTCGGTCTTCCTTAAGTCGCCACATGACAAAGCTGCCCTTATAAAAGGTTATGGAGTACTACTGTATTATGCTATTAGTACCTATTGCTTTAGATCAATACCTAAGAAATTCCCCACTGTGTTTACAAGGCCAGCATACTAAAGTATTCATAAATAAATCAGCTATTTTACACTAACAATGGCCTCCAGAGAAGTAACTTAACTTCCTCAGATAAACTTTCATTTTGTGGTATAAATATAACAGAGAATGCTTACAACTTCTGAAAATGCTAGGTATATAGGCAAACAACTCATTGAACCACACGTGATAGGTGCAGTAGATAGCGATGGAGAGTTATTCAAGATAAATCCCCCCACCCTGACCAGTACTCAATTTCTAATCTTGCACTTTCATTTTGGAGAAGATATAAACTCTTTAGGTTCCTGCTAATCTGAAGGAGTAAAGATGGTGAGGAACACGTCAACCTTTTAAGTTAGAATATTATTTTAAATCATATAGGTGAAAGAAATAATTTTGGACTTTGTAAAGAGCACTAAAAATTTAAAAAACAAATTATGAATTTTTTTTCCAAATAATAAACTGAAGTATTTTTAAGTTGCATTTAAGAAATAAATTATTAAAAAATTAAGTAATATATAAAAATGACTTAAGAAAGCCACACATGATTCATATATAATAATTTTTTTATTTATAATTTAGTTTGTAAAATAGTCAATCTGTTACCATTTAAACTGTTTGCACTTCTGGTTTTTTATATTTTTTATTCAAAACCACCAAAGTTTTGGTGGTAATTTAAGAATACTTTCACAAATTCCTTAGGTATTTTATTTTCAAGAGATTACAAATAAAGTATGAAATACCTTTTACTTTGTTTTAAAATATGACTGTTTTACAATGTGAAATAAAGCTTCAAAATAAGATGTAAAACCAAATAAGCCATTTAGGAAAATTAGATATGAAGATTTATCTGTCATGTTTTTATGGATTGTGTTTGCTCCCAAGATCATCTTTATAAAATCCCCTGTTTCTTTCTTTGACATTTGAAAGAAAATATCATCATTCTTATGTCTTTTTAAAACCAATCTGTTGACACTGGTATCAAACAACTTTGAACTGATGTTGAATAGGGTAACAAGTGACAATATCAACTCCCAAGACAGCCAAAATGCTTGCTTCATGAATGAATTTTGACAGGTCAGACACAAACCTGATACTTACAAATGAGCAGTAGCAATAAGTGAGGATCACAAATAATAGAGAAATACTTCTATTTCCTTGGAAGACACGTTTATATTCTCTGGAAAAAAATGTTATATATTAATTATCATTCCTTTGTCTTGTCTTTGTTGTGATTCAGCTTTGGCCTTGTATTTTTTAACAGCAAAATATTTGCCACCTGCTTGTGGATAAAATCTCTGGCCCATAGGTATAGGTACTGCTGGCTGTGAATGTCTCCCAAAGGCAAAAAGACATCGTTTTTCCAGGCGGGCTACTCATTTACTTTCTGTTTTATTTCTCCTACTATTCATCTATGGTGACAAGTGTCAATTATGGACAGAAGATTTACGGGATGGGAAAGATAAAGCCCAATTTACAAATCATTTCCCATGCAAGCAGACAGGTGCAATGACAGAGCAGTCTTGCTGTAATTGAATTTCTTGCTTCTATCTACTCAGTCACAAGAAGATGTCAACTTCAAGGATGTTAGCTGTGGAAAAAGTCTTAATAGGAGGACTCCGGCAAGATGGCGGTCTAAGCAGAAGCACCACGCCGTCCCTCCACAACAAAGATCCGAAAAACTAAGCCAAACAGAGAATCAACAATCCTGAAACCCTAGAACATCAAATGA
>NW_004443953.1:811729-824668 GCF_000243295.1 Trichechus manatus latirostris
AAAAAAAAAAAAAAAAAAGTCTTAATAGACTATGATTTTGGATGTGGAGATGACAATATAGCCTAGGTTTTAACTCTGGACTCTTTATGAAATTTACTAAACTTTTCTTTTCCCCGTAAAGATAAGAATTTGCCTTGTGCCTTAAATTGGCAATGTACCAGGGACATTGTTTCAAGGTAGTCTAAACTGAAATCCAATCACAATTATGGTTAAGAAAATAAACTCCATTCTGATGTATCAAAGAAATGATTTATATATAACAACTGACATACTAAAACTGAAAACATGTGTTGGAGAAATGTACATTTTTGATCCTTATTATAGAGAATATTATCCATCATAAACTGATTTTTTTAAAAATGTGATTAAATGCTATAAATTTCTAATTAAATCTTGCTTTGTTTCAAAGACTATATTAATATATTTTATATCATCATAGGAAACTACCTATGGTTATAATAATTAAAGCTTACCAGATCTCAAAAACTTATATATCTCTTTTATTATTTTTACATTCTTAATTTAAATCTTAACTTAAATATTAACACTTTTTCAATACACATGTCACTAGGTAAGAATACATGTATGTCACTATAAGAATCAAAGTTTTGGAGATCTACAGAAAGTAGAATGCAATCAATACCTTTTGTTTTGCTTGTACACATGCTATTGAATACACCTGGAATATATGACAGCCCTATTTAAAACCAGATTGACTTGTATTAATTTTTATTTTCTTAGATATAACAGTTTTGAATTGACTTTTTTTCTGAAAAAGAATTCCAAATCTCATAAAATGTGATTCCTTTTTGAAATGGGAGAAAGTTTTGAAGAAAATCTAACTCATATTTTTAAAACCCACATATCTAAAAATAGAAATAAAAATATCATCCAGTAGCCATTGTTTCCTAATAAACATTTAAGTTTACTTCTATTTTTTATTACAATGATATAGTGAACCGTCTTGAATTTGTGTTTACTAGAATTCCTGTAGTATAGATAATTTCCAGTTTGCTAGATACTGCTACATTACACTAAGCAGTTTTAACAATTTTTTAGTCCCACAAGGAATTTATGAAATTTCCTATTACTCTGTGTCCTAGACAACATTTTATATTTTGTTATATTTTTGTTAACACTTTATTCTTCTTCTATGTGAAATGTTCTTTCATTATTGTCAATATTTCATATATTCCTAATTTTACTAAGGTTGAACATATTTTCATGTGTTCGCTGGCCATTCCTGTTTCTTCAGTAGAGTGATTATCATTATTTCTACACATTTGATTAGGTTATTTGTCTTTTTGTTAGTGTTTCATGGTGTTGTTTTTTTTTAAATCTACACTGGATACCTCTTTGTCACATATATATATATAATATCTATAAGTCCCTGGGTGGTGCAAGTGGTTAAGCACTCGACTAGGGGCTGAAAGGATGGTGGTTCTAACTCACCTAGAGGTGCCTTGGAAGAAAGGCCTGGTGATCTGCCTCTGAAAAGTCACAGCTTTGAAAAACCGATGGAGAGTAGTTCTACTCTGACACATACGGGGTTACCATGAGTTGGAATCCATTCGACAGCAACTGTACCATTTCTTCGAAGTGCATGGTTTATATTTTCAATTCTATAGCCAATTTTATCAATCTTTTGTTTATGTACTAGACTTCCTGGGAATTTCTGCTGTATCCAGAGGTCATACAGATATCCTCCTATATTTTCTTGAAAATGGTTTCAGTTATATTTTTCTCTATATAATTGTCTTAAATCTGTGAAATTTAAATTTTATTGTATGTGGTATAATAAATAGAGCTATAGTACTATTGTTAGTACTGAAGAACAATGCTATCAGTGATAGGATAATAACCGTACACCTACAAAGAAGACCAGTTAATACGACTATTATTCCAATCTGCGCACCAACCACTGATGCCAAAGATGAAGAAATTGAAGATTTTTACCAGCTTCTGCAGTCTGAAATTGACCAAACATGCAAACAAGATGCAGGGATAATTACTGGTGATTGGAATGCAAAAGTTGGAAACGAAGAAAAAACAGTAGTTGGAAAATATGGCCTTGGTGATAGAAATGATGCCAGAGATTGCATGACAGAGTTTTACAACAACTTCATTTCAAATAACTTTTTTACCAACATAAATGCCAAATATACAGGTAGACCTTGCTGGATGGAGTACATAGGAATCATATTGACTACATCTGTGGAAAGAGACGACAGAGAAGCTCAATATCATCAGTAAGAACAAGGCCAGGGGCTGACTGTAGAACAGACCATCAATTGCACATATGCAAGTTCAAGTTGAAGCTGAAGAACGTTAGAGCAAATCCACGAGAAGCAAAACAGACCTTCAGTATATCGCATCTGAATTTAGAGACCATGTAAAGAACAGATTTGACGCATTGAACATTGATGACCAAAGACCAGATGAGTTGTGGAATGACATCATACATGAAGAAAGCAAAACGTCATTAAAAAGACAGGAAAGAAAGAAAAAAACAAAATGGATATCAGAAGAGATTCTGAAACTTGCTCTTAAAGGTCTAGTAGCTAAAGCAAAAGGAAGAAATAATGAAGTAAAAGAGCTGAACAGAAGATTTCAAAGGGTGGCTCGAGGAGACGAAGTATTATAATGAAATGCACAAAGACCTGGAGTTAGAAAAACAAAGGGAAGAACATGCTTGCCATTTCTCAAGCTGAAAGAACTGAAGAAAAAATTCAAGCCTTGAGTCGCAATATTGAAGGATTCTAAGGGGAAAATATTGAATAACATAGAAAGCACCAAAAGAAGATGTAAGAAATACACAGAGTCACTGTACCAACAAGAATTGGTCAAAGTTCAACCATTTCAGGAGGTAGCATATGATCAATAACTGATGGTACTGAAGGAAGAGATCCATGGTACACTGAAGGGAAGGGTGAAAAACAAGTTTTCAGAAATTGATGGAATATTAATCGAGATGTTTCAACCAACGGATGCTGCACTAGAAGGGCTCACTCATCTATGTAAAGAAATTTGGAAGACAGATACCTGGCCAACCGACTGGAAGAGATCCATATTTATGGCCATTCCAAAGAAAGGTGATCCAACAGAATGTGGAAATTATTGAACAATATCATGTATATCACACAAAAGTAAAATTTTGCTGAAGATCACTTAAAAGCAGTTGCAGCAGTACATCGACAGGGAACTGCCACACATTCAAGCAGGATTCAGAAGAGGATATGGAATGAGGGATATCATTGCTGATGTCAGATGGATCTTGGCTAAAAGCAAAGAATACCAGAAAGATGTTTACCTGTGTTTTATTGACTATGTGTGGATCATAACAAATTACGGATAACACTGAGAGGAATGGGAATTCCAGAACACTTAACTTGGCTCATGAAGAACCTGTACATAGATCAAGAAGCAATCATTCGAATAGAACAAGGGGATAATGCGTGGTTTACAGTCAGGAAAGGTGTGGGTTAGGGTTGTATCATTTCACTGTACTTATTCAATCTATATGCTGAGAAGATAATCCGAGAAGCTGGACTATATGAAGAAGAATGCGGCATCAGGATTGGAGGAAGACACATTAACAACCTGCGATAGGAAGATACACAACCTTACTTGCTGAAAGCGAAGAGAACTTGAAGCACTTTACTGATGACGATCAAAGACCACAGCCTTCAGTATGGATTGCACTTCAACATAAAGAAAACAAAAATCTCACAACTGGACCAATAAGCAACGCCATGATAAACGGAGAAAATATTGCAGTTGTCAAGGATTTCATCTTACTTGGATACATAATCAACACCCACGGAAGCAGCAGTCAAGAAATCAAACAACGAATTACACTGGGCAAATCTGCTGCAAAAGACCTCTTTAAAGTGTTTAAAAAAAAAAAAAAAAAAGCAAAGATGTCACTTTGAGGACTACAGTGAGCCTGACACAAGCCATGGTGTTTTCAATCACCTCATATGCATGCAAAACCTGGACAATGAGTAAGGAAGACTGAAGAGGAATTGGCACCTTTGAATTACGGTGTTGACAAAAAATATTGAATATGCCATGGACTGCCAGAAGAATGAACAAATCTGTCCTAGAAGATGTACAGCCAGAATGCTTTAGAACAAGGGTGGCAAGAATTCATCTCACGTACTTTGGACATGTTATCAGGAGGGACAAGTCCCTGGAGAAGGACATCATGCTTGGTAATGTGGAGGGTCAGTGAAAAAGAGTAAGACCCTCAGTGAGGTGATTGACACAGCGGCTACAACAATGGGCTTAAGCATAACAAAGTTTGTGAGGATGGCGCAGGACCGGGAAGTGTTTAGTTCTGTTGTACACAGGATTGCTTTGAGTCAGAACTGACTCAATGGCGCATAACAACAAACAACAACTAACAACAAAAGTACTATTAATTAAATTATGTCACCTCTGTCAAGTATCCTATTTCCATATATGTTTGCAATCTCTATTCTGTTTTATTAGGTTCTTATTGGTCTTTTTTGCTGAAAGCACATTTTCTTAATTTCCATAGCTTTAGAAGCTTTACAACTTCCCTCACCTCGCCCACACACACACCTTTTCCTTCAAAATTGTTTTAGCTATTCCTAGCCCTTTTTCATTCACTTCAGGGAGTTGATTAACTGATTAACTTACACACACACACACACACACACACACACACACACACACACACACACACTACACCTTATTGGAAAGTTGATTATAACTACATTGAGCATACAAATTAATTTGATATAAGCCTGATTTACTTATGATATTGAGACTTCCAAGTAATAAATATTGTCTTCCTTTCTATTCTGAGGTTTTTATGTCCTCTGAAAATTTTTTAGTTTTCTATATACAATTTTACACATCACATTGTCTTTTATAGAATTGTTTGTTTTTACAACTTTCAATTACATTTTTTAAAATTATGCTTTCTACTTAACTACCATTCATTTTACAACTACCATATGCTGCACAGAGAGGAAGATGCCCTATATATTTACCATATTTAATCCTCAAAATAGTTCTCAGAGAAGACATTGTCACCATTTTACAGATAGGAAACGAGAATTTAAGTAACTTTCCCAAGCTCATTAAACCTATAGCATTAGAACTGACAACTTCAGTTAAATTCTGTGTGGACTAGGCATAGTTTATTTTTATTTCTGAGGAAATCCGTTGCCGTCAAGCCAATTCTGACTCACAGCAACTATATAGGACAGAGTAGAACTGTCCCATAGGGTTTCCAAGGAGCAGCTGGTGAATTTGAACTCCTGACCTTTTGGTTTAGCAGCTGAATGCTTAACTGCTGTGCCATGAGGGCTCCTTCTGAGGAAAGTGATCTAAATTATTTGCAGTTTATTGTATACGGATCTTAAAAAATATTTTTTAAACCAAAGTTCTCTTTGTTCTATAAAGAAATGTAAAGGCCCCAAACTACATTTTATAAGAGTGAGTTTTGGTTCCTATTATACTAAAACATTTCCTTTTCTTTGGTGGCCCATACAATCCTGTGTTAATAGCTAGTAAAGGTCCACTATCCCAGGGTGAGTGCAATTCTCTATAGCTGTTCCTAACCAAAGAAGTATTTTGAGAAATGAAGACTGTTTATAAGTACAAGTTGCCACTAGTTATTACAATAAAAGCTTTCTCATATACAACCATGTCACAAATAACACTTAGTGATGTATGGGGCAGCTATTTACTAAAAACAGGCACTCAGTAATTGAAGCTCCTCTATCCTGCATTTCCAAGCCTGTACCAAGACATACTACAAAGGCTTGAGATAATTGCTTTTTAAGCCACTAAAGTTTCCACTTCAGCATATGGCTCTGTCAAAAAAAAAGAAAACAAAAAACAAAAAAAAACACCAAGTTAGCCCTTGTTTCCACTATAATTTTTATGTGTAACTTCCATTGATTAGAAATGGAATTATCCTCAGTTTGGGTGGAAACAAACTTAGTCGTCTAAAGCTTTAGCTTTAGATATGTGTCATTTCAGAGATTTTCTTTGTAGCAGGTACTGGTAGGTGGGTATCAAGTTACGCATCCTCTATTTTTGACCTACTGTGACCTCTATGTTGACCTCAACCTAATTCACAAGTGGAGGAAAGATCTAATTTTAGTTATACATTGTAAGCCATGTTTGTCAAGGATAGAAAATTATATTTATTGAGCACAGCTTTTTTTTTTAAGGCTCCATATTAAAATCTTTACATATATACATATATATATTAGTTCATTCACTCCTCAAAATAAACCACAGAGGTAGATATTATACTCTTTTTTACACACAGGCATTTTGAGGATCAAAAAGATAAGGAAGCTTGTCCATGGACACATGCAGGAGCTGGTAGAACTGGATTTAAATAAAAATGGGTACATTACAAAGGCTAGTATAGAACACGTTTCTATTATCTGAATTGCTGTGTTTGGGTAATAAAACCCATTGCCATCAAGTTGATTCTGAATCATAGCAATACTACTGGGCAGAGTAGAACTTCCCCATAGGGTTTCCAAGGAGTGGTTCGTGGATTCAAACTGCTGATCTTCTTGGTTAGCAACAGAACGCTTAAACCACTGCACTACCAGGGCTCCTGTTTGGGTAACAGTCCCCAGATAATTTACAGTACTTGAATTCCAGTGACAATAATAGTTTTCTTGATTACAGTATAAGGCTTGATTCTCCAGCAGACTTCTTTGCAAGTTATAGTCCAGACACAGAGAATGTTATAATCAGAATGTTTCTTAATGCACTAGAACCTAGGTTCTGTGAGGCCAGGGACTTTGTCTTGTTTACTGCTGCATCTCTAGCAAAAAGAACAGTAGTAGGCACACACTAGGAGTAGAGTGAATAAATAAAAATATATTTTCCAACACCTTGAATAAACAACCCAAATTAAAAAATGGGCAAAAGACTTCAATAGACATTTCCCAAAAGAAGATATATAAATGGCCAAGAAGCACATGAACACATGCTCAAGGTTGTTAGTCATTAGGGAAATGTAAATCAAAACCACAGTGAGATATCACTTCATAATCACTAAGTTATTATATTTTAAAAAATGGAAATTAATATATGTTGACGAGGATGTGGAGAGATTGGAACCCTTGTGCATTGCTAGTTTGTAAAATGGTTCTGCTGCTATAGAAAACAATTTGGTGGTTCCTCAAAAAGTTAAACATAGGATTACCATATGACCAAGCCATTCCACTTCTAGGTATATAACCAAGAGACTTGAAAGAAGGCACTCAAACGGATACATGCACACCACTGTTCACTGTGATATTATTCACAATAACCAAAAGAAGAAACAACCTAAGTGTCCATAAACAGATGAATGAAGAAACAAAATGTGGTTTATTCATACAAGGGAATATTATTTATCTATAAACAGAAATGAAATTCTGATCCATGCTATGACATGGATGAATATAAAAAACATTATCCTGAATGAAATGTCAGACATGAAAGGACCAACGGTGTCTGATATCACTTATATGAAATATCTATTATAGGCAAATGCATAAAGACCAAAGTTTATTAATGGCATGGGCTGGGGCAGGAGAGAAGGGAGGTAATATAAAACTTTTGGAAATGGATACTGGTGATAGTAGTACAATATGGTAAATAATTACTGTCACTGAATTGTTCCCTTAAAAAATGATTAAAATGGCAAAGTTGTTGTTATATATATTTCACAACAATAAAATTAAAAAAAAAAACTGTGGGAAGAATAATTTACAGTAAATAGTATCAGAGTAACTCTAAAGATTAGTAGGAGTGGAGAGTTAGAAACATCTTTACATTCTATACAAAATATATTCTTGATGAGTAAAAATTTCAACAGAAAATTTAAGCTGTTTAATAAAAGAAGAAAATATGAGTAAATATTTTCAGAATTTTGCTATGGATAAGATTTTGCACAATATGATATCACAGTCCTAAACCACTAAGCAAAAGATTAGAATACATAAAAATTAATCTGTGTCAAAGAGTACCAAAAAAAAAAAAAAAAATGAAAAACCAAGCCCATTGCCATCAAGTCAATTCTGACTCATAGCGATCCTATAGGACAGAATAGAACTGCCCCCACAGAGTTTCTAAGGAGCACCTGGTGGATTTGCACTGCCAACTTTTTGGTTAGCAGCCATAGTTCTTAACCACTGTGCCACCAGGGTTTATTAAAGAACAACAAAATGGAAAATTTATGTATATGTATATACATACATACATATATATGACTAACAAGAATTAATAAATGTATACATATATGAGTGTATATATGTACACATATATATATGACTAACAAGGATTAATATTTAAAACATACAAAGGGCATATTTCAAGAGAGTAGAGCATTAGAATTTTTTAAATTAGACGATAGGCATAAAAAGGCTTCTCAGTATACACTCATATACAAATACACATGGCCAATAAGCATATGAGTAAATAGTCAATATTTGTAGTAATTAGTATTTACTTTTTAAATAAGATGTTATTTTTCCTATTACACTAGTGTTGAATTGGCAAATATTGTCTTACCTGTATGTTTAGAAACAATAAAAAAAGAAAAAGGCAAGCCTCAGTAAGGGCTCTTGACAGTTGTTCAATCTTTCTGGAGGGCAATTTGGCAATCTATAACAAAACCCTCATTCTTTTTAACCAAACAAATCTATTTCTAAAAACCTATTCTAAAGAATAATCAAAGATAGATATAGTGATTTAAGCCAAAATTGTTTCTTACATGAGAAGCTCTGACAACAACAGCCTCAATGTATGAGGTGATAAAAATAAATTATGGTAAAACCATACAATAAAATTCAATGACAATTGCCATAAAATGACACTCGTGAAGAGTGTGCTTCTTAGCTCAAGTAGATACATGAGACTAAATGGGCAGCTTCTGTCCGGAGGTGAGGTGAGAAGGCAGAGAAGGTTAGGAGCTGGTTGAATGGACATGGGAAATCGGGTAGAAAAGAGGAGTGTGCTGTCACAGTACAGGGAGAGCAATTAGGGTCACGTAACAATGTATGTATAAATTTTTGTGTAAGAGACTAACTTGAAATGTAAATTTTCACCTAAACTACAACAATAAACAAATAAAAGGAAAAAAAATTCAATGACAATTGAAATCATTCTTTCATTGAATAGTTAAAGAATATTTATGATAAAATGCTGATTATATTATTAAATGAAAATAAGTCAACACATTTAGTATGACCTCAGTTTTGTCAAAAAGAAATACGCTGTTTTTGTTAGGTGCCATTGAGTCTGTTCTAAGTCATAGTGACCCTATGTACAACAGAACAAAATGCTGCCCAGTCCTGCACCATCCTCACAATCATTGCTATGTTTGAACCCATTGTTGCAACCACTGTGTCAATCCATCTCATTGAGGCTCTTTTTCTCTTCTGCTGACACTCTACTTTTCCAAGCATGATATCCTTCTCCAGGGACTGGGTCCCTCCTTGATAATGTGTACAAAGTACGTGAGATGAAGTCTCGCCATCCTCACTTCTAAAGAGAATTCTGGCTGTACTTCTTCCAAGACAGATTTGTTTGCTTTTCTGGCAGTTCATGGTATATTCAATATTGTTCACCAACACCATAATTCAAAGGCCTCAATTCTTCTGCCGTCTTCCTTATTTAATGTCCAGCTTTTGCATGCATATGAGGTCACTGAAAATACCATGGTGCACCTTATTCCTCAAAGTGACATCTTTTCTTTTTAACACTTTGAACAGATCTTTTGCAAATCAGTATGTTGTTTGGTTTCTTGATTGCTGCTTCCATAAGCATTGATTATGGATCCAAGTAAAATGAAATCCTTGACAACTTTAATATTTTAAATATCAACATATGTAAAAAACATAGGCATAGTAGAGAGCCATACAGGATATACACTCAGAAATATGTGTAGCAGGATTTCAGCCAATTTCTATTCTACTACAATTTTCTACATTTTTATAAATTCCTGCAATGGACATGTTCAATTTTTATAAGAAATATACTAATAATTATAAATAAATTCAAATAAAATACTGAGTCCTGAATATTTAGTCATATTTTGCTAACAATACTTCAATAATCTGCAGCTTCTGAAAAAATATGTAACTATAAACCAAATAAATATGAAGACTCAACTGACTTTTATATCTTAATAATACATTAAACAAACATTTCAAATTTATTTAGACATGTCAAAAAACATAAGATGCATATTTTAAAATTTGATTTTAAAAATCCCTCAGAATTTATTTTGTTACATAGAATAAGTATATTCCTGAGTTGATGAGATAACCCTGGGGATTTAGACACTGGCAACAATTTTTGTTTAGTCTAATATGTATTTTTTACCACACACACACACACACACACACACTCACACACAAAATCTTCTTTTACATTTGGGAAATACGTTCTCAATACTTAAAGTGAAATTTATATAAATCAATTCCAAACTAAGTTATTAAATAAATACTTCATAGATATCCATTTAATACATTTGAAACAGATTTTTATGGACCGAAAAAAAAAAAAAAAAGTACTGCAAATCATCACCTCTACTAAAAATTTCAACATCATTCCTACCTAGCTGTCTGTAATAGCACTTCTCCCTCATCATCACATCAGCAAGAGTGACCACAAGGGACCCAGAGCTCTAAGTGATCCTAGAAAAACCCTCAACCCTCCGTTGCTCCTGAAATTTACAGCCTAGACAATGCAATCTTTGTAGAAGACAATTAGAACTAATACTAGCATGATCTTTGTCCCTCTTATATCAGTTGCCACAAGTAAAGGAGGACTCCCAGGTCATTCCTGGCCACACAGAATATAGACGAATTTTTGCTTACCTCTGAGTACACAGCTTGCCCTGAAGCCCTCTCAAGTAGGGCTGTTTATTTTCCTACTATCCCCCTCCTACCAGGTCTGAAAGTGGGATGAATTTGCTTCTTGTGCCTCTTTTCTACAGCACTGAAGCTGATGCCACTTCTCTACTTCCATACATACAAAACTCCAGCTTTGACATTCCTGCCTTTCAATTACATGACTTCTGTGCCTCTCAGCTGCAGTCATCCATAGACTCCAGATCACTCCTTCTCATTCCTTGAAGTTTTAGCTCCTAGCTCAGTGACACTTCTACTGACACTCTTCCTGTTATAATATTTGCAGATGTCAATGTCCAGGTCAATGATACTTACTAAACCATGACCCCTGGGTTCCTTTACCTACTATTCTCCAGTGTTCATGTCTCCAACTATCTCAGTCACCCACTTCATTATCATAGCCTAGACATCATTACCACCTAAATAATCACAATTTCTAGGGTCCTACTTTCTATTAGTTCCTATAATTCCAACCTCATTCCCTCTAGTAGCCAGAGTGTCAGAATTTTTCAACCTCCTTGGCACATATAATTCTCTTATATACAGACTGATCTACTTGATATATAAATTGTATAAATCCAGGCCAATCAGGAATACAGAAACTACTCTATTTGCAACAGGGGGAACTTAATATACAAAATTATTTTTAGAGATATTGGAAGAGCTGATAAGACCTCAGGCAAAAATAAAAGTTTCTGCAACCTTTAGGGTAGATGGGGAAAAGGAAAAAGTCAAAGTTAATGGGCTGGGATTAATGGGGAGAAACTGGAACTGTTTACAGGTAAATGGAGTCATGGAGGAGATGTAGCTGCTGATGGAGACCATACTTAAAGCAGAGAAAGAAAGGGAGAAATGCTTGACTTTATCCCCTCCCCTGTCTGCCCTGCTATATACGTGAAGAATGGATCACAGATCACTAGGTCATGACCGAAAAACCAAAAACCAAACCTGTTGCTGCCAAGTTCAATTCCACACTTAATGACCCTATAGAACATAGTAGAATTGCCCCATAGGGTTTCCAAAGCTGTAAATCTTCACAGAAACAGACTGCCACATCTTTCTCCTATGGAATGGATGCTGGATTTGAACTGCCAACCTTTCAGTTACCAGCCAAACTCTTAACCATTGAGCCACCAGGGTTCCTTATAAGGTCATGAACTTCATAGGTATTAAATAGTTGTCTCAAACTTAACCCACATAAAACTTCATTTTGCAGTTGGTCAGGTCAGAAAAATTAGGAGTTATATTGAACACGTCTCTTTTTATCACACCCTACTTGATTCATCAACAATTTCTGCTGGCTCAATCCTCAAAATATAGCTAGTATTAAACTCTTCTCACCACTTTAATAGATACCACTAGATCCAAGCTGCTAACGTGTCTCCCTGCTTCTGTGCTTGGCCTCTTTAATCTCTCTCCAACAGAGTAGTCCAATTTGTCCTATTAAAAACACAAATCATATTTTGTCCTCTTTTTTAGCTCTCTGCTAAAAATCCCCCATGGCTTCTTATTTCCAGTAAAACTCAAAAGCCTTACAATGACCTACAAGATTCTACATGCTATTCTGTTTCCTCATTTGAACTCCTCTATTAACATTTTCTTCCTTCCTCATCCTGCTCCTGCCACACAGGCCTCCATATTATGTGAGGCTAAGTGGACTCCCACTTTGGTTGTGTTCACTGGCTCATTTTGTCTCTCGCCGTTCAAATACTTTGGCAAGGTCCCCCAGTGGCATCACTTGGGTTAGTGTCACCCGGTGCAGTAACTCATGGTGTCACCCACCCCATGGACCTCTTCCCATACCAGAACATACAGAATTCTTAGTAATGTTTATTATCAATTTTAAGCATAGAATAATATATGATAAATATAGTTGTAAATTGCTTAAACATAATGTTTCTTAAATTATATGAATACTAACAACAAAATTGTTTTGTAAGAGTTCCTGCAAAATGGCGCTCTAGGCAGAAGCACCATGCCGTCCCTCCACAGCAAAGATCCGAAAAACTAAGCCAAACAGAGAATACAACAA
>NW_004443953.1:831986-866315 GCF_000243295.1 Trichechus manatus latirostris
ATCTTAAGTGAGAATACCAGCACAATTGGAAGAGCGTAGTCAATGTCACTGAACTGTGTATGTAGAAATTTTTGAAACGGTCTATCTTTGGCTATGTTTATTTTCACGAAAAATAGGAAGGTTGAGAAGTTAGAGGGTTAATATGTTGTGGGGTGGTTAACCAATGTCATAAAACAACATGTGTACTACTGTTTCATGAGAAACTATTTGTTCGGTGAAACTTCACCTGAAGTACAATAAAATATATTAAAAAAAAATTGTTTTGTAAAATCTACATTGAATTACAACATTATTATTTACAATATTATTAGTAACAGAGCAGAAGCCTTTTTGATTTTTCTCTTTCTTTTCCTTTAATTACCACTTCATTCTAAAAAAAAGTTATTGATATAAGTTCACAAATACTAATTACCACAATATTATAGCTAAAACACCAGGAAATTTGACAAAATGAGCAACACTAAATATACTAGCATCAAGGAAAACAACAGTGTGTACTTGTAGTGCATCAAATGAAACCACGTAATTAGAAGCATCATTGTAATTGGGTAGTGATGACAGCTTCTGAAGGGAAAGCATCAGAAGGTTCAAAAAGCAAATTAGCACAGAGTATTAGTCTTGTAGGTATACTGATACATGTAAGCTGGGCTTACGAGAAATGTTTTTGTTGTTATAACTAACAACGGATATTTTTATTAAAAAACAAATTTCTGCTGAAACTGCACAAAAATTTTATTTAGACAGTCATTTTGGTCACCTCCTCTGACAGTGTCACCTGCTGTGGTCTGCACCTCCTGCCCCTCTCCCCATTGATGCCACTGGGCCACCCCTTCCCGTTCCTTTAGGACTCTGATCAAGTATCTTGTTAACAGTGAGTTCATTCCTCCCTTGCTTTCTTCATAGTAATCATCATAACCTCAATGCTATATATTTATTTGATTATTTATTCAATGTCAGTCACCTTCACTTCAATTGAAGCTCCCTGAGGACAGGAACTTCATAGCAATGCTTGGCATGTAGCAGGTATCTATGCATATTTGTGGGGGACAAATTAAAGAGTGAATGGTAACATTAATTTTTAATGAAGTATCTCTGTTATTTGAAGTAATAAGGAAAATGAAAATTTATATTGATGTCAGGGAAAAAGACTACAAGAATTTGCAGCATACTTCATATTCATTTTCTGTGAAAATACATGGTGGGCATTCGAAGCAATCTAATTGGAAATATATTTTATTTATTTCATTCACTCAATCAACACATATTTATGTAGTGTCTACAATTTACTAGGCACACTTTCAAGTTCTGAATGTTAAGCAATTGATAAAATAGGTTAACAAAAAACTGCTGGCAAAAAGCTTACATCCTAGTAGGGTGGGAAGATAAAAAATGATATGAATAAGTTATATTTATACTATGTTGGGCAGCGATAGTGCAAAAGAGAAAAAAGAAAGATGGGAGAGACATGGGAAATGTTGGAGGTGGTTACAATTTTAGTTCTATTATAGAAACCCTCTTAAGTAGTAAAATCTTACCATATATCTTTTTCAGAAAGAAGTGGAAATAAATGGAGACAAAGATATACACATGATCATATGAATCCACAGAGTATTTACTCTGCAATTTTAATTAAATTAAATAGGTTTTACTGGAAGTTTTTAATTTTGTAATTTCATCAGTAGATAGGTGATTTATGATTCTTTCAAAATGATATGTGAAGTTGTATTTTTGAAGTAGGAAAAAGCAAGGCAAAGGACCATTCTTTTTATTCTATAAATGTCCACAGGAACTTAACCTATCCTCTGTAAGTCAAGTTTTTTCCCATGAATTGTTCCGTCTGATTTTTCTTGATTGAATTGTCAAGCATTACCTGTGGAAAACTTTCTTCTATTACCTGACTGCCACTTAATGTGCTTCTCACATAATGTAAGACATAAGTGTCTGAGAAATGAATAGGATAAAGATGGTTTTGCATCTGCTATAAAAGACAGCCTTCACTGCACTCAAATGAAGAGGACATTGGGGAATTTCTGTAAATCACAAGATCCATTAAAGAAAAATATAAGGGACTAGAGTCATCCTAGAATGAAGGGGCCACTAAATTTTGGATACTTGCTCAAACTACGTATTAAAAAGACCATATAGTGGCACCTGAGAGTTTGTGATTTATTCTTGGTTCTAGATTAGAGGCAGACAGGCAGTTTCCATTGGACCATTTGTATTTACAATGTAAATTAGTGGATCTGTGGAGAAAAAGAATTCTGGAATTGCCAGTGCTAGTAGCAATGCTTATTTTAGCTGCTCTGCTCCAGCCTCCCAAACTAAATCAATGATTATTTACCTAACGTTATTACACCACCTATGTTATTCTAGGAGCTCTAGAGGATATAAAAGGATTGATTATACATCGTGTCCTTGACTGAAAAGAGCATACAATCAGGTTAGGAAAGTTAAGATCTAAGTGCAGAAAATAAGATATAAATGATTGCTTGATGAATACAATAGGTTTAGAGAAGAAGGATTTTTTAAAACGTTAAGTCAGACTATGTCACTCCTCTGCTGCTGAAACTCTCCAATGGTTGCCCAAGGACCACAATGAAAAAGCCCAACCCCTTATAGTAGTTACCTGACTGCATCACCTTGTACTTTCTCCCTTGCTTTTCAAATGATGGTCACTTTGTTGTTACCAGAAGATACCAGGCATACTCAGCCCCATGGCTTAACATATGGTGCTCCCTCTGCCTGGAACATTCTTCCCTCAGATGTGCACAGAGTTTTCTTCGTCTCTTCCTTCATTTTATTAAATGCCATCTTTTTATTGTTATTTAAAATTGCCAGTCCTGCCCAATCATCACGATTCACCCCTATTTCTGCTTAAACCCGTTAATCCCATTGCTGTCAAGTCGATTCCGATGCATAGCAACCCTACAGGACAGAGTAGAACTGTCCCACAGGATTTCCAAGGAACAGCTGGTGGATTCGAACTACTGAGCTTTTGATTGACAGCCAAGTTTTAACCACTGGGCCACCAGGCCTCCCTATTTTTGCTTATCACCTTTTAATATACTACGTAGTTTATTAATTTATTTTGTTGGTTGTCTCTACTTGACCTCACTAGAATGTAAGCTTAATGAAACCTGCAATATTTTTCTGTGTGTGTGTTTTCCCCCACAACTGTTTCTATAGTTTCCATACACTTCCTGGAACAAAATAGATATGTGTAGAATCAATGAAAAACTGAAAGAGTTAATAGAAGAAAGGCTTGAGCTGGACCTTAAATGATGGGGAAGATTTGATTAGGCAGGGAGAACAGTAAAAGGTATTCATGATAGTGAAAACAAAAAGTATAGAAGTAAAAGTCTGTGGTATAATATGAGGCTGAAGTAGTTCTTCTATACAAAATTAGTGGATTAAAATCTCCTAATAACCCTGTAATGCCCTGTGCTGGTTACAAAACACTTTTTTAGGGAACCTTTCCTCCTATAGCCACATTTTCTCTATAGCCATCAAAAGTCACATGGACAATTCCAACTAAAAAGGCCCTCATGTAAGAGAAATTCTTCTCTGGTAACAAAAAATAAACAAAGAAAACCACAATAATAAAGTGAAAACCAAAAACCAAACCACGTGACATCAAGTCTATTCCAACTCATCGTGACCCCATGTGTGTCAAAGTAGAACTGTACTTCATGGGATTTTCATGACTGTGACCTTTCAGAAGTAGATCTCCAAGCTTTTGTCCAAGTCACCTCTGGGTGGGTTCCAACCACCAAACTTTTGGTTAGTAGCCCAGCACTTAACCATTTGTGCCACCCAGGGACCTACATGAAATGAAGTGACCAGTAATTACTGATTCTGAAGGTGACTTTCCTTATCACTCTTCAATAAATTTTAATGCTAATTTAGCCTTAGATAGATATATTTAAGTAACTGTGAACAATAATACACATTGTAAATTGCCAAGCAAAGAAAAACCATAAAATTGGTATTTAATTTTTTCTTTTACTTATGGGAATAGATACTAGATCTTTGCACACATTTTCTTTCTTTCTTTTTTGGGTTGTTTGCTATTGTCAATAAGTCTACTGGTTCCACCTTTATAAAATTATGTTCCAGCACAAAACAGAATTTTTAAAATTTTGTTCTTATGTACCCTGAATGTCATGCAGATATAACAGTATTTAATACATCACTAATACTCTTATTTACAGATATTCAGTCAATACCCAGAATCTTTTTGCTTTAAAATAAATCAACCTCTATGAAGACTGTCACAATAAAATATCTAAATGCAATCTATTTTCGGTTAAAAAGTGGAAAAACTTGTCAATATTTTTATCTAAAAGAGAAACTAGTGTGCAAATCACTGTTAATGCTAAAATTATACTTATTCAAATTAAAGTAGCCCGAACATGTCTGTAACTCTTAAAAGAACTTTTCAAAAATATGATTTGACTGGAGAATTTTGAAAGTAGCCTACAATTTTTCTCTACTCTCATAAATTCTCCCAGGAACCCCAGTTGAGTGGCTCTTTATTTTGCTGATGTGCCAGAGATCATACTGATAACTTTAAATTTTATCTCATTTAATGAGACAAGAAAACATAAGTTAACTTCTGTGGCAGTAAAAATATAAAAAATGTCCTCAGGAAGTTCACAAATGTCAGGTTCCTACAAAGTACTAAAAAGATTCAGAAATATATTTCTCAAATACCCAAAAGGATATTAATAAAGTAAGTAATAATTTCTATTGAAATAGCCAACCCCCAAAACTTGTGCATGGCAAAGTACTATGGACTTAAAATTATAAAACCAGAGGACTTAGAGTAAAATAAAGACCTAAAGCTAGGTAGTATTTCACGTAATCTATGTTACTATACTGAGCTGAATATACTATTTTTTTATGTGAAACTAAATCCATTGTTTAATAAAGCTCAGTAACATAAGTTGCTTTTTTCTTTCCCTGATTTCTAAGCTAAATTCCATGTGAAGTACAAATAAATTTTTGTATTCATGGATATAGACTCTTTATAAATAATCTAAGTTTTCAAAAACATGAAACCTTCAGCTCTCAGTCTCATCACTAGGTAAAAAGTTGAACAGAATTCTATGATCTACAGTGAAAACACTAGGTTTTGGTTCATCAGGTGGGAGAAATCAACCCCTTCTTGAAGAAGGAAAATCTCTCTATGAAGATAAAACAATTTCTTTTAGAAGCAATTCTGATTCATTTTAACAGAAAATATCAGTGTATTGACACACATAGTATTTCTCATATCTCAAGTCAATCTTAGAATATTTTTGTACAAAATAAGTATAATTATAAATAACAGCATATGTGAATAATATATTTGCAGGTCTCAAACATAACTGCTTATAAAAATGAAATCAATCTTTCCACTATCAAGCCTATGTAAACTGCTTGTCATGGATTGAATTATGTCCCCCCAAAAATGTGTGTATCAGTTTGGCTGGACCATGATACCCGGTATTGTGTGATTTTCCTATATGTTGTAAATCCTGCCTCTATGACGTTAATGAGGGAGGATGGGCAGCAGCTGTGTTAGTGAGGCAGGACTCAGTCTACAAGATTGGATTGTGTCCTGAAGCAATCTCTTGAGATATAAAAGAGAGACGTGAGCAGAGAGAAGAGGGGGATCTCATACCATCAAGACAGCAGGGCCAGGAGCAGAGTGCGTCCTTTGGACTGTGGTCCCTGAGCTGAGAAGCTGCTAGTCCAGAGGAACACTGATGAGGCCAGAGAGAGAGAAAGACTTCCTCTGGAGCTGACACCCTGAATTTGGACTTTTAGCTACTTTACTGTAAGGAAATAAACTTCTCTTTGTTAAAACCATCCACTTGTGGTATTTCTGTTATAGCAGCACTAGATGACTAAGACACTGCTTCTCTACAAAAAATACTCAATGATATCATTATTGCATCAGTCAAATGTTAGATTCTCTGTACTTTGTAAACCAACAGTGTGACAATATGTGGTACCACAAAAAAAAAAAAAAAAAAAAAATCACCATGATGGCAAACATAAAATACAAAATTCTACTTGAGAGGACATAGTCATCATTGTCTACACTATAGAAATAAATGAAAGACAAGAAACTTCAATTTTTTCAGATAATGCATTGAGTTCTAACTCTTATAAAGACTATGAATATTCTTTTTGCTATAATTTTAAGCTTTATTTTGACTAAATTACTCCCACAGTATATAAGCAACAGGTTTTATGGAAAATAATAAAGACTATTTAGCCTCTATCCCCTTTCCTTTTCTTCTCAGAATAGAAAGTTTCTAAGGAACAGGATCTATTCAATGAAAGCTAAAACTTGTTTTTTAAAAACAGTAAAATGTAAAATTTTTAAGTCACGTTTATTTGTACTCTCCTTAGGTTGATCAATACAAATTAAATTTCATGATATTCAGATCCAGCAGTTAACAGAAAGTGCATAAGTAAGAACAATTATGGTAAAATATGTATGCACTTATGCTACATATTAATATAGACCAATCTTTACAACTGTGTTCCTTATCCCCTGATGAGTCTGTGTGAACATGTCCTCTTCATTCTGGGGAGAGCACTCATCTTTGCTTTGAGCCAGAGAGGAACCGGGAAGATTTACTAATAACAAAAGTAGCCTCTACGGTTACTTGAAAATAGTGAAAGTAGTAAACAATTTCTACTTAGTTCTCAAATATCAATTATTTCTTTCTAATGAATATGGATTGGTGCATTTTTGTTCATATGTCATCACTATCAGAATAAAGCAAGAACATTATCCTGAATTCTCCTGTGTACACTGTTCTTGATGAGGGATGTAGAGTGGGAGCAGAATAAACTAACAGTATCAGACTAACATATCAGAGTTACAGAAACCTGATGCTGTCCAAACAGAAAGCACATTCTTTGTATCTCATGAAATGCTGACAGTTTTTAATCTTTTGAGGTTTAATCGCTATTGAGTGATATGCTACATGATAACTCAAACTGTCTCAGGCTCTAACCACCCCTTTCCCTCCTGCTCAGGATACTAGAACCTTTTCTCTGTGACTTGCTGAGCTGAGCACACAGGCCCTTCAACACCTGCTCTGACTACTGTGCAATGGATTTCAATATACAGAAGGGAAAAAAGTTATTATTTTTATTATTATAATTAGTACAATCAATGCACCATTTATTCTGACAGTAGTGAAAAGTTCATAGTTGAACACTTATCTGAGATCAAAAAACCCCAATTAGTTTTGTAATTATTTATAAATCATTTAAATATCTTTTAATAAATAAATTTCAGAGATTTATTTTCTTTGAAATGGTATAGAATAGCCATAATTTTTTAAATTCTTAATTATATGCAGGGTACTTTTAAAAATGTTCAATACCATATACTTTACCATATAAAATGCTGATTTTAAGAAAACACTGTAGTCATCAAAGTTCTAAAATTTTTCTGAACACAAATTTTTTTCCAGCACTTACAACATTGACAGCTTAACTGAAAGGCTAAGTGTGATATAAAATGGTAAAAAAAAAAAAAAAAAAAAAAAAGCTTTATTATAGATGCCATTCAAAAGAAAGCTATTTCTCTAATTTTACAAATTATGGTCCTATATAATTTATGAAATTAAACATAAGTATATAAGGAAATGAATATATACCTACCTGAATACTTAATGCTATTATAAAATATTTTATCATAAGGCATTTTATTCTTGAGATCAATATAAGAACAAAACCAATGCTCATGTAGAAACTAGCAATTAAAATCTTTAACATAACTGCTGATATTAATGAGCAGCAGCAGTTGCACAATAAAATGAACAATGTACACTGGTGCTCTGTTAACTTCACTGACATCAGAAAATATTTTTTGGTTTTTACTTTTTATAAAGTAAACAAAGAAAGTGAGATCAGGGGCATGAAGATTTAATTTTTAAGAGTTGGATTTTAGTCACATTAGTCATTTTATATTTTGGTTCACTATGCTTAATTCCTTGACAGCTTTATTGCTTTATTAGGCATCCAACAAGAGCATTTAAAATGACCAAAAAGGGGGCATAGTCTTACTGAATTGTCTTGAATAAAGATGAAATACTATAATTAATTTACATTTTCATGGTGCTAAAAAGTTTTGGATAAACTACCTGGCCTATGATACAAGTCAAGTTCATATACATTTTGGTTATACGCTCACTGAAAAAAGTTGTACCCCCAAAGTAATTTTTCAGTTTCATTATGGAAGGCATTGAAATTTAAATGAAAATTAGCAGTGGAAATATCCCCTAAATAGATAACTTTTTTTTTTTTTACACAGTGTTTCACTTCACAATTTGATAAAAATTAAAAACAAAAAGCCTCACAGCAAGTCCTCTTATATATTGCTGAGAGCAACAAACACTGAAATAACTATTCTGTAAAACAGTTTAAAAATAAGCACCAAGACTCTGGAAATTCTAAGTCTGTAACTGTATCCTAAATAGACACTGATGTTATAAAAAAATGTTTCTTCTGAGACATAGGAAGGGTTTATCAAAAGTGGCGGAGAGTTAAAAATAACCTAAAAAGCCTATATATGTTAATATTATAAAACTAGTGAAAGTAATTTTTTCAAGAAATATTTCATTTCATTAAGATACTATGTGGTATTGAGTAAAAAACACAGAATCAAATATATACTACTGATGCGTATTTGGGAAAATATTGACACTTGGTGATTGTTTTTTTCCTTGATTGTATATTGAACATATCTGATTTCCCATTTTCTAGAGCAAACACATATTACTTTTAAACCAGAAAACAGTTAATGTTATTATAAGGGAACCTTGTGTTTTAAAACATCCTTATTTGGTATAATCAGAGATAACTGAGCAAAATAAAATGCATTATTAATAACAATTACCAAAAAAAGTCGTATTTTTTTTTTTTTAAGATTGCTAAATTAAAAGCAGGAGTCCCTGGCTAGTGCAAGTGGCTAGTCTACTTAGCTGCTAACCAAATGGTTGTAGGTTCAAATCCACCCAGACACACCTTGAAAGAAAGGCTTGGCAATCTACTTCCAAAAAACTCAGCCACTGAAAAACCTATGGAGCACAGTTCTACATGACAATCATGTGGTCACCATGAGTTGGAGTTGACTCGGTGGCAACTGGTACTGGTACTATTAAATTAAAACTAAGATTTTTTCATATACATTCTAATCTTGAAGAAACAAAATACACACATACAAATGTGCAAACCCTAGATATTAATCATCAGGGTTAAGTATTCCTTAAAGAGATAGTATAAACAGCAGTATAAAAACTTAAAAGAGCAGTATAAAGACGCAAGCAGAGGTTTCCTTATCCTGTAGTGAGGTGATAGTCAAGAAAGAGGACCACACTAAGGTAAATGATCTTAGTCTGGGAAGGACGAAAATTTGGGCCAACTGCCATTAATTGGCAGCCAGAGATATTGTTGTTTGCTGTCAAGTCCATTCCAACTCATAAGGACCCTATAGGACGGAGCAGAACTGCCCCATAGGGTTTCCTTGGCTGAAATCTTTACAGAAGCAGATAGCCAGGTCTTTGCTCCCACAGAGCCGCTGGTGGGTTCGAACTGCCAACCCTTTGGTTAGCAGCTGAGTGCTTAAACATTGCACCACCAGGCCTAAGGGTGGTTAAGAATTTGGCTGCTAACCAAAAAGTCAACAGTTCAAATCCACCAGCTGCTCCTTGGAAACCCTATGGAGCAATTTTACCCTTCCTACAGGGTTGCTATTAGTCGGAATCGACTCAATGGCAACGGGTTCTTTTTTTAATGAAGAGTTTAAAAATGATCTTTCTCTTCTTTCTCTTTTCTATTCCTGTGCTCTATATCACACTTTCACTTCTCTCATATTTGTTCTCTTTTCAATGTTTCTTCTTATACTCTTACAGTGTTTTTTCTCCATTATTTTTCTATTCCATCCACCTCCTTAACCCTTTTTTCATTCATTTATTTTCACTGCCCAGTTTCTTTAAGATGCCAGTTCCATTTAACAATAGCTATCTGAACGTGAATGACACAGGCTATTTAGAATGTTTTGGAAAATAGTCAAATTGAAACAATTGTATGTGTTCACATTTTTTCCTTGAGGCCAAAGCAGCATATTCTATAGGAAATATTCCTTTTCATTCAGGGAAGCATCTAGAATAATTTTTTTTTTTTTTTACACAACATATCAAAATAAATTATATAAGAAAATATATGTTGCAAAGTTTCTGTTTGGTTAAAGTGCTTTGCCTTTGTTTTAAAAAAAGGAGTTAAATGGAAAAAAAATCCTATATAACTTACCAATTACCACTACTTCTATTATTATCACCTAATATTTATCAACTGCCTATTATTTATCAGGAAAAGCAATCATTCGATTAACTACTATTGTGATTACACTTTCAGAAATAAAGAATCTCAGGCTTGCATGGGCAGTTAACAAAGTAGCATAAGAACACCTAACTACAAAGGGCAGAACTACTTTTCTAAACCTTCCCCCAGCCCTAACTCTCTCCTAACATGCCTCACAATTATTAATGAAAGGCATTCATCGACTGAGCATTTACAGAGCTCTTAGTTCAACCAAGGAACCTTGGTGGCACAGTGGTTAAAGCAATGGACTGCTAACTGAAAGGTCGGAAGTTTGTAGAAAGATGTGGCAGTCTGCCTCTGTAGAGATTTACAGCCTCGGAAACTCTGTGGGGTCGCTATGAGTTGGAATTGACTGGACGACAGTGGGTTGGTTTGGGTATTTCAACCAACAGAGTAAAAAGTGCACACCCAACAACCATAACCAAACATTAGAGCCACAACCTGAAAACTATTAATAGGCATTATTCTGAAGGATACAAACAATTTGATGGGGGAGAAAAAAGATAAAATATTCACTCAAGAAAACTGAATTTATATTTAGATACACTTTCACAGGTACTGACTGATCTGTAACTGAGTACCATCTCAAAAATGTACTCCAAATTAAAGAATAAAGAATTTTGAATTTTATTAAATGTTATTTAATACTTTAATGATGTTTATAATTTTTTCTTAAAACTAGTAAGTCACCATGATATTCATGTATAAAATCTTGAAAATGACATTAAAACTAACAATACAACTTTCTTAAATAAAAAATATTAAGTGATTAGTCAGTAAGTGAACATATATGATTGTGAAATCTGATAAAGCAGAATATTAAAATTATTTTATTGGGTTTGAGTCTCTGATGAAAATATGTATTACTTAGGCAATGTCATTTAACAAGAAATAGGATAATTTCTTCTGAGCTGTCTGTCAAATATCTCAAACATGCACTCCAAATTGTAGAATAAATGATACAATCACAGGAATATTCTGAAGTTGTGTGGTCTATCTCTGTCTTCAGAGGGTCTAAATCATGCAAATTTAGGGCACATTTAAAGGGAAAATACTTAATGCTTAGCAATCCAAAATGACAAATAATTCCCTATTCCTCTTTAAACAAATGGTTTATTCTGATTTCAGCTAATTTCGCTGTCTGTAAAAACCAATGCTTAACTCATGTGTGTGTTTGAAAATCCCTATAACTTTAGTTTTATTCTTTTGAAAAAGTGATCCAACTTCTACTGCACACTTTTCAAAGTGCCGATCTTTGAACTCTGAAGTCCACACCTTAACTCTCTGCTTATCCTTCCACGTTCAACTTTTTTAGCTACGGAATACCAAGCTTTTGCCTTACCGATTTCACGGCCAATGAAACTACGTAAGCACCTCACTATGTGTTCTTTTACTTGTAATAAAAGTGTTGGTAATTTACTCTTAGTTTTTTATCCTTTTTTTGAAGAACCACAATTTACATTTTATTATAAGAGCTCTACTGTATGCCTAGACCCTCTGCAGTGGGTACTCTGTAATAATCCTCTAATGCTTTATGAAAAAATCAATTTCATTGGTGCTGTGGTAGAAATGAAAGTTCTTCTAAGTCAAAGTAATGGCTAAAATAGTTCCTAACTTTTGTGAAAGTGATAAGAGGATATGGTAAGAACACACTATTTAAAAGAAAGGATATGATTCATTTATGTTATCATACAAGGTTTCTGAACTGTTATAGTTCTGATAAGAGTAGAGTGAGGCCAACAGATAATTAGAATACATCTACTTTACTCTCTCAAACCACAACTGGGAAGGCAGGTAGGTGTTGATTTCTAAAAATATCTTCTATTTAATAACGCGTATGTAGCAGATTATCTATGTTTAAGAATAATTGTATAACTTCCCCTTTTCAGCTTCCCAAATAACTTAATGCTGAAAACTAAATCCTCATTTAAGTTTTTCATTTTGCTGAATTGAATATGTCAGCTAACTTATAACAGTAGTATTTGCTGATAGAATAAACATTAAAATATTTAGGGTTTTTCTCTCAGGAGCTACAAATATTTTCAGAGATCTCATTAGCTATTGTTCTGATATATTTGATTAACTACTACAATTATAGAATTTCTAGATTGTGTGCAATGCAATTTCAGTGCAAACCTCCACACTTTTTAAGCTACAGCTATTCCTTAAATGTCTATCAGGTCCCACATTGCTTATTTGATATGCAATTAATCATTTACACCTAAAATGTCAATTGTGAAATTTAATTTCTTTTTCTATCAGTTGGTAAAAATTATTAAGCAAACCTAAGGCATAAATTTGTACTATATCTGATTATATTTTAGAAGAACAATATATTTTCAAGGGCTTCCTGTTGATTACTGAGTTTCTACATTATATAAATGGTGCTCATTTCAAGATTCTCTGTATACATCTCCTATATGTATGGCTTTAAAATGTACAAGTGATATAGTTAATAAAAACAAAAACTGCAAACATTTAGAAGCCAGAGGGAAAATAATAATTAGCTTGACAAGAGAAGACTAAACCACAGCTCTAAGATAGAATGTAGTTATTTCACACTGCATGTTTAGTAAAACTACCTGCTGTGTTTACTAGGGTCATTTCTCCCTGGCTGCTCTTTACAAAACATATAACAACATGCTAGGCATTTTGGATTTCCACTTTTCTTTCTTTATTTCTTCTAGGATAAGAACAAGCTTAAGGACACATGCTCTTGAGGGTTTAGTCTCTGCAATTTAAACTGGATGTTTGCCTGGGTAAATGCAAAACAATATGTGGGCACCCCATAACCTTCTGGCTTTGGAATTTATTAAAGGGATTTTAAAGATACATCATTTTAATTATATTTTAAATAAGCTAATGTGAAAATATATTCACATTTCTCCACATACAGTAGGCGGAAGTCTGCCCTAGGAATACACATTGTAAGTAGCACTAGAAGCTAACCTAGAAAAAGCATTTGTTAACTCACAAATCAGATGAGCCATGTACAAGCAGTCAAGTTCTGTCAAAACTGGGAAGGTAATAATTTCAGGGATATGTTTATATAGGACCTAGTTTTGTGATGGCTTGGTAATAAACATTTTATATATAAATTATAAGCCATGGTTGATTCCTATATACATTTTTTCAAAGCATTCTATTTTAACATTAGTAAAATGATTAATTCAACTAGAAACTTTTTTAAAAATAAGGCCTCACCATATGGTGATTTAGTCTTAAGCAGTATTTAAACTTGGTCACAAAATTATATATAAGTACAAGTTTAAATATTAACCGCTTGGGCAGAACCAATTTTAACAGAATTAAAAAATAACTAAATTGTGTCCTCCCTCCACATAATCCCAACCCACCCCCAACCTCTTCAGCTATTATAAAAGTAGAAATCCTGGACCCTGTCTAGCACCTACAATATGTGAAACTAGCTCCTGCTGCCATCACAGCTGGCCTAGTAATCCCTTAGAGAGTCATTAGCTACAGAAAGGGATGAAGTGGCTTATCTAATATGGTTACAATATGAGTTGGAAATCTTCATCCTCCTTTAAGTCAGCCATCCAATAGCTATAGCTCTCATTCTCACCACCATAATCTTCTTCATACTCATTTTCTGTGTCTAGAATGTTCTACCATTTCTTTATGATCAAAATGTTACATTTCATGAAGCTTCAGCAACTAACCCAATTATAGCATTACCTGTCTCAGGAAAAATAAAAAAAAGTTGTACTTAGAAGACATATTGTACTCCTATATGTTAACATCGCTCTCTTGCCAATTCTTGGATTTCTTAAATAAAATAACATACATGAAAACACTAACACAGTGCTTGGTATATCATATGGCTCTCAAAAAATGTTAGTTTCCTTCTCTTTCTTTTATTTTGCCCACAAATTCTCACACAGTTTTCAGTGCATGGCAGAATAAATTGGCCTGCATGTCGCCATAGCTTGCCACTATGCTGCCATCTGCTTGGTGAGAAAGTGAAAGATATGCACAGAAAGAAGCTACTTGGAACCAGGCTTTTTGAAGCCAATGAGTTCACTAATTCATGGTACCTAAAGTTCAGGTCTATGAACCAATGCAATTCCTTGATGCAGTTTTCACTAGAAAAAATAAATAAATAAAATACAGACACTGCTATAAATTAGTGCTTTTTAAATAAAGGCCAGGGTATTTAATTTGAAAGATATCCTTTATCATGTGATTATATTTTCTGCTAATATAGCTTTAAAATGTAACTCTTTTAAGAAAGGCTGAAGAAAAAAGTACACATTAATTTGCTTTGTTTTTTTGTTTATTTATTTGTTAGTTTTTGCTTTAGTCTGTATGACATTACCCTATGGTGATGCCATACTGGGACTAGCTGTTAAAGCTTCATGCAGTTTTCATGAAGAAAACAAGAAAAGGTTGTGATCTTTTGTTGTCCCTTTCTCTTTTTTTAAATTTTATTTTGTTATACAAAATCCTGAAAATAGGAAACTACTGCTCTGCTGAGGGAAAATGCAATGGTTGTTCTTTCAGATACATATATTTAATTTTCTGGTATTTCCATTTCTCAGATTTGCTGCCATTTAAATCAATATTTAAATTCTAAGTATAGCTAATACGTGTTTAAAAGTCACTATGAGTTGGAATCGACTCGACGGCAATGGGTAAAATGGGTATCATTTTACTAAGGTCACAACCTAGAATTCAGTTCAATTTAACATATATCTGTCACGGGCCTACTGTGTTCAAACCACTGTTTTGAGTATTTGGAAAACAGAATTAAGGAAAAGAAAGATCTTTACCCTGTTGAATTTTACATTTTAGAGAAGGAAGACAGACAATAAGCCTAATAATCAAGGAAACTGTCAAGTGCAAAAGGTAAGAAGTGCTTTGGGGTGGGGGGAATAAAACAGAGAAGTACAGCAAGGGGATCACAAATGCTGAGATGTACAAGGTGTCATATTAAGTAAGGCTGTCAGTACAGACTTCATTGAGAATGTAGGGTTTGAACAAAGATTGGAAGGAGGCAAGTTAGTTAGCCAAACAGATACCCAGGTGAAGACAATTCCAAGTTAGAGGAAACAGCTAGAGAATAAGCTCAAAGACGGGACCATGTCTGGTATTTAAAGGACCAACAAAGAGGATTGATGTGGCTATAGAGAAGTGAATGAGGAAGCAGTGGTAGGAGATGAGACCAGAGGAGGGTTGGTAAGCAGATCACATACGGCCGGGCAGACTTTTGCTATGGAAGAGATGGGGAGCCACAGCAGCTTTCAGACAGAGGAATGAAATGGTTTGTAGTTAAAAACGATCTTGTTTCTGTGTTAAGAGCTGACTGGAAGAGAAAAGAAGAATATGAGACCTATTAGGAACGTTTGCAGTAAGAAATCTTGTTGGCTTGGAACAGCCAGACAGCCATGGAAACAAACGAAGAGGTCAGATGACATATATACATATATACCAAAACACCAAACAAAACTCATTGCCATTAAGTCGACACCGACTCATAGAGACCCTATAGGACAGAGTAGAACTGCCCCATAGGGTTTCCAAGGAGCCGCTGGTGGATTCAAACTGCTGACCTTCTGGTTAGCAGCCCAGCTCTTAACCACTACGCCACCAGGGCTTCATTACAGAATTAACAGGATTTCCTGACAGATTGCATATACCAACAATCAAGTATTATAATAACATATATTGAGTAACAAATAACTGATAATTAGAAATTCACATGAAAAATTATATCTGTAAAGCAATGAAATAATTCATTTTATAATTTTTTATTTCTGTGGTAAGCTTAAAAATAAACTTTCTATGCTCAGTATACCTCTTACTAGTACATATTTGTTAGCTATTTAGATGATGCGCTGTGTATTAAGTTGGGTACAATGCTGCAATAAAAAATTGTGGTATATAATTAAAGATGTGACTAAGTGGTAAAACCTGTAGCGTGTATTTTGTGCTAATATTAATGAGTTGCTCATTTAAGGAAAAGAAATAACCAATCCATTTCACTAATTAACTAACCTCTTTGTGAAACTGTAGAAAGCATATTCGATATTATATTTTCATGCCTGTTTTATTTTCACTCAGAAACACTTTAATATATGTAATATTTTAATCCTAAGGAGACTCAACATGTTGGAATAGTCTACAGATTTAACAAAAGCTTAGTGAAGCATTCTGATATATAAGAAAAATTCAAATAAAGATTTAGTATATTAGTTCTTTCATTCCAAAAGAGAATTCTTTAAAATTAACATTACATTACAGTGATAGGCAAAGTGATTAGAGACCGAATATGCTTGGCTACTTTAAAAGATTATGATCATTAGCATAAAATGATTTGTAGTGCAGTTTTACTTCACTTGGGAGAAAAAAAAATTCCCTTTCATGTTTAGTAAATATATTTAAGAATGTAGCTAGAAAAACCAGGTTCTGTAGTAGAAGTATAATGCTTAATTTTCTCTTTTATAGTTTTGGAAAGATGCTATTAGACACAAGTCATATGTGCAATTACAACTGAGGAAGATAGATCTATTTCATAATAAAGAAATCTATTACATTTTGATAATATATGAAATTTTATAAGCATTAGCTGGAAAATATGATTTAGAAAATTATATTTAAAGCTTACACAGCTTTGCTAGTATTTAATGCTTTAGAGACAAGGTGGCCCAGCACAATTATCCAGGTCCTGAGGCAGCATTAAAATGCTGAAATATGGGACTGTAGGAGCTTACCAAGTCAGAAGTTTTGAAAAATAATTTTGATTAGTTAAAATATAATCTCCTTATAAAATGTCCCATTACAAAAAAATGTGCTTTTTTGTATATTTTGTTGCTAAATAAAATACCAGTGAGTACAATGAGAAGGGCTTTAAAAAGAAGGTCTGGGGGTGGGAGGCGACCTATAATACAGGACTTGAAGAAGATACATGCATTTGTGTTTGCTGTATAAATATTTGGCATACATACTAAAATCATTAGAATCACCTGGCATACACATTAAATTGCACATACCTAGGCCCACCCTAGATATCTACTAAATCAAGACTTCCTTAGTGTGGGTCCCAGTATTTGCATTTGTAACAAGTACCAAAGATGAAGTGTAGGGACATAAAATTTTGAGACTCAACAAATTAAATAGTGGACAACAACAGCATATTATTTTTTTATGGTGTATGTATCAGTCACAGTGGTTGAGAATATGATTTATAAAGATCCGTAGAGAAAAGAAGATTTGAACAGACCTTTAAGGAAGGATAGAGTACGAATGTGAACAAAGTGGAAGAAAGGTGTTTCTGGCAAGCGAAATGACTAGATTATTGGGGATATTTAGAAAATAGTTACTAGATGAGTTAGGTGGTAAAAGTTGCTAGGGCTAGACTGTAAAAAGCAGGCTGTAATAGATGTAGAAGTGTATGACCCAGATCTCCTACCTCCTTCTCTTTAGTAGCCATTATGTTGATAACTAACAGCTCACAACTCAGTGTCTCTCTGGAGTTCTTCTAGGTGGAATAGAGCCATCTGGCCCAGCATCATGGGTGGGGGTGGGGGGGATGTCCAATGGCTACTCATTGAGGTAGGGATTATAAAAGCTTCTTTCCTTGCCCCAACTGAACAACTCTACAGCGCCATTCCAGATCCAAAGCACTTCAAGGGATTGGCTAAGGTCTTGCTGTGGTTGCATCATAGCTCAATATATTCCTCTACCCAATCCTGCTACCTCTGCTCCCCAAGGCGCTGATCTGCCAGTAAACTTCCTGCATACATATCTCTGTCTCAGTGTCAACTTACCCTGGGAAAACAATTTACAACACTTGGCTAAGGAGAGCTCACAAATTAGTGTACCTCTAGTTTTCTTTCAAGGAGCCCTGGTGGTGTAGTGGTTAAGAGCTCGGCTGCTAACTAAAAGGTCAGGAGAAAGATGTGGCAATCTGCTTCCATAAAGATAACAGCTTGGAAACCCTATGGGGCAGTTCTACCCTGTCCTATAGGGTAGCTATGAGTCAGTATCAGCTGGGCAGCAATGGGTTTTTTTTGTTTTGTTTTGTTTTTTTAATGTAATATATAATCTATACTGTAGGAAAGTGATTTGAAACAAGTGATGTTCATGATGGATATTTGAAGAGAGGAAATACAGTATTAATAAGAATTCTTTTTAAAATTTAGGGAGAAATATTCCAATAAAGAATTGCTTGTAAATTAAAAGCAAATATCTTTTATAGTCTATTGATAGCAATTCTTTTTTTCTTCTTCTTGTTTTATAAAATCTGAAGCTCCCTGGAGAGGCCAAAGGATTTTTCATCTGATGTTATGGGGCACTTTTCTGACAAATATACTAGAGTGTTGCAGATACACACTCTTTATTAACTTCTAAATGTGAACTCACAACACTATGCTCACTGAGAAGCATGCTTAGCCAGCAGGGTGTTTGTAAGGAGCTATTTCAAAGCAGTGTAGTTAGTCCTGGTTATATCAATGGCTGAATCACGCAGGCATATAAATGGCAATCTTATTCTCATTTTATGCTTTTAAAACTGCATAAGGTCATTGGATAAAGTCAGGATCAAAAATTATTTTTGGATTCAGTGATTCATACAAATACCTAACGCAAGCATTCCAAAAGTCACCAACAGATAATTTCACTGTGGTAAACAGTTTCAAGGATTCAGGGACATTCCCTCTCCCCATACTGTGTGTGTGTGTGTGTGTGTGTGTGTGTGTGTGTGTGCGCGCGCGCGCATGTGTGTGTGTTAACAGTTCTATAAATAAAGGTATGAATTAATGTTATTTAAGGCTCATACAGACTTCAGCAGTTAATCAAATTGGTGACTGAACTTAATCTAAAAGTTTGAACAAGATTTTATTAATACAGTATCCAAAAGGGAAACACCACACAAAAAAACGAGATGTGAAAAGTTTTCATAACTAGAATGATGGCTTTTTCCCATTGCTCTCAATTGAAATGAACAATTTTAAATGTGTAATAAAAATTTTCTGAATATATGTACTTAAGCATTTTAACAAAGCAGTTATTTCTAAATACTCCTCTCTCTAGGAAAGTAATGAAATACATAGACTATATTAATCAACTAAATACATAAGCTCTAAAACTTACGTATAAACACATTATTATTCTTTACTAAGCTGGCATTTTTATCCACCTCAGTTGGGGCTTAAATCCTGGTGTCCAACAGTGTGTAATTGTTTTCTAATGTATTTGGGGTTTCTGGTATTTTTGTCCAAATACTTTCTTTTCTCATTATTCTACTCATACCACCCACCACTTTTTACAATTTAGCTCAAGAGACTAAAAGAATGATTTTAAATATATATAAAATAAAATTCTGGGAAATATGTATGATTACTATACATTTAGAGATACATACTATTCATTAGGTACTAAGTTTCAACACACAAAGTAGCATGCTTTTCCTGGCCTACTGTAATTAAGAATTTGGAAAGGCAGCTGTTTGACAATTTTATTTACATTTTCTCAGATTTTATTTTTAAAATTGCAAAATCCATTTGGATTAATTGTAAAATATATTCCCAACAAGTTTAGAAATAAAAAATGAAAGAACTCTGCCCCTAACTGATCAAGCACAGTATCATATCGGCTTTCATACAGTGCTGCTCTTTAGCATCTTTCAGTTTGATATCATTTTTGGATGTAGCTAAATGCCAGCTACCCTGACAAACATATACTCTACCAGCTGGATCTCCATCTGCTCAACTAAACATTTTCACACCAAATCTGTATAAAAAGCTATGTTTTCAAAAAGAGCTATCTACAACTGAAATATTAAAATCTTAACTCCAGGAGGCCTTCCACTTACATATTTCACGTTTAATCATGAATACAAAACTACCTCTATGTATTATCAGTGGTCTGCTTTATCTGGCCAAAAGTAATCTTAAACTATCCACAAAGGGGCAGACACAAGAAATATTTTTGATTTTTTTTGTCTAAGGCAGAATTATATCTATCTTTTGATGTATTTGCTTAGAAAAACTACAAAGTCAATGTTAATAGATAAAATTATTTTTTTAAATCTGCATTAAGCTCGCCCTGGGAAAACTATTTGCCTACAGAATAATAAATTAACAAACAAGAAATATGCTTATAATTAAATCCTTATAATTGTTATCAGACCCTTTTGATTTAGCTCTCAGTAGCCTCAGTAGTAGAGTAGCCAATGAAATCTCACGCAATTTTCAAACGTTTCTACTTGAACATCTAAGGTGGTGCAGAAGATTATTCCATAATCCTCACTGGTTATCAGATTTTCTAGCTTGGGGCAGGATCATCTACAAACCATTATTAGAGTTTGGGAAACCTAAGAGCAGATGAAAAACATGAAGCACAGCAACACAGCAGGATTGTCATTAAAGCAAAAATGGGGTCACATAAGTCATATAGCATATTACTAATGAAGGGAAAGTTTGGAAAAAGGAACCTGGATTTTCCCAAAACTGTGTATACTACCACTACATACTACTATCTGATGACTATGCTTTACAAAATATGTGTATATTATGTTGGGACAAGTAGGGGGTCCATTATTTCAGATTTAAGAAACATAGTAAAGAAAAGAAAGATTCAAGGCTGAATTCCAGATTCTTACAGAGGAACACAAGCCTTCATTTCCTATCACCTAGCAAGTAAACTTGAGGCATTCAGAACTTTGCCATTTCTTACAAATCAAAATCTTGGCCAGGAAGCCGAGGAAACTGTTTTTGTGTGTTCATAGCAAGAGTAGAAATAAAAGAGGTTCATATTGTAGGTGGAGAACGGATATATGCAAATCCTTTATCTACAGATTTTCCGCTCACTATTCTATCTCTAGGAGCGCTAATGGTACAGTGATAAATGCTCGGCTACTAAATGAAAGGTTGGCAGTTTGAACCCACCAGCCGTTCTGTGGGAGAAAGATGTGGCGGTCCACTTTTATAAAAGATTTACAGCCTTGGAAACCCTATGGGGCAGTTCTACTCTGTCCTATAGGGTCACTATGAGTCGGAATTGACTCACTGGCAGTGGGTTTGGTTTATTTTTTTGTATTATATCTCTACTTACTAATAGCCGTCCTGAAAAAGTGATTCTTTCCCAGTAAATATACCTTTCTTAGGACTGGGATTATATAAAAAACAAACAAACAAAAACGGGAGTCCAAGGGAGGAGAGAGGAGGAGGGAGTACAAATAGAGATTTTTTTCTTCAGGCAAGTTCTTACAAGAAAAACATCTTTTAGTTTCCATATCTACACTCCCCACTAGGGAGAAACAAACACAAAAAAAGTTCCAAATCACAGTGCATACAAACAACTATGGTATAGAACAAACTTTCTTTTAATATTCTACCAGCTGAAAAACTTTAGAATTGCTAAGAATAATACATGTACATAAGGGTATACCTGTATAAAATATAGCTCGATTCTACTCCTAAGTTTAAAGCAGACCAATGGAATTTAGAAAGAATTAGTCCTAAAGGGTTTCTACAATACAGGAATTTCAATATCATGTCACTTACTCTTTCTATATGTTATTTTTAATAAATGAAACACTTCAAGTAAAAAACACTTTTCACCTTATCCTTCTAAAAGATATAGCACATAGCATAACCCTTTATTAAAAGAAATATCAGGCCTATTCAGCTGTGTGAGAATATAGGCCAAACCAGTGATGGGCAATTAACTCAATACAAACATCTGCTAGGATTAATTGTTCATATTTTTCTATAACTAAAAGCTTTGTTTAAAATGGTGAAAGTTAGGATACAACACCCTCTGCTTCCTACTCTTCACACCTATGCCTGACCTTGCTAAGATATGTCTACCTAGAGTACCCAGGTAAAAGGATAAAATGATTAGAGGAATCAACTCATTTAAAATATTCCAACAAAATAAACTACCACTTTTCTGGATATTGAAAAACAGGTGTACATTTAACCAGTTTTGACTGCAGTAAAAAAAAGTGTTTTGAACCGACTGGTATACTTAATACTTTATATTTATTCAGACACACTTTGCAGAATTAGGATATATTTAATTAGCTGAAAAAAAAGACTTTGAATCATATAAACATCAACGAATAAAACTTGCTTATTCAAGCATTTGCCAAGAAAAATGGTTATCATCAAACTCATGAGATTAATTACGTGTTTTCTTTGCTTGCTCAAGATAGATGTAGTACTGATGCCTACGCTTACTGAAAAAAATGACATAACATCCTCTCTTTGTCATCAATGAGATCTGTCAAAGATTTAAGAATAATACTCCTAGATTTATAAACTGCCTGATGTCTCACCAAACATTATCAGATAATTTGATTCATTGGTTAGGATTCATGTAATACAAATCTTGTAACGTTTCAAGAATACTCTCATGGCTGTCCTAGAAGAAAAAAATGAGAGAGATTGACACCTATCTCCCCCAAGAGTGTAGGTTCCTGAGAAGCCGTGCCCATTTTACCACTGAATCACCAGCTCTCAGCAAATTGCCTAGCAAACAATAAGCATTCAATAATTATTTGTTGATGAAACAGAACCTGACTCTCAACATGACATTGCACAATACTTAGTAACATCTTAAATGTTCATAAAACAGTGATTTTACATGAATGCTCTATTGATATAAAGTATATGGACGTAGATATATCTAATGAATAGCATAACTATAACTTACTTAGAAGAAAGGCTGACCAGCATTTAATCTAAAAATCCTCCATATATGATGATTTCCAATCATTCACTGAAAATTATAAATAGAGGCAAGTATAGAAGGTAATTTTTAAAACTAAGAAATTATGTGTTTATCGATTTTTTAAGGTAAGACTATACCCATTTTTCCTCTTCATTAACTTCAGCAAGTTGAACATCCAGAGACCTGAAAGCTTTATTCAAATGTCATCTCAATGAAGCCTCTTCTACAGTGTTTAAAAATCGTAACCCCTCTGACACTCCATTCATGGCTACCTTATGCTATTTACTTGTATGCTATCATCTAATTTTTTCATATTTTACACATTTACTATATTGTATGTTCCACCCCCACCTCACCCAACCAGAAACTTCTTAAGTGCAGATATATATATATGTGTGTGTACTTTTTTTTTGGTCCACTGCTTTCTTCTAGCACCTACAATAATGTGTGAAATCTATAAAATGCCAAATAAACATTTTTGAGTGACTAAAGAATAAAGAAGGAATGAGTGAGTGAATGAATGGCAGTTTTTAGGGAAAACATTTCACTGGTGAATTTTCAAGCATCAGTCAGCTTTGAAGTGTTTTGGTATGATGGAATTTATATACCTTCCTAGAAGTATACCAGATGTCACACTCTATTGATTTTTTTTCCCTACTCAGAATACAGGTATGCTGGTCTTACCCAACTTTCTAATTTTTGGATACTAAGGTTCCTCCTAGGCTATTGGTTCCTGAGTTATAGCAAATTTAAAGCACAAGAGGGATACTCTTCACTCTGGGCAATAATACTTTTTCATTGGAGAATTCGCATGGATGCCCTACGTAATCAATGTTCTCCTACTCCCCCCCTCTCCAAGTACATAACTTCAGTGATGTGGAGAAGATTCAATGGGGGAAAAAAGACATAAAAGATGGCATAGTCTTTTTAAGCAGACTGTATATTCCATGGTTAAAACAACACTTTGAATAAACAATAAAATGAAATTAATTAGAAGTTCCCATTTTATAGAACAAATTAACCAAAATTGCATTATAAAAATCCATTTATAGCTTTCATTATCAAAACCAACTTTTAATGATGACATCATAATTGTGAAAGTCTCACCTATGTTACTACACACACACACACACACACAAAAACAACTAACTCCTTATGGAACTGAGGTAAATAACTTTTATTGCCATTTAACTTTTAACTTTTTTCTTCTTTAGGAATTTTATATTTTAGTGTCAGATTGAGTTAATTTTTTTTTTCAGATCTGTATTGAGTGATATATACCTAAGACAAATAACTGCAGAGTATGTCCATCAAGTTCAGTCTAAGAAACTGGCTGTGGAAGTGTTATCATTTGTATCTTTTAATCAGAAGTAATTATTTATTTATTTTATTGTACTTCAAGTGAAGGCTTACAGAACAAATAGTTTCTTGTGAAACAGTAGTACACATATTGTTTTATGACATTGGTTAACAACCCCACAACATGTCAACCCTCTAACTTCTCAACCTTTTTTTTTTGGTGAAAATACACATAGCAAAAGACACACCATTTCAAAAATTTCTACATGCACAGTTCAGTGACAATTGTGCTATTCTTCTCACTTAAGATGAAGGCTTACATAACAAAATGGTTTCTCATTTCACAGTCACTACAAATGTTGCCCTATGGCAATGGTTAAAAATCTCACAACACATCAACAATATCCTTACTCAACCTTGGGTTCCCTATCACCAGCTTCCTTGTCCCCTTCTGCCATCTGGCCCTAGTCACTGGACTACTGTACCTCGTTAGTCTCATTTGGTTTTACGGGGCTGTCCACTCCCAGGCTGCACAGTGAACCTAGGAGATAACTTCACCACTGAGCTACAAGGGTGTCTGGGGGCCACACTCTCGGGGTTTCTCCAGTCTCCTTTAGGACAGTAAATTTGGTCTTTTTTTGTGAGTTAGAATTATGTTCTACATCCTTCTCCAGCTCTGTCCAGAACCCTCTGTTGTGATCCTGGTCAGAGCAGTCAGTGGTAGTAGCCGGGCACCACCTAGCTGTACTGGACTCAGTCCGGTGGAGGCCTTGGTAGCTGTGGACAATTAGGCCTTTGGACTAATCTTTTCCTTATATCCTGTTCTCTTCATTCTCCCTTGCTCCCAAAGGAATGAGACCAGTGGAATATCTTAGATGGCCACTCACAGGCTTTTAAGACCCCAGACACTACTCACCAAGGTAGAATGTAGAACATTGTCTTTATAAGCTGTGTTGTGCCAGCTGAGCTAGATGTTCCCCGAGACCATGGTCCCCACAGCCCTCCACCCAGCAATTCAGTCCATCAGGGAGTTTGGATGCATCTATGGGGCTTCCAAGACCTTTCCTTGTACAAGTTGTGCTAGTTTCCCCTGTATTGTGTACTGTCTCACACTTCACCCAAGATACCACTTATCTATTGCCTATTTAGTATTTCCCCCCCACCCCTCCCATCCCTGGTAACCAACAAAGATTGTTACATTTTGTGTGTGAACTTTTTCATGGGTTTTTACAATAGAGGTCTCATACAATATTTGTCCTTTTGTGATTGACTTATTTCACTCAGCATAATGTCCTCCAGTTTCATCCATGTTATGAGATGGTTCACAGATTCATTGTTGTTCTTTCTCGTTACATAGTACTCCATAATCAGAAGTAATTAAATAGTTTAATTGCCAATCATCATCAGTTTAAATAGAAACATGAAAGGTTGAAAGCTTTTTTCAGTTAACATTGAAGCCACGCCATAAGCAACATTAACAGTAATATGGAAATGAAATTGTCATTTTTAGACATGCTAACAGAGCAACAGCATATGGTCCAAGAGATCTTCCAAGAATTTTTCTCCACACCTAATGAAAAATGAGAGTACTATACCATAAATCCTGACATATTTGATTTTTCAAATACTCCTCCAACATAACTGGTCTTGTGTTGTTGTTGTTAGCTGCCATTGAGTTGGTTCCGACTCACAGTGACCCTAGGTACAAAACAACGAAATACCAGGTCCTGTGCCATGCTCACAATCATTGCTATATTTGAGCCCATAATTGCAGCCACTGTGTCAACATACGATGTCCTTCTCCAGGGATTGGTCCCTCCTGATAACATGTCCAAAGTACATGAGAGGAAGTCTTGCCATCCTTGCTTCTAAGGCACATTCTGGATGTACTTCTTCCAATACAGATTTGTTCATTCTTCCATAGTATATATGATATTCTTCACCAACACCATAATTCAAAGCCATCAATTCTTCTTCGGTCTTTGGAATTTATTGTCCAGCTTTTGCATGCATATGAGGCAACAGACAATACCATGGCTTGGGTCAGGCGAACCTTAGTCCCCAAAGTGACGTCTTTGTTTTTTAACACTTTAAAGAAGTCTTTTGTAGCAGATTTTCCCAATGCAATAACTCACTATTTCTTGACTGCTACTTCCAGGGGTGCTGATTGTGGATCCAACTAAAATGAAATGATTGACAATGTCAATATATTCTGCTGATCATGATGTTGCTTATTGGTCCAGTTGTGAGCATTTTTATTTTCTTTATGTTGAGGCGCAATCCATACTGAAGGCTGTAGTCTTTGATTTTCATCAACACATGCTTCAAGTCCTCTTCACTTTCAGCAAGCAAGGTTGTGTCATCTGTATATCGCAGGTTGCTAATGAGCTTTCCTCCAATCCTGTTGCACCAATCTTCTTCATATAGTTCAGCTTCTCCCATTATTTACTCAACATACAGATTGAATAAGTATGGTGAAAGGATACAACCTTGACACACACCTCTCCTGATTTTAAAATATACAGTATCTACTTGTTCAGCTTGAACAAATGCCTCTTGGACTATGTATATGTTCCCTATTAGCACAATAAAGTGTTCTGGAATTCCCAATCTTTCCAGTGTCATCCATAGTTTGTTATGATCCGCACAGTCGAATGACTTTTCACAGTCAATAAAACACAGGTAAACATCTTCCTGGTATTCTCTGCTTTCAGCCAAAAGTCATGTGATATCAGCAATGATATCCCTTGTTTCATGTCCTCTTCTGAATCCAGTTTGAATTTCTGGCAGTTCCCTGTCTGTGTACTGCTGCAACTTTTTTTGAATTATCCTTATCAAAATGTTACTAGCATGTGATATTAATGATATTATTCAGTAATTTCTCCATTCTGTTGGATTCCCTTTCTTTGGAATGGGTACAAATATGGATCTCTTCCAGTCGGTTGGCCAGGTAGCTGTCTTAAAAATTTCTTGGCATAGAGGAGTGCACACTTGCAGCATTGCATCCATTTGTTGAAACATCTAAATTGGTACTCCCTCAATTCGTGGAGCCTTGGTTTTTCCCAATGCCTTCAGTACACCTTGGACTTCTTCCTTCAATACCATTGATTCTTGATCATATGCTACCAGTATGTTCACCACCCCTTTTTGTACAGTGACTCTGTGTATTCTTTCCATCTTTTTTTGATGTTTCCTGCGTCATTCAGTATTTTACCCATAGAATCCTTCAGTATTACAACTCGAGGCTTGAACTTTTTCTTCAGTTCTTTCAGCTTGAGAAATGCCAAGCATGTTCCTCCTTTTTCTTTTCTAACTCTAGGCCTATGCACATGTCATTATAATACTTTACTTTGTCTTCTTGAGCCACCCTTTGAAATCTTCTGTTTGGCTATTTTACTTCATCATGTCTTACTTTCGCTTTAGCTACTCCATGTTCAAGAGCAAGTTTCAGAGTTTCTTCTGACATCCATTTTGGTCTTTTCTTTCTTTCCTGTGTTTTTAATGACCTTTTGTTTTCTTATGTATGATGTTCTTGATGCCATTCCACAATTCAACTGGTCTTTGTCATTTGTGTTCAATTCATCAAATGTATTCTTGAGATGGTCTCTAAACTCAGGTAGATATACTCAAGATTGTACTTTGGCTCTTGTAGACTTGTTTTAATTTTATTCAGCTTCAACTTGAACTTGCATATGTGCAACTGATGGTTTATTCTGCAGTCAGCCTTGTTCTGACTGAATATATTAAGGCTTTCCATGTTTCTTTCCACAGATGTAGTCAATTTGATTCCTGTGTATTCCACCTGGCAAGGTCCACATGTATAGTTGCTGATTATGTTATTGAAAAAAGGTATTTGCACTGAATAAGTCATTGGTCTTGTAAAATTCTATCATGCAACATAGGGCATTGTTTTATCACCAAGGCCATATTTTCCAATTACTGAACCTTCTTTGTTTCCAACTTTTGCATTCCAATCACCAGTAATTATCAAAGCATCTTGATTGCATGTTTGATACATTTCAGACTGCAAAAGTTGATAAAAGCTTCAATTTCTTCATGGTTGGGATTAGATGCATATATTTGAATAACAGTTGTGTTAACTGGTCTTCCTTACAGGATATCATCTATCACTGACAGTGCTGTACTTCAGGATAGATCTTGAAATGTTCTTTTTGACAATGAATGTGATGCCACTCCTCTTCATTTTGTCATTCCCAGCATAGTAGACCATATGATTGTCCTACTCAAAATGGCCAATAACAGTCCATTTCAGATCACTAGTGCCTAGGATATCGATGTTTATGCATTCCATTTCATTTTTGACGATTTCCAATTTTCCTAGATTCATACTTCGTACATTCCACTTTCCAATTATTAATGGATGTTTGCAGCTGTTTCTTCTCCTTTTGGTTGTGCTACATCAGCAAATGAAGGTCCTCAAATCTGTAATCCATCCACTTCATTAAGATCAACTCTACTTTGAGGAGGCAGCACTTTCCCAATCATATTTTAAGTGCTTTCCAACCTGAGGGACTCATCTTCTAGCACTACATCAGACAAGGTTCTGCTACTATTCATAAGGTTTTCACTGGCCAAATATTTTCTGAAGTAAACTGCCAGTTCCTTCTTCCTAGTCTGTCTTAGTCTGGAAGCTCCACTGAAACTTGTCCACCATGGGTGACCCTGCTGGTATTTGAAATACCAGTGGCATAGCTTCTTGCACCACAGCGACATGTAAGCCACCACAGTATGGCAAACTGACAGAAAAGTGGTGGAAACTGGTCGTGTACACTTTAAAAATAAGGGGACATCTCTGAAAGTGTGTCATTCCACCCATTAAAAATATGACTGAAACTAAAAAAAAATTAGTGACTTCCTGTATTTTCTCAAATATCGCTGACATTTTCTCATATATTTTTAACAATGTTATATATAAAATATTTTTGTACTATGCATGGTCTATTTCATACTATGAGAACGTGGCAGAACCAGAAAGTAAAAACAGGTCTCTCTGGATCCAGGGCCCATATTCTTTCCACTATACTCAACAGCTGAAGTGAAATAAAAAATAAAGATCCATGCTTGGATCAGAAATTTAGTAAGAAATGATATTGAGGAATTAAATAATTAGCAATGTAAACTTTACCTAAAGAATAACCAGATCAATCATTTTAAACTGGCCCAAGAAAAAATACATTTTTCTGGGAAAGGAGAAAAATATCATAGTCAATGGGTGATGAGAGAATGAGAGGAGGAGATGACTAAGGGGAGTTAGAATAATCCTTGTTATACAAAGCTAAACACAGTAATTAAATTATTTTTGAAACAATGCATAAAGTAGTAATTATAGGATGAAGGTGGCTCTTTATTCAAGGCAATCAGCAGCATTTTACCAAAGAGCAAATAATTATTCCCTCTTCCTACTTCAGAGTCCCTAGGTGGTACAAATGATTTAGTGCTCAACTACTAGCCAAAAGGTTGGCAGTTCGAACCCACGCTGAGACACTTCGGAAGACAGGCCGATCTGCTTCTGAAAGATCACAGTCTTGAAAACACAATGGAGCAGTTCTGTTCTGCACATATGGAGTAACCATCAGTCAGAATCCACTCAACAGCAACTAACAACAACTTCCTTGTTAACTTGGGCATTAGCCTAGGAGGCATCTCATAAGGTGCCAAGCATTTATTAACTCCTTACTCTGCAACAGACATTAGGACAATGTTGCACGAGAACACACAGACCTAGTCACAGTGCTGGGAATTTCATAAGCAGCTTTTCATTAGAAGATCTGCCTAATCAGGTTCCCACGCAAGACTGGGCATTTATATTAAAAATTTCTGATAAAGTAATGGCTATTCAGAGAAAAGTAATGCAGATGTTGGAGTGATAAATTAGCAACATGGAGAATTAAGTAAAACTATAGGAGTTTAAGTATAACTTCTGGCAAATAAGCATAAATCACAATACTACAAATAAAGGATATACTATAGGAAAATAAGTACACAGAGATGACCTAACAGAGTTTACCTAGTTTTATTTTCCATATTTATAGTCATAACACTATATTAAACACATGTTTTCGAGGGTGTCCAGGGGCATGTTGTTGTTAGGTATCATCCATTAGGTTCTGAATCATAGTGACCCCATGTACAACAGAATGAAACACTGCTCAGTCCTGGGCCATGCTTGCAATTGTTGCTATGTTTGAGCCCATAGTTGCAGCCACTGTGTCAATCTAACTTGTTGAGGGTCTTCCTCTTTTTTACTGACCCTCTACTTTACCAAGCATGATGTCCTTCTCGAGGGACTGATTCCTGCTGATAATATGTCCGAAGTATGTGAGACATAGTCTCACCATTCTTGCTTCTAAGGAGCATTCGATACTTCTTCCAAGACAGATTTGTTCGTCGTTCTAGCAGTCCATGGTATATTCAGTGTTCTTTGCCACCATCATAATTCAAAGGCATCAATTCTTTTTCAGTATTCCTTATTCATTGTCTGGCTTTCACATGCATATGAGATGACTGAAAACACCATGGCTTGGGTCAGGCAAACCTTAGTCCTCAAGGTGATATCTTTGCTTTTTAACACTTTAAAGAGGTCTTTTGCAGCAGATTTGCCCAATGCAATATGTCGTTTGATTTCCTGACTGCTGCTACCATGGGTGTTGATTGTGGATTCAACTAAAATGAAATTGTTGACAAAGTCAGTATATTCTCTGTTGATCATGATGTTGCTTACTGGTCCAGTTGTGAGAATTTTTGTTTTCTTTTATGTTAAGGTGTAATCCATACTGAAGGCTGTAGTCTTTGATCTTCATCAGTAAGTGTTTCAAGTCCTCTTTGCTTTCAGCAAGGAAGGCTGTTTCATCTGCTTAACGCAGGTTGTTAATGAGTCTTCATCCAATCCTGATGCCGCGTTCTTCTTCATATAGTCCAGCTTCTCGGATTATTTGCTCAGCATACAGATTGAATAAGTATGGCAGAAGGATACAACCCTGACGCACACCTTTGCTGATTTTAAACCATGTAGTATCCCATTGTTCTATCGAACAAATGCCTCTTGGTCCACATCCAGGTTCCACATGAGCACAATTAAGTGTTCTGGAATTCCCATTCTTCCCAGTGTTATCCATAATTTGTTATGATCCACACAGTCAAATGCCTTTGCACAGTCAATAAAAGACAGGTAAAAAATCTTTCTGGTATTCTCTGCTTTCAGCCAAGATCCATCTGACATTAGCAATGATATCCCTCATTCCATGTTCTCTTCTGAGTCCAAAGGTAACACTTACAGCTAAATTCAAAGGTCTTCCTCAGTTTTTTCATCCTTAAACCCTTATCAAATTTTGAAACTTCGGAATACATGCTTTCCTGAAATATGCCGATTACTTCATTGTTATTGTTTTTAGGTGCCGTCTGATTACAGAGTAGAACTGCCCAATAGGATTTCCAAGGAGTGGCTTGTGGAATCGACCTGCTAAACTTCTGGTTAGCAGCCGATCACTTAACCACTGTGCCACTGATTACTTCCTTAGAAAAGAAATATAAAAGCATGTTCTGGAGCTGCCTTAAACATAAGCATAGATCTTTTTTTCATTTAGAATGTATTTAGAAAAAGAGATTCCTTCTAGAATAAATACTACATTTATTTCATGTACAGACACAAACATTTTTCAAGGAGATTGATCATGAAGAGTTAAAAAAGAATCTGAATAATTGAGGAGAAAGAACTATTTCACTTGAAGTATGAAAACAACTGAGGCATCAATGCTTTCTCACCCAATAATTCCTCAGTTTGTTCGTATGTGGCAAAGAGCAGTTCAACAAACATTATACCTTCATTAGTTTTTCAATTAATTATTTCTTCAAAGGTATGCATTTTGTATTTTTCAGCTGTTAATGTAAACCACCATGTTATTGTATATGTTCCATAGCATCCACAAGCCAATATTGAATGAATAGGCTTTCATTATATAACTCTGCCTTAAGGGAAACAGAGACAATTCTAAGTCACATTTACTCATATCGTTCAATTCAACAGCTAGTACAAAGAATCATAAATTATGTATTAATAAATTTTCTCAAAAATATGTATTATGCACCTACTATGTTTCTCATCTTGTCTGATACTTGTCTTTAACACTTTTAAGAGCATCTGTTTAAGAATATTCTCACGTATTGGATTCAAAGTATGTTTACAGTGAAGCTCAGTAAATCTGATGGAGGCGGAAGAGGGAAGATGAATCAAGTAACCAAAAAAGAAAGAATGAAAGAACGAAGGGAGAGACGGAGGAACTTCTTAAGAAAATTAAATAGCTAGGTAGATAAATAAATAAATAAGGTACATTAAATAAAATAAATACAATACTGGAAATAATAACTCTTCTTACCCTAACTCAAGAAGTTACATTTCTGCTACCTCAGCTGTGAATTTAGTAAAAAGAACACACTTTAAAAAACAGTTATCTATAGAAGGTAGGCTTTGTATATTTGTAATCTGTAATTTGTTATGAAATTATATAAAAATTGTAAATTCCATTTATATCTTTGCTAAGTGGTTTATATTTTTATATGTAATTTCTATGTAGGGATTCAATTATAACTTCAATAAAGTGTATTTTTGTGCTATATGTACTATATTTGTGCATAGAAAATATTTTATAAACAATTAGTATGGTTTAGTGCACATTCTATTAATACACCTTAAATTCTGAAGGCAAAGCAAGAGATATTTCAGACATCATCTTAAATTTTCCCTACAGTATAGTAAAATGTATTACTTAGGATAATATGTCAGAAAAATGGTTTTTGGATCTCAAATTTTCAAATAATCTGACATGATCAACAATGTGTTCTGCAAAGATTTAAAGTAATTCAACTGTAAGTTATTAATCATGAAAAATGCCAGTTCAAATTTATCAAAATAATAGATACTTGTTTTATATTTTTAGAGATAATCTGACATATTCTTAAATTAAGATAACATTCTCTAACCTGCCTGTGTATTCCCTACAATTTGAAACACTTTCCGATTACTACAGAGCAAACTTAACGTATAATGTTGGTAAAATGTCCAAGGAAACATGTTAGATATTACCATTTCTGCTACTGTTGATAGAAATCTAAATCCTTATGGCCTTTTCATGTATTATAGCTAGAATGCTTCTAATGAAATCCACAAATATCAAGGTTAAAAGTGTGAGGCAAATTCATTTCACTCCCTGAAAACCATGAATATATTTGCATGATTTACCTTTACACTTAATCCAAAAGTAGTCTAGATTGTGATATGTAGACCCTATTTAGAAATATTCCATTATGAGTATGCATCACATGTTTCTTAGAGTTTTTTTTTTTTTTTTTCCAGAAACAGGACAATACAAGTATAAGCATCAAGAACAGGAAGAAGTAATATAACCTAGGGAGTAAGAAGATAAACACAGGGCAGTCTGATTTCAGTGATAGCCTCACCCTGTCACTTTATTGGTTTTATCACGTTGGACAATTTGCTTAATTCCTCCCTGCATTCAAAATAATAATATATTTCTCACAAACTATTGTGATTTTGAGTTCTAGGGAGTCAATAAAGTGTTAACCAGCAGGACTGAATTCCTCAGTATCTTTTATGTAATGTCAGTATTACTTTTTCTGCTTCCAAAAATTTATGGGAGTATTCAAGAAATATTGTAAAAATTCTTCCTACTTCTGTTTTTAGTATTAGAATGAAATGAGACTTTTCATCTAATGTAAAGCATAATCATCTACATATGTGATATATTATCTGTCTAGGGTTGTAACATAAGCTTTTTGCCCTGACCAAACCTGGGATATAAATTCTATTTAGGGTTTTTACAATTTCTTTGGTATTTACATTATAATTTCAAAGGATTTCTTAAAGTTCTGGGTGTCATTAGGGACATAAGGAATTACTTTTAAAAA
>NW_004443953.1:866415-907726 GCF_000243295.1 Trichechus manatus latirostris
TTTTTTTTTTTTAAAGCACCTGTGTTTTGTGAAGCAGACCACCAGAAAGATGTAGAGTAGTAAGACAAAAAAAGGGCAAGAGGAAAAAAACCTCTTAGACTCTTGACAAGTAATTTGGCAATATTTCAATAATCATTCATAGTTTTTGCTTTTTATTTTTAAATCCTATACTATCTGTCTAAAACAGTTAAAGTGGAGATCTGGAAACTACTTAAACTTTTTGAATTCTAACCGCAATTTCTTACTGAAATATGAACAACTATAAATGAGATCATTTTCCTTTGCTCTTGGTGAAAACTTAAATGGAGAGATAGAAACTGTTTTGATATTTTGCAATGAAAAACTATTACAATTCAAATCACACAGGTGAAATTCCCTGATCCATCTCATGATATTCTATAGATTTGGTGGATAGAGACCTGAACATATATCCAGTATCCGAGAGAAGTATAACACATCTTTTTGCTATAACCTAAGCAAGATGGTACAGATATTATCCTTGCTACTCAATACAAATTGGATAATGTTTAATCATAACTCATATATTTTTAAAAGCATATTTAAAGGAGCAAGTGTCTTAAAAGGAAAACAAAATCTAAACAGATCATATAGTTTACTGAGTACCAAAACTTTCAGACCTTTCAACTATTACACAGCTTTATAAAACAAGAGATAAAAAATAGCATACAACCATCACATAACTTTATGTTCATGGGCAAAGCTGCACTTGACTTGTAAGGTTGCTCAGAAGAATGAATATTCCTTATCCTCTCCTCAATGAATTTAGCATCAGTAAAACCAGGCAAATGCAAGGCATAAGTTAAGGTTTCAGAATCTATTCATATGCGGTATGTTACAAACTGCTTTGATAACAGTACGCACATCACTTTGAAAGCCTGGTGGGCAGTCAGATGTACAGCTGTTTAAAGCCTTTTTCACCTAATAAGAATTACACACCTTATAAGGACAAATGAAGTGAAACAGTTCATCTCCAACACCAGCTCCAATAGCAGCTAGCACTCAAGCAGCCAAGGGTAGCCTTTTTCTTTGAATAACATCCTTCTTTGAATTGAACAATTTTATCATAAATTTGAAGGCTGTTTAGAGTGACTGTATCTGATACTCTTTAGAAAATACTATAAAAAAGAAAGAAAAAGCAAAGAAATTTATATCATCCAATCTGTTTTGTTTGCTATCTATAGGGGTGGTAGTAGGGAGTGGTTAGGAAAGAGGCATAAAAGTGAAGTACAAAAGAGCAATTAAAAAAGTAACTGACGGTGTTGTTTTAGTGTAGAATCTTCACATAAAGTACTTTAAACAACAGGAGAGTGTACTGCTGCTTTCTTTTCAAATCCACAATTCAAAGCCTCACTTTTCTCCCATGGGAGACTGACCCAGAACACTGGAGAAAGATCGTCAAGGATAAGGTTGCTCAATAATGTCAAAGATAACCAGTGATCAAAAGCAAGTTTCCAGTGACCGCACACCATTTCCAAAAGGTCAGAATCACAAGATCTTTTAGTCAGTGAATGTATTTACACACTGATTGAACAAGGCTGTAACAAAAGATTCTATGTTTATTCTTGGAATACAGATTAGAAATGAGACCTACTTTTTTATGGGTAGTTCTTCGACCAGTTCTAAGCTTAGAAAAAGCTACCTTTACAAATATAAAATTAGTTTGGGCATAGTGCTGCATCTTACTCAAAAGAATTTTTAAGTGTCTGAAGGAAAGAAAATTTGTTTTCAGAGGGCATCAAAGAACATTTTTTTAAAAATTTGTTAAGCTTTGTATAAGTGTATTCAGCAGGTAATTGAGAGATTTATTTCCTAGAGAGCTAAGGAAAAAAAAAAAGGAAAGAAAATATTCCCATATTTTTCCATATCAAACGGTAAAATATCACAGACAAGCCTGTTGTTATTCTCACCACTGATCTCAAACCTGCAGCTCTCAAGTTAGATGCCCCTCAGAAAGGGAAATAAATATCACAGGATAGAAAAAGCAGCAGCATCCTGGAGGCAAAGAAATGAATTCCCAGGGAACAACCTGCTCTTTGTTCACCATTTGTATGACTCTTGTGACACTGGAACAGTAGTTTCATATTGTAGCATGTTTTTCCTCCCTCCCTAGTTGCTTACTACCAAAACAAATAAGAGGGGAAGGAGGGAGGGAGAGAGGGATGGAGGAAAAGAGGGAAGGAGGGAGGAGGGAAAAGAGGAAGGGATAAAAAAGGAAGGAAGATAGGAGTGAAGGAGAGAGAGAGAAAGAGAGAATGAACACATTAAATAGCAGAAAAGCCTAGGACACGAAGCCCAATAATATTCAGTCATATTGCCAAAAATCTCCACCAACAGCCCCTGGGGGTGGAACTGTAAAAGCTAGAGAAAATAATTTTCTGAGGTAAAGGAAGGTCTGGAACTGCTATCATATGTTATTCCATCCAAAATTAAATGGCAGTGCAAAATGATGTTTTTCTCCCTCCTCTTTTTATCCCCTTGAATTTTACATCCTTCTTTGGCTTCCCATTTCTTGTTTCTTTTATTCAATAGTTTTAAATAATCTATGCTGGAGTTGTGTGTGTGTATTTTCAGGGGTTCATTTTCTACCAACAGAGAAAGAACCAATGAAAAGTAGAAATAAAAAAAATAATATTAAATGAGAGAACAATTTTCAGGTACCTACCTAGTAAGCTCATACAGAAATGCGAAAGGGTATATTCTATGTCACGTGAATCATCACTGAAATTCAACTTTCTCTCCAAATCAGAGTTGTTACAAATCATATTTTTCTTACTTCCTGTTTGTTCACCCTAAGTAGGCTTAAATTTTCCCAAGTACTTAAAATTTGTTACCCATATCTGTAATATTAAATACTAATCAAACACAAAAATAGGACGTTTTATTCTTACTGTTTAACAGAGATGGATACTAGGATATCTCTTTAAAATCTCAAAAATTATGAATTGCTGATCTTTCGAATCTTTTCAGTGTTCTTTCTATAAAATCATTCCCTTCCACCTTTCTGTTATCTAAACCTCAAAATACAACATAAATGGAACCAATTAGCGTAAGTGGACACTTATTCTGATAGAGAGGTAAAGAAAATGTGTGTGTGTGTGTGTGTAGTTAACTTTTACATAATACATATACTGTATAGTAAGGTGGCAACATTTTATCACACTTCTTAATTTATTTTCTTTAAATAAATGAGGATAAAATATAACATGGATGCTTAGCATCGTTCTTAAAACATATAACAATATGAAAATTGGCAACTAAGAATAGGTTTTTAATTTATTGTGAACTGGTGTCTTAAAGATTCAAAGTTTATTTTTAGAAATCAGATATATCTAACACATCTCTAATTCCTGGAATTATGTGATATATGATGGATGGTTTCTTTCCAAAAATAGGTTTTTAGAAATGTCAACATTATTAGTTTCAAGAGTATTCAACTATATATTATCCTTTTGTAGTCCTGGTTATTCAGAGGGCCACATTTTGTGAGAGTGAAGGCAAAATTAATCATGTATAATAATCAGTATTATTTTGTAATTTTTCCAGGACTGTGTTTTGCCAGACTGAAAGATAGAATAGCCTTTCAACATTCCATTCTAGTATATCAACATCACTGACTTACAAGTGAAAAATACTTACACTTTTTAAGACACTTTTACATGTATTACTGAGATTAGTAATATATAGAGATTACATTACTTGCTCAAATTCACAAAGCAACATGTTCAACCTGGAATTTAAACATTCTGATTCTAAATCCATCATTTGAAGCCCAACTTGTTTGGTATGTTTTTAAGTCTGTCTTTCTCTACATGTGCTGTTATGTAGAAACTGAATAAAATGCTTGGCTCAATATATTTCTTGGCTATATAAACCACCTAAGCAATATGTACATACATACACTTTTGTCATGTCAATATATTGTAAAAATTTGTCTAAAAAATATATAAAAGAAAAGCAAAAATAGTTCAGGTGGGATATTCCTGGTTAAAAAAAATCTTAAATTCTAAACTAGGCTGTACTGAGTCACTACATGATGTTATACAAATAATATCTCTCTTATTTAAATCTTGACCCCTTTATCTGTAAGCAATAGGTTAAATATATTTGTTATTTTCCCAATTCAAAATGGTGTTACAGGGAACAATATCAGTTATAGAAAAGGATGAACTCTCAAGATTCAGAGGGACCAAAAAAAGACACTATATTCAGGGACAAATACTAAATAGCCACAAACCTTTTGTTTGGCTATTGATATTTAAGAGGAAAATACGTTTATTTAAGAGATACCATACATCTAATTAGGAGTCCTTGGGTGGCTCAAACAGTTAAGCACTCTACTACTAACTGGAAGGTTGGCAGTTCGAGCCTACCCAGAGGAACCTCAAAAGACAGGCCTGGCAATCTGCTTCCAAAAGGTCACAGTCTTGAAAACCCCATGGAGCAGTTCTACTCTGCACACATGGGGTCGGCCATGAGTTGGAATTGATTTGTCAGCAACTAACAACAACAATATACCTAATTATTAGGTATAGTATGTTAATACTATGTTCATAAATGAAACGATTTATTTAAAAATCCATAAGAATTCATGAATAGTCATACAACATATCTGTGTGTGTATATGTGTGTATGTGTATGCATATGTGTGTGCAGACATAATTTACTTAGGAATTCATAATTGTGACCCATTCAGTAATAAATCTTCCAGGCCAATTTAATTCTAATTTACCTAAGAAAAATGACTTAAAAACAATTATTATGAACATATCTAATCTAAATCTTATTAAAATATTATATCTTCATTCTAGAAATATATTGGGTAGTAAAATGTTTCTGTACATTCTTGCAATTATACCACTGTGAAAAGAAACATCATGTGATTTTCACAAAGATAAATGTTTAGGAATCCATCCTCAATATACTAAATGAAAATATGTTCAATTATTTTCCTAAAAAAGTGAAAGGGCCAAATTAAGGTCACATATCAAGAGATTATTTTTTAAACAAATTTAGACTTTTGCTGTTTCAAGTTTGTTTTGATGATAAACCATTGCTGTGGAGTAGATTTCGACCCATAGTGACCCTATAGGACAGAGTAGAACTGCCCCATAGAGTTTCCAAGTAGCAGCTGGTGAATTTGAACTGCTGACCTTTTGGTTAGCAGCGGAGCTCTTAACCACTGTTATAAATGCATTCATAAACTACAGCCTTTTGGAGATACAGTGCAGGAGTTTGTAAGAGGTTAAGGCTAGAGGTAGAGATTTATGGAGTTATCTATATAGAGGTGATAGCAGAAGCTGGAAGGGTACTCATCCTTTTATCCAGTATCATCACTACAAATTTTCCCAATTATCTTACTGTCTAAACATTATAACCTATTTAGTCTTCTGCAAATCTGACAATCTATGGTATATAATAATGTCATATATTCGGATCACTTTCCAACAGACAGCCCATCCATATACACTATATTTTAGTTTGATTTTCAAGGAACTCCTAGTGTTTTCTGAAATGTCCTCAGAGTAAAGAAGTAAAATACTATATATACCATAAACATAATTTTCAAATTTGAAAATCATAAAACATATTATTTATTTTACACCAAATTATAAAATCAGACTGTAAGAGAAAGGCAAATCATGTATTTGAGAACTATTATATAACACATAAACTAAGTTGATAAAGTTCAAAGACCTTTGGCATTAATTACTGTGGGTAATTCAGGAATGAAAATTATCGAAACCAAAGGATAGGGAAAACATAACGTGAGTTATCTGTTAATTCCAAATAAAGGAGGTTGTAAAGAACAACAGAATATATGACAGAATGTAGAGAAAGAGGAAAACTGTGACTCTAATTTTCATCTAATGAGGAAAACTGTGACTCTAATTTTGATCTAATCGTATCTTAAACCAAATAGTCGTCTCAATTCATACGGTCTTTAAATCCTGAACTAAAAACACATGCTGAAGTTTATGCCGTAACTGTGGCAAACATATCATCAGACTGATCCAGCTGTTAGATATAATTAACAATTTAGCACATACCCCACAGACAAAATGTCATGCAGACTGGCTACACCAAGACGTGAAGGATGATTCAATTTTAATATTGTTTTCATGATTACAGTACTCTATGAGCCTCAGTGATTATGGAAGTATACTTGTGATGTCAAATATAATATAATCACACTATCTAAGAAGGAGACTTCTAAGACACAGTTCCAGTATTTGGAAGTTCGCAGATCTGTTACAGGGTCTGCCTGGTAAAAAAGACCAAAGACCCAGTCAAGCACACATAATTCAGGAGGCCTGCCTGCCAGCAATAAAGGACGAAATTGGATACTTGGTGAGATTAATTACCTAGATAGAGTTTGATAATGCAAGTCAAATGGGAATGTAATTAAAGTGCACCTTCCATGAAAATTATTCATTGCTGATGGATCAGGTGACAGATAAATCAAAAGGCATTTTAAAAAGTGTACAGGTTAACTTGAAGCAGGTCTGTACTCTTTACAAAACTCTGTAATTGCAGGTGTGGAATTCATTCTTGCTCTCCTATCCTCATCATGATACCACAAGACAAAAAGGTAGACTGTATTATAACCTATTAGAAACAGAAGCCAATAGAAAAACCATTAGGATCACAGTTACAAACAAAAGGTCAGATAGACTGGAACCAGTTGGCTGGCAGCTTTCAGAATAGAATATCACTCGACATTCATACCATAATGGGATTGCAACCATAAAAGAAGGCAAGTGATGAATTAATAAACTGACTAGTCCCCAGGGTGCAATTCTTACCGATGAAAGACATTCTGGGGTAATCAAACAGAGTTATAAATTAGATAAATTGAATAGCACAAGAAGTATTTTACATCATCATTATTAAATAAAGTCTTCCTGGATGTGCTGCTAATTCTCTACTGTCATTATATTTATTTACAGTCTAAGAACAATAAAAAACAGTATTCTATAACAACTCCAGGGTAATTTCAGTTACCTAGAGGGATACTAAATCTAATTTATATGTTGAGTTTCCTAGGTATGTTTATTATACACCTGACAACAGACAGATGTAACAAAATGTCCAATTAAATGATAGTTACTGGAAATATGGCTTTACGTGTTACTCATTTGCCTGCCCTAACTAACGAACACATTTTGATTTTACTGACATGTATAAAGAAAATACATAATAATTTTCTCATCTGTGAGAACAAATTTTATGTTGAACAGTAAAACTGTATCATGTAGTAGATGGCATAAGAAATTCACAAAAAGAAGAGTTACTATCAGAAAAAAATATAATAACAACCTTAGCATAAAAGTTGGAAGTTCTTGTTTTATGGTAAACTTTAAATAATGTGACTCTTGACTTACTATTACAAACCCTCAAATAATTGTGTGACTTCTCAAAAAAATTACACTTTCTTTTTAAGTTTGAAATAAGACAAAATTTGAATTCAAATTCCAACAGTCCATCCAAATATCACATAAAAATCCTTCAAATTAAAAGTTGATCAAATAATAAAAATCTATTTTGCACTATCACCTAGAGGCAATTAAAAGGCTCATTACAAATAATTTAACCTAGTTCTAATGAAGTAATATTTCTAAAATTGTTCTAAAGAAAAATAAATTATACCACAGTAGTTCTTTACACATGTTGAAAACTCTGAAAGTGAAAAAATTCACATGCAAACACATAACACATTTTAGAGATATAAATTTGATACACAGAGTCTGTTTGTGTTTAAAGTACTAAAAGTAAATGTATAAAAATATATGTCAGGAAATTAAGTGTTTATACTAATCCTTTGTGAAACGTTACTGATTAAAATTGAAAACAGGTATGTCAAACACCTGATGCATTTTATCAGGAGACTTGCTCTTTACATTCCCTGCAGAGGTTCCAGTTAGTAACTTAATCCCAACCAAACTATAAAGCAAACGATCATGATTTGTCAGATTAGCTGATGGTTGTCCAGAAAAATTGTCTGAAAAGAGTCACCAGAACACTATAATTAAGATCCATTCATCCATTTCATCCCTGGATTGAAGAAAATAATGAAACACAAAAGTAGTCAGACAGCAGCCTATAGGAGATCAGTTAGTATCTTTTCAAATATAACCCCAGTATTCATGCAGCAGGTGCTCCAGACGTAACTTACAAATTATATTAAAATCCATGGTTTGTTAAAATAGTATCCGGCCCTACTGTTCTTTGTTTATGCAATCTTTAAAGATAAAGTAAATGTGACTGACTAGAAATAAAAGGTAAAGGTTTATCGTTACTAACAAATACTGAAAATAGAAGGATAAAGTCTCCAAACTTTCAGGTTGTTCTCATACTTTATGTATAGATGAACAAATGATATGGGACATATTTTTTTAAAAAATCTGTTAGAGAGAAGAGAAACTAAGAAAAAGAAATATAAAAATAAAAAGTATAAACTTTAACTGTATATATAAAATTAGTAACAAACCTGAATCTCTCAATGAAATGTGTATAATCAGTCATTGGATTTTATAGCAATATTTGATATTAAGAATGACAATAAGTATATTAGAGGAGGTATAATAATATATGCATAGTTTATCCTTATAGAATTAACATCTTTCCTTTTATGACCTCTGTTTCTGAGATTACCAGGTTCTCAACAACAAAATTTATGTGAGGCTAAATTTGGGTTCTTGGTGATGTTAAGGTGTCAAAAACAGGATGAGATGTCAAAATGAGGAGAAAACAAGGTTATGATAATGAATTGGAAGAGAACAAAGGCAGTTATTTTTTTCCAAAGAAAATTCAGGCTAATTCTCTTAGAGTCATTACTAGTCTGATAAATGTTGTATGAAATCAGCATAAAAAGTAATCTATTACAGTTCAATTCAGCACACATTGAGCATTTATACCACACGTGCCATAGTGTTAGCCCTTGTTTTCAACCATGACAAATATGATTCTGACATTTTCTACTCCATGTTGTCTAGCAAAGCTGTTTATCACGGTTCCAAACTGTCAACTCCAATGGACTTTTTTCTGTCTTCATTCTATTGACCTCCTGTAACATTTGATTCTATAATCAACTGATTCTGAGAAAATTTCCCTTCCCTTGGTTACTGTGACAGTCCTCCAATCAGACTGGCCTGGCCACCCCCTTTTGGTCTTTGTCATATGCTTTTCATAGTCTCCCAGCTCCTTACTGTTAGTGTTCTCAAAACTCAACCTCAAACTTTTTAATTATACCTCCAACTTCTCCTCCCAGGAAAATCATTCACTAACTCACCACCTATATATAGGCTTATGACTCCTGCATCTATTATATTTAAGCCCTACCACCATCCCAACATCTATTCTCTTAATTCCCAATGCATAAAGTAAAAATTTGCTTTGATACCCTATGGCTTCTAAAACTTCCCCCTTACTCACATTCTGTATACCAAGCCAATGATGTGCCCTAAAAATCATGTGTAAAGTAAATTTTTGTAAAGAAAATCATAAATAGAAATGCTCCTCCTTAAATTTAACAGAATCCCATAGATATTATTTTACGAGGTGAAAAATCATTCAATAATTTTGAGTAAACTGGGTTTTCACATACTACATTTACTTCTTGTATGGTATGTATTTTAAGAAATTCTCATTTTAAGAGCATTAGATGGAGGAATTAGTCAATTATTTAATAAATTTGTATTTATAAATTTCCGCATATTTCTGCAGTACCAATACCAACCAACTCTGACTTCACATACCCCTAATTATTATCTTTATTCTAACAGACAGAATGTGAAAATAGTAGAAAATTACAGGTAAGTAATATTTCTCTGCTTGCAATCACAGGTATGCCAAATAAGCTTTTAACTAATGTGCTAATTTAAATGCATATATGTTATTCATTTTAATATGCCCTTTTCTTGTAATGATAATACTGGATAATTCACCATTAATTTGGTATTGGCTCCACCAGTTCCCTTTCTGATTCACTGCATTTAATTATGAATTTCTACCCAGAATTAAGAATGTATATATGCTCATAATATACATGAAATTAAAGCACATATAGTTATAACTGTCTGTATATATGTCTACACATACAAATACATCAGATAACAGGTGGTGCAGCCTGACATAACAGGAGCTATGGGTATTGTGCTTAAGAGTTTTAGCAATATTTGAATAAGGTATGCAATAGTGATGTGGCTTAACCAACATCTCTGCGTTTATTATCATGTTTGCCATTATGAATACTATGCTCAGACAATGTTCTGTATCTTTCTACATACTGAAGTTAATGACCAAATATTATTAAAAATTGGGACACTAATTATCTGATGTCAACATGCTATGGATAATTAAGAACTGTGCACTTTGAAGCTATGCTAATTGTTATTCGCAGATCTCCTTTTCTCGTCCTTGTGTCTTAAACAAGGCAAGCATCTACAGGTCTGTATGTACATCTCTGCCACATACTTTGTCACAGAACATACATCATCTGCTCTGCCTCTTCCCCGATTAATTTTGTTGGGTTGTAGTGATGATCTCTCCCTTTGTGACTGACCTCTCTGTAAATGGAGTGCAGGAAATTTGAATAATTTTTTCCCATTTTTGTGCTTTTTTTTTTAACCTCTTAATTGATCCTTGTTCGTTGCTTACAATAGCACAAAGAGAATCCAATTCATAAAACAGCTGAAATTGAAACAATAATCAGGCTTTTGCAGTTGTACTTGACAGATCTGAAAAGCAAGATCTTTTTTTTTTTTTTAATTGTACTTCAGGTGAAGGCTTACAGAACAAATAGTTTCTCATGAAACAGAAGTACACATGTTATTTTATGACATTGGTTAACAACCCCACAACATATCAACCCTCTAACTTCTCAACCTCTTTTTTTTTTTTTTGGTAAAAATACACATAGCCAAAGATACACCATTTCAAAAATTGCTACATGCACAGTTCAGTGACATTGACTATGCTCTTTGAATTGTGCTGTTATTCTCACTTAAGATGAACGCTTACAGAACAAAATAGTTTCTCATTTAACAGTTACTACAAATGTTGCCCTATGACAATGGTTAACAATCTCACAACACATCAACAATATCCTTACTCAACCTTAGGTTCCCTATCCCCAGCTTCCTTGTCCCCTTCTGCTTTCTGGCCCTAGTCACTGGACTCCTGTACCTCGTTAGTCTCATTTGGTTTTATGGGGCTGTCCACTCCCAGGCTGAACAGTGAACCTCGGAGGTAACTTCACCACTGAGCTAAAAGGGTATCTGGGGGCCATACTCTCGGGGTTACTCCAGTCTCCTTTAGGCCAGTAAATCTGGTCTTTTTTTTTGTGAGTTAGAATTATGCTCTACATCCTTCTCCAGCTCTGTCCAGAACCCTCTGTTGTGATCCTGGTCAGAGCAGTCAGTGGTGGTAGCCGGGCACCATCTAGCTGTACTGGACTCAGTCCGGTGGAAGCCTTGGTAGCTGTGGACAATTAGCCCTTCGGACTAATCTTTTCCTTGTATCCTGTTCCCTTCATTCTCCCTTGCTTCCGAAGGGATGAGACCAGTGGAGTATCTTAGATGGCCGCTCACAGGCTTTTAAGACCCCAGACACTACTCACCAAGGTAGAATGTAGAGCATTGTCTTTATAATCTGTCATGCCAATTGAACTAGATTTTCCCTGAGACCATGGTCCCCACAGCCATCCGCCCAGCAATTCAGTCCCTCAGGGAGTTTGGATGTGTCTATGGGGCTTCCATGACCTTTCCAGTGTTCTCTCCTTTACCTTATTACTTGGATCAGTTGGTTAAAACTGTTAATGATCCTCTTGGATCAATGTCTTTTCCTTGTAGCTGTAATTTACTGCATTGGTGAATCAGTACAGATATTCTTGTGGATGGCTCTGCATCATTCCACCAGACTGCATGTCTGAATCAAATTTGCTTCAATTCATCACCAACAAAGCAAGGAATAAAATAATCAACATTTACTCTCTTAACATTGGTACTGAACACAGAACAACAATTAATGCTTGTCAATTTAAAGACTATCTCCTACCTTTTTCAGGGTAATGTCCCTCAGCTTATCCAGGCTAGATATGGTGTGTATGGTAGGAGGTAACAGTGGGTAGGAAATGGGACTGTGGGGAATGTAAATATGTACTTCAAATTTATAGGCCCAAATTTTTATAATCAGCATCAGCATCATCATCATCACCAGTTAACATTATGTATACTAGTGTGTACATGAATAATGTATGAAAATACCATCCACTGGATTTTTATTCTCTGATATGCAGCTTACTGATTTCTTGCCCTTAAATGAAATTTTAAAATTGTTTTTGTATCCACAATGCTACCTCTTTAATAACACTTACGGGAAATGGCCACAATAGCTTGCTACATAAGAACCAAGTAAACAATTTATGGATCTCAACCTGTTTTCGGAGTGGAACAGCACCTAGTAAATCAGATACTAGTTTTGGTCAACTAAAGATTAGCCAAAAAATACTTCTTGATTCCATACATATTGGAAATATTTTACAATATTTAATTGTTAATTTAAGTGTTAATTTGTATTCTTAGCATAGTAATCCTATTATATAACATATGACTTGCTGGTTTTCATGATTTATAATTGTGCAATAGTTACAGAAAAAGAAAGACTAGATCTAATATATATTGACCCATGGTTGTACCCCGAAAACATTCTGTATATTTTTCTTAAGTCCCTGCTATTAACTTGTTTTTTGTCTTTTTCCCCCTAAATCATATTTCAGTTAAAAGAGAGTTTATAGATCTCACTTGAGCAAACTACTTTAAAAATAAAGTGGTTATTTCTTTATAAATATTTTTGCAGTGGATGCATTTTCAAACTCTACAATCTCCACACAACAAACTGACAGTAGCAAAATGAAGGATCTCCTAATAAAGGCAGAACATATAGTAAGAATTATTTACATAATCCCATCATTATACCAGGATATACTATACCAGGATAATGATCCTAATGGGCAGTCATATATTTTTTGAAAAGCCCATTTACAGGAGGCTTAATTTTAATGATTTAAATTGTATTTAAATCTCCAAAATAGAGGGCTATAAAAACTTTCTCACAAGAGAATCCTGAAATGGCACTCACATCTTAATCATATAGAAATTGCTGGTTTAAAAATGCTAAGAATATGACAAACTTGCTCAAGCTTGAAAATTCAGGGACAAAACTCATAATTTACTTTGTACTGAATGTCCTGCTACCATAGATGTAGCACCTTCCATAATTTATTAGATAATAAGTTAGCTCTGTTAAGAAAAACTGTCCTGGATATCAAAAGGAATAAATTACTATTGGTCTTTCTAGCACTTACTAAAGCATTTCACTGGACAAGTTTAGTATTTTTCTGTTGGTAAAGAATCATAGAAATGCATGATAGGATGAAATTAAATTATCTCAGGGAAGGGTAGTATTCTTATTGGACAGATTAACTCTTTTTTCCCAGACACTTAAACATCATTAAGTACAAAGTAGCAATTCTGAGACTAAAGAATTTAAGTAAAAATTAAGATATGTTCAATGGAAAATGAGAGAAACACTAATTTTCTTTCAGATATCTATAAATAAAACTTCCATTGAACAATATCAGATTAACTTGTCACCTTAACCCCAATATCAGCATAAATAATTCATTACAAATATTTATAATATTAGAAAAGGGTGGCAGTGGGATGGCAAGATGAAGGGTGGAGGTTAGGATACAGGTTACTTAGTGTCATTTCCTAATATATGTTTTAATTGAGAAAAATCATAGCACAGCTATTTTCTGTACTCTCAAACATTCACAAAACTACAAAGAGGGAAAATATAATAATTTATGAAAAGCTGCTGTCATGTTTTAAAATATCAGTCCTAAGTAGTAACAAAAAAAAAAAAGATCTCAAATCAGGGTCCCTGTTTGTGCTTTCTTCTATAATCAGTGTGACATAAAAAGGTAAATTATATTTTCAAGAAGTTTTCAAAATATGGAATATTGCAAAAGTTTTTAAAGTTAAAGGTTTTTGTATTTCTAATACTTTAAGTTTTTGTCTAAAACTCTGCTTATACCAATTTATGGCGGAAAACTCATTTTAAAATTTTAAATATATCTACAGTTTGATGACCAAATCACAAAATTTCAGTTTCAATACATGATCATATGTAGCTGTTGCATAATTTAAATAAAAGTATATCGTTTTAATTAAATAAGCCTGGGTGGTTCAAATGGTTAACATGCTCAGCTCCTAATTGAAAGGTTGGAAGTTTGAGTCCACCCAGAGGTTCCTCAAAATAAAGGGCTGGAGATCTACTTCTGAAAAATCAGATATTCTAAATTCTATGAAACACATTTCTACTCTGATGCGCATGGTGTTGCCATGAATCAGACTCAACTCCACGGCAAGTAGTAAGTTCTAGTTATTAATATTAAAGCCAACATAGTTGTATTCCACTCATTAAAATTTTTTCAAAATAGTTCTTAAAAATATTATATATATAATTTATTTTTTTCTTTAAAGACTGTCATTGATTAAAACATATATATGTATATTTTATGTAAATATACATATAAACTCATTGCCGTTGAGTCAATTCCAACTCATAGCGACCCTATGGGACAGAGCAGAACTGCCCCATAGGGTTTCCAAGGAGCGGCTGGTGGATTCGAACTGTCAGCTTTTTGGTTGGTAGCCGTAGCTCCCTGTAGCTGTTAACCACTGCATCACCAGGGCTCCAAATATACATATAGATGTATATTTTAAAATTAAAGGTGTCACTAAAATACTTAAGCATTAAAAAATCAAATTTTACTCACATAGTCTGAAACTCCAGCATATGAATTAATAAAATGTCCTGCCCTGTGGCATGAATTAGCATGACTGAATCCTGCTCTGCCTTTCAGATACCTCAGGTTTATAAAATGCTTAGAATCATAACAGAAATGGATATTTTGAATAGTTTGTTATAAAAAGAATCTTAGTCAGTTGATTTTCTTTTGCAGATGGCATAAATGTGCATTTCTATGTTTTTAAAAACAGCATTATTTCCACAAAATGTATTTTTTTCCCCATTTATAGCTTGTGTCATCTTGTGGAGATACTGCATTTAATATTACTTGATATAATCAGTACCTGCTCACACACACCAATATATTTTCTTTACATCATGTTCCCTTAAAGTATAAAATCAAGCTTATAAATTTCTAAGAAACATCAAAATACATAAATAAACTGAGTTTATTTTATCTAAAGAACACATAACAAGACAGACTACTATTTTAAATAATTGAAGACAGATAATCTGGGTCAATTTGTGAGAAGAAATAGTGTTAAGTTACATTAATTTGTGTGAGTAAAGATATTTCTGACAAAGGCAATGACTTCTGGTACTGTCTTTTTTGGTATAATTTTTGCTTATGTATAACATTTTATCATAGAACTCCATAGTTATATTTTATTTGGAACATTATATTAGCATCACAAATCAAAGTAAAGGGAATACTGAAGCAAATCTTAATTTCAGCAGAGAAATCAGACCTTGGCATTGGAAAACATAAGGGAAACTAGTCAAATTAAAATAGGCATGGCTACCTTTAATTTTCTTGAAGAAGGGCAATAAAATCATAGCCAGAAGACAAATACTATATTTATCAATGCTATCTCCCAGAGATTATATTCGTTGTTAATATCCTCAGGAAATAACACTTCCTAGTATGTCCCCTTCTCATTCAACAGTGCTTATCATCAGGCCATTGAATCAATCTGCAAATTCCCATATAAACTTGTATAGGCAAGTTTTTCATCAGAAGTCCACGATCATATTACATAAACACCCTTAATAATTATGAGGTAAGCAAGTTCCTAGGTGGCACAGTTTGTGTGCTAACTGCCAACCTAAAGATTGGCAGTTCAAACCTACCCAGAGTTACTGGAAGAAAAGGCCTGGCTGTGACCTGCTTCTGTTAAGATTACTTATAGTCAAGGAAACCCTATGGAGCAGTTCTACTATGTAACACAAGTGGTTGCCATGCATCGGGGTCAACTCCATAGCAACTAACAACAACAAGAAGCAAATACAGTGTGCTTGACTTCAATAATCTTGGTGACCTTTGTAAAGTCATACTCTCTTTTTAAGTCTCAGCTTTTTAACTGTAAAATGGTATTAATACTTGCCTTACCAGCCTCACAAATTTACTTCAAATTCTAACATAATACTGGTGTAAGTCATATATAAATCACTCATCCCTAAACAACAAAATTGATGCTGAAGAATACAGGTTTTTTTTTTTTTTTTGAGAGAGAGAGAGACTCTGCATCTTTGAAAAGAATTAAGATGTCTCTACCATAATGACAGATTCTCTGATGTTTTCTCATATTTTCAAAACTTGTCTTCTACATAGTTCCCTCCTTCCCCCACCGCCCGCCCCCGCCCCAAGAATCACGGCTAGACAGAGGACTTTTTTTTTTTTTAATAGCAAACTACTATATGCAATACATCACATGTACTGTGGAAGATACAGAAAAGTTTAAAACTTAAATCAGGGTCAATTATGTCACTTGTCTGTTCAAAAAACATTCAGGTTTCCCCTACTGTCAATCAAGAAGGTCTATTTTCCTAAAAATAGACTTTCCCATAAGTCTGTCCCACAAATCTTTATTGATCCAGTTTATACTACTATTCTCTAAACACATCTTGAACGCTATCCCTCTTATTCTTTTACATGATTTAACTATCTTTAGTGGATGTTGTAATGGGCTGCTAACACCCCCTTTGGTGAAGGGCAGAAGAATTTATTTGCCCAGCTGCTAAAATAGCTCCCAGAGATCAAACTTCAGTTATCTGCCCCCTTCAGAATCTCCTTGTATGTAACGACATCTTGTTCCTTCCATTGCCTAAAGCTAATGTCTGGATGACACAGAAGTATAAAAGCTTACCACCCTCTCTTCAATTCCGGAAAATTCTGAAGGTCCATTACAGATGGAGAGCACCTCCAAGGGGTTAGCTGAGGACTCCAATGAGACTACATCATAGCTCAACTTCCCCTCTACTCATTCCTGCTCCCTTCCCTTCTCTTCTAATGATGTTGATCCTGAATGCACTCCCTAATAAAACTCATTAATTTCCATCTATGTATCTACTTCCTGAGGAGCCAAACTTGGTAAACTACGTAAATCCTACACCTCTGTAAAGAGGTATCAGTTTTCATCCTAATTCCTTAGTGATGCTTTGCAGAGTACACTAAAAGTTTTCAACAACAGTTTCTGTATATAGGTAGTCCCCAACTTAGGGCAGGGTTTGTTAGGAAAACTCTCATAAATTAGTTTTGATGTAAGCCGAATACCTCTTTTTTTATTATTATTATTACCTTTTATTATCAGTATCTTTATAAATCCAATCTTCATATGTCTTTGGGGGTTGTCATGAGAATGACTACATCAGCAAATTACACAGTGCAATACTGTATGTAGTACATATTACCAACAAGAAGATGTACAAAAAATAAAAAAGAACAGTTTAAGTGCCGTTCGTGGTAACTCGAACTGTTCTAAGTTGCAGACTACCAGTACATATCACTCAGCAATCAATGATTTGCAATCAACAGTGATTAATATACAAAAAAAGCTCTGTTAGATGGTGGAGAAACAGATTAAAATGACACAGTTCCTGTCCTGAAAGATAATGGCTAAGTCCCTTTGAGGAGAGATCACATATTAAACTTTTGTATTGTCTTTTCTAACAAAGTTAAAAATTACTTGTTTAAATTATGTCAGAGTGAATGAAGATATTATAGAAAGAGATAGTAATTTTAGGGTGATCTGTTTTTATTAACTTTCACACTTCTGCAGACCATTTTTATACTAATTTCTTTGGTCTGTGGAAGGACTGTAATAGCAATTACAAAGTTTTAACTTGGTGGGTGGGTCCTCTTGAGGGCCTAGAGTATGACTTACTTGCTCTAGACACAGAAAAACCATATCCATTCTTAGAGAGTTAAACTAACTGGCATCTTTTCTGTGAGGGCTTCCCTTTTTCCCCAGGTAGAATGAAACATTCCTTCAGCATGTTGTTCTATAGCATGCTTCACATTATAGTTACATGTATCATCATCGATGTGTGAATAAATGTATATCTGCCATAGTGTCAACTCCTCCTAAGGAAAGGACCATTCTTAACCTTCATCTCAACAGCATCTAGATACTAAGTGCACACTAAGTAGTAATTATAGATACTAAGCTGAATACAGGGTCGCTATGAGTGGGAATCAACTCAATGGCAACGGGTATGGGTAAGCTTAATTAATATTAAAAAGCTATATTTAAATATTCAGCTCTTCAGAAAACTTGAAGTTTTAAGACCTATTTGTTCAAGACAGCTTTCAATGTAAGGGAAAATGAGGATCATAATGCCATAAATCAAACGCATACAGTTTTTCCCTCACATATTTTTTAAACATTTCCAATGTACATAAGCTGGATCTCCGTGATTCTGCCCTTAATAGGTCAGTATCATTCTTAATAAAACAAACATCATTACAAAGGCATATATATTTCAGTCACCTTATATACAGCACATGTTACTGATAAGTAAATACAAAAATTATACAAATATTAATATTAATAAGCTTACTTTTTCATATACTTATCTTAGATATTGGTTTAAATAAGAACTTGGATCTTAAGATAATTTGTGACTAGATAATATACACATTTTATATAGGCCAAACGAAACTAATTTCTCCTTCTTACAAAATTATAACACATAATTGCCAATTCTGGGCCCCCCATTGTTTTTCCCCACATTGCAACATGTCTTAGTTACCTAGTGCTGCTATATCTAGTGCTGCAATAACAGAAATACCGCAAATGGATGGCTTTAACAAACAGAAATTTATTTTCTCACAGTTTAGGAGGCTAGAAGTCTGAATTCAGGGTGCTGGCTCTGGGAGAAGGTTTTCTCTCTCTGTTGGCTCTGGAGGAAGGTCCTTGTCTTTTCTGAACTTCTGCTCCTGGGCAATCTTCATGTAGCTTGGCCTCTCTCATCCCCCATCTCTGCTTTTCATACGCTTGTTTAATCTCTTTAAATCTCATGAGATTGACTCAAAATACAACCTACATTAATCCTGCCTCATTAACATAACAAAGACAACCCACTCTAAAATGCGATTATAACCATAGGCATTAGGATTTACAACACATATTCTGGGGGGACACAGTTCAATCCATAACATTCCACACTTTGGCCCCCTAAAATTCATGTCCTTGCAACATGCAAAATGCATTCACCCCATCGCATCACAACAAAAATCTTAAATCAACTCCAAATCCAAAATCCCATCTTCTGAATCATCTAAATCAACTATGGGTGACACTGTTATCTGTTTCCAAAGTACAATGGTGGAACAGGCATAGGTAGACATTTTCATTACAAATGGGAGAAACTGGAGGGAAGGAAGGGATAACAGGCACCATCAAGTCCAAAACCCAGCAGAACAATTTATATTAGCTCTCAAGGCTTGAAAATAATCCTCTGTTCTCTGAGACCATCTGGGCAATGGCCTCACCCTCCAGACTCTGGGTGTTGGCCATGCCCTCTAAATTCTGGGTGGAAGCCCCTCAGCCCTGGGCTTCAGCTCTGTCTTCCAAGCCCACTGGGATGGCAACTCTGCTCCCGCTGCTTTGGGCAGCCCCACTCTCCTCGTCCATCTGAGTGGCGACCCTACCCCCTCAGCCCCGGAAGTTCTCGTTCTTCTGCCCCTGGGGCATGGCAGCTCTGTCCCTCAGCTTTGGGCAGTAGACTCATCTCCCTGGCACACACTTAACAGCAGCCCCACACTCCAGAACTGAGTTGGCAAAGATCCGACTCTTAGAAACCTGGGAGGCTGTAGCCCCATCTTTGAGATTCAGGAGACTATGGTACCACCCTTTGAAACCAAGAAGGCCCTGCTTCCTGTGCTCTTTCCAACAGTTCTGCTGATCTCCAAGTTACTCCAGGGATGGTCCTTTTCTCTTCTTGGAGAACAACAGACGTAGCTCCTGTGGCCTGTTTCCTGCCTGTAGAATTCCAAGTGACAGACAGCATTCTTTCTTTTTGTTCTTTCTCTGTTCCCTTCAGTCTAAGCTGATGTGTTTTCTGCTGTGATAGTTGGTTAGATCCATCAGTCACAGGTTTAATCTTCTTGCCATAAGATTATGTAGCCAGCCATGTCTTTGGTGAACATTCCAGAACAAGTGTCCTTAGTTTGTACAACAGAATTTTCCAAATCTCTAAGGTCTGTTTGCATTTTGCACAGTTCATTTTTAAGTCCATCTCTTTCCTCTCAATTTTACTATAAGTAGCAAGGAAAGACCATGCAACTCCTTTAAGATCTTACTTAGAAATCTCATCAGTCAGATATCCAAGTTCATCACTTACAAGTTCTACCTTCCACCAAATAATCTGAACATAATTCAGACAAGTTCTTTGTCACTACATAAAAAGTATCACCCTTCCTCCATTGTCCAATCACATGTTCATCATTTTCCTTTAAAGCCTCACTAAAAGCACATTTAATGTCCACATTTCTAGCAGCATTCTGTTGCTGGTGCCATGTATTCTCTAAGATGATATAGAGACTTTCTCTATAGCTCTCCTCATTTCTTTTTGAGCCCTCACCAAAATTTCCTTTGATATCCATAATTCTACCAACAGTCTCTTCAAAGCACTCTAGGCTTTTACTATTAGGCACTTAAAACTCTTCCAGCCTCTACCCAATTCCAAAACCACTTCCACATTTTAGGTATCTGCTAGAGCAGCACCCCGCTCCTGGTACCATCAAATTCTGTCTTAGTTATCTAGCACTGATATAACAGAAATACCTCAAATGTGTGGTTTTAACAAACAGAAATTGATTTTCTCAGTTTAGGAGGCTAGAAGTCAAAATTTAGAGTGTCAGCTCTAGGGGAAGGCTTTCTCTCTATATTATTTCTAGAGGAAGGTCCTTGTCTCTTCTGAACTTCTGCTCCTGGGCAATCTTCATGTGGCTTGGCATCTCTCTTCTCCCATCAATGCTTTCCACATGCTTGTTTAATTTATTTTATATCTCAAGAGATTGACTCAAGATACAACCTACACTAACCTTGCCTCATTAACATAAAGACAATCCATTCCAAAATGAGATTATAACCACAGACATAGACGTTATGATCTACAACATATATTTTGGGGGGACATAATTCAATCCATAAAACAATAAATAAAGATTTTAGTGTGTTTTGCCTCGACAAGTTAACAGAGTTATATAAATAGAGGATTAACCAGCATTCATGTTGCTACTCACTACAATAGCATTTTAATGACAATAAAGATTTTTTAAAGTTTTCTCTAGTATCATCTCATTTAAGAGGATAATAAAAGAAGGTAGATATTATTTCATACCCATTTTACTCATGTAGAATTTTAGTGATCCACCCAACAGCATGTGCTTCATAAGGGCAGAAAAGGGGCTGGAACCCAAGTTCTTTAATGTCAATGTCCCTACTTCTATCCTAAGGAAGGGACTGGAGGTCTTCAATGCACTTACATTTACACAAACACTGATATGGGCTGTCTTTTTCTTGAGTTCCAGGTTCCAAACTTAATAGTAAAGGAACTACGAAGTGTACACATTACCTTTCAAATACTGACTGATTATTTTCCATCCTTACTTTCTATTCTTTCCCAGACAGATGGAGATTCTCTTAGTAAACCTTTTATTCTAGGCATCAGGGAATTGTTGATGGGTGATAACTGACCAGAGATCCAGATTTAAATTCATTATTGAAGTGACTACAGCATAAACTAGGTAGAAGGTGATGCTATTTGGTTAATGAAGCATGAGAATTTCAAGAATTAATGCAGGTTATCATGGATAGTCATGAACTTAAAGTTTCCAATCACACCTCCCTTTATAAAGAGCAAAAATACTGGTGATGAGGGGGAGTGGGTATCCAAAAACAACAGAACAATAGTTATTACCATATTGCAAATTTCTTCCATTAAAAAATAAATTAAAACTTAAAACTACTACAGTTTAATTCCTTATTTAAATGAATTTGTTTGTGATAGTAGAAAAAGCTAACTGTAAATTCATGAGTTTTATCATTTGTGATGTAGTAGAGACTAGGCAATTGTGACTTAATATTTTAATATGAAAGTATAAACCTAGTTTTCTTTTTTATCCTTTGTTATATTTGTTCATTTAAAAAAAATTTAAGAGCTTCATTATGGCATAATATTCATAACATAAAACTTATTAATTTTAGGGATTCAATTATCTTAGTAAATGTACAGAGTGTGAAACCATCACAGCAATCTAATTTTTTACATTTCTATCACCTGGCAAAAAAGAGATAACAAGAAACTAGTTTGCTCTTAACCAGAAGACAATCAGAGCCATTTTACTTGACTACTGTGTGATATTTGATTCATGAATTTATGGAAAAATGTGACCTATTTAGCCCAAGTATTATTAACTTGAAAAATTAAACAGTAGATATTTAAACAGCAAGAAAACATCTCAAAAGTGGCATATGTAATAAACTCTATTTGTTGTAACAGTTCAGCATCTCTAGGTCTTATTCGAAAATTAATAAAATACCCTTTCTTACACTTGATATCAGTAGTAATAAAATAAAGCTATTCTCACTTAGTATGCTAAGAATTTCTATTAATGTTTCTAGAAGATAGCTCTGATGTCACAACCATGAACCTAAAATGTTTCAAACCCACTTACTGTAAAGTTATGGCAAATTTCAATATAAAGTAACATAAGTAAAAATACTCAATGTTAGTAAGTCCAGGTATCGGTTAAATCAGTTATTTCTTTTGTCCAATTTTGAAGATTTAAAAGTTTCTATGTTATTTTACCTTCAGACATTTCCTTTTACAAAGTAGCTCTGATTTGACATTGCCGTTTAAATAAACATCAGAACTTTTAGAATAAGAACCCATTAAGCCGTTCAAAATGGTAAGCATAAGACCATATGCACTGCTTTCATTCTGGAGATATAATTTAAACAAGTAACATTTATTAAAATTGGTATGAGAAGGAAGAATAGATTAATCTATGCCCAAGAATTTAGGATAAAACTGGTTAATTGTTGACAGCTAGCCAATGACCAAGAGGACCTTATTATAAGCCTATCATGATGCTCACACAACTCAATACTCTGGCGCAGGTATAAGTTTATTAATGACAATGGTATAGCACTTGGCTATGTCTAATACATAGCATATTCCTTCAGCAGTTAGAATTTTTCAAAAGATTGAGAAAGACCATGATTTCTGAAACCTTCTTCAGTAACAAGATATTTCTGAAGGTTTAGAAAGTCTATAATTTCTGAAACTCCCTTCCCAATTTTTATTCCCAGAACATACTCACCCCAACAAAGAATCACTGAGGAGAGCATCTCAAAGGCCAGTAAGAAAATATGTGAAAAACTGCTTTTTGGCTAAGCTACAAATTCACAATTATTGTGGTTATGCTATTTCTTTCAAAACCCTCATGAAATCTGCCAAGTACTTATTCCAGTATTATGGACATTACTGTGATCACAAATCTATTGATGAACTTAAAATTCCTTCATGCAAATGTAAATGCAGACTTACCACATATTACAAAGATCATATTCTATGTAGTAAAAATTGGGTAATACTAAGACTGTGCAGCCAACTTTTTCATTATTCTTAAGTATGTGCAGATAACGGTTATGAACATGTACCATACACACACACACACACACAAAAGTGAGAAATTTCCTATACCTCATTTTTCCAATATTTTACCTCTCCTCCTTCTCTACATCTTTCAACAGAATTACTTGTTTTACATCAGTCTTAACTGATTCACAATTCATCTCCTTTTATTTCTCCTGCCAGAACCTTGGAGGAGATGTTAATGAGTATAGTAATGGTTTAACAGGCAACAGGAGAAATAACAAAGAAAAGTTGAAGGTGTCAGTAAGCAACAACGAGCTAGAATGATCATGTTCTGTATAGACAAGTTAAATATTCAAGGGAGACATCTCACTTATGCTGGCGCATTATTCACTCAGTGAAGACAAACACAAAAACATACCTGCTTGACCAGTGGTGATACTGACAGCCGCAAAGAGCCTCTGGGACCGGCTTAAGTCAGAAACTCCATTTACAGCTTCAACTTCAAAAGTATAGTTAGCATGGGCTAGTAGGTCCATGACAGTGACATAGTTATCCTCTAATCCAGTCTGCTGGGGCATGTATCCAATGTTACTCCCACAAGGAACACATTCACCCTGTTCCCAACTGCACCGCTTACACAATATTCTGTAGGTCACATCGTTTCTTCCCCCATTGTCTGCAGGAGGACTCCATTCCAAGCTTACTGTGGTTTGGTTGATGTTAAAAATGAGGTTCTGTGGTGCAGATGGAGGTCCTTTGGAAACAAATAATAATAATAATAAAATAAGCAAACAAGCAAAAATAGAAATAACACAAAAGTAAAGAAAGGATCGGTGTGAGGCATTAAGCTAGTAGCTCAATTACCAAAGAGAAAACTAGTTGAAATGCTTTCTTTCACATAAAACATTTAATTACCTTTACTAAAGAGGCCATATAAAAGCCTTCTTGAATTTACTTGGCAAGAGGCTTTATTTATTTTCCATTTAATATGTAAAAACCAAAACAGGATAGCAACTGTTTGTACTTTTGCCATAGTCTTTAGCTACTTTTTTTTGCAAGTAATTAAAAAATAACAGTTAATACACCTAAAACAAACAGTTGTGCAGTTGTTTTAAAATACTTTTCCTTTAAACATATAACAGAGAATACATTTATTCATTCTTAGTGTACTCAGTAATTATTTATAGTAGTGTCTGGGGTTGGCTTTGGATTTGGATCTCTCAAAAAACCAAACCCACTGCCATCGAGTCAATGCTGACTCATAGCGACCCTATAGGGCAGAGCAGGACTGCCCCATAGGGTTTCCAAGGAGCAGCTGGTGGATCTGAGCTACCAACCTTTTGGTTAGCAGCCGATCGCTTAACCACTGCACTACCAGGGCTCCTTGGGTCTTTCAAAATTCATTAATTGAAGCACCAAGACTCTTGCTCAATTTACTGTTGGAATTTTAATCCAGAAGCCATTACTTTTTAATCACACTTCATATCCATGCAAGACTCCAATAATTTTTACATTTTATTTATATACATGTAAAAATGTTATTAAAATGTATCTTGATTTTGCAGACACAAGAATTACACTGAAGATGATCTAAGATATATCTGTTTTATAGTATTGTTTAACCTAGACAGACAGTTCATGGAAAATTTTAAGAAAATTTAAGTAAGACTGAGAATGTATTTGCAAACTCAATACCTATTTCAAGGATGCTACAATGTTACAAATGAGTGGAAGGGATGGGGAAGTTCTTCTTTACTTCATTTTCTTAAGAACTTACTTGTGCAAGCCACATACGGAGGGTCAGATGGAGCTCTATAATACCCATCTTCACATTCACATCTTGAGGAGCCTTCTTTATCAGAAAAACTGTGAGTTGGGCAACGAGAGCACTGAAGATCTTGAGAGGAAGATTTGTAGAACCCACGGCCACAGGCTGTGTAGGTAAAAGAGAAAAAAAAAAAGTGAAAATAGGAACATGAGAGTAAATAAAATTTTATTATTTTAATTTTAGTAATACATAGCAAAGAGAAAATATGCAATCCGATTTGTGGAAAAACAAGCTCTTTATGATAAAATATTTGTTTTAGTGACTATCAATAACCCAATTTTATGGTACTACTATTTTTAAAACAAAATAATAAAAAACAAAAAAGATACAACAACTTGCACATGCAGTTGGAATCAGTAATTGCAAAGTTTCGCGTCCATAATTGAATACCACTATAAGTTATTTAGGCTGATGGTATCGTACATTGAATATATTGAATACATCCAACATATTCTTAATAAGAAGTACATGAGTACCTATTTAAATTTTAGTGACTTAAAATTTAACCCAATAGATAAACCATATCCATAAATAAATATTAGTGAATATTTAATATGAATTCAATTTTAATTTTTAATTTCTTATTTTCAAATTTATTTTTATGCCCTCAACTTGAGCATTGTTCAGAAAATTATATGTTCACTGTTAGGGAAAAAATCAGCAAGTCTAACTTACTGAGATGGTATATTCTCAGAAAGAAGTTGAGCCTTTACTTTTTTTCGCATGCTGAATGTATAATGCATAATTCTGATATAATTGAAATTTCACCAAAATCATCTTTTGAGTTTCAAATGAAAGATGAGTATTTTAGGTAACTTACAGACTTAAAGCAATATTATATTGCAATAGATAGACAGACAGATGATAGATAGGTAAACAGTCAGAGATAGCTATATGGTGAGATAAATGAATATTTAAACAGAATTTTAATCATCTCTTTGTTAAAATATGATTCACTATTGCCCTCAGAAGCCAATCAGCTTTTCTGGTAGAAAGCACTTGCAAACATACTAGATAACAAAGAAGTTTAAAGCATCTTCAGGTTTTTAGTAGAAGTTATAAATAGAAGGCACAGAGAGAACAATGACATTGATTACATGATAATGAAACAAAAACATAACACTTTAAAGCATTTCTGAAAATACGATCTTGTCACCTAAAAAAATGGTTACCTGGTAGGTTAAAGGATTTAGCATGGATTTCTCAGAATGAAAATTCTTTTTTATGAACCTTAGGAATAGTTTAAGTATTCACATATCTTGATCCATATATTATCTGTAACTCAAAGAGCACAGCCTATGATTTGTTACTTTATAGGCATCTCAGAGACAATATCCCACACAATAGAATATATGATGCTTTACTCACAAGCATTAAAAGTAAAAACAGAGAGAGAGAAGTGTCCTGAGAGACAGAGAGAGAGAGAGGGAGAGAGAGATGTGTCCTGAAAATCTTTAATGACATTATGTATTTATATGTATATTTACTTGCTTTTTAAATGAAGGGTCGGTTAGTGAGCAGGGAGGAGACAGGGGACACAATGGCAACATGATTTTGTATCTACTAAGTAAAAAAAAAAAATTGTTGCAGTTGAGTTGATTCTGACTCATAGCAGCCCTACAGAACTGCCCCATAGGTTTTCCAAGCAGTGGCTGGTGGATTCAAACTGCCGTCCCTCTGGTTAGGGTTAGCCTCTGAGCTTTCAAGACTTCCAGTATTAGTAGGTAGCAAACTACCAAGTGAAGTCCCTCGAAATTCTCATTCTCCCTTTGCAAATAAAGCTTTTAACTAAAGGGTTATTCCCACTTTCCTCACAAATAAGGAGGTGCATTTTTTTACTTAACATGATTTATAGAATGCATATGATGCCTAATGTAGAAAAAATTAAAACCCTTATCACTCCAATTTCAAATTACGTTAAATTCCATTAGCATTTTAACAGACGGGAAAACATATCTGAAGCAAAAGGAACCTGTTCTTGAAATAATTCCACTTTGTCTAGGTTAGAGCTGGATTTAAAACACAGGACTGATGACATTCAGCCGTGTGCTATTTCACCAGCCTTTACTGCTGAATAAGCCAAAGTTTGACACTTACTTAATAGTCTCAGGGGCTTTAGCATCCCTAAAAATTAATTTTCAATGGGTCCCTATTATACTTTTATTATACACGTTAATAGTTTAAAGCTATTACTTTAATTTAGAAAACTATGAAATAATACCCTAGCATACCTTACAGAGGAGATATTAAATAAGTATTCCCAATTTCAACATGCATTTTGGCACTGAAGATGCCTGCAAAATTATGGAGTACGTGTGTGGCTATTATTAAACAGATAATGATAGAGGCATTACCGGAAAAATGTGGTCATAAAAGTCTTAACATTTTTTCTTTGAAGTAATATTCTGTCTCAGTTCAGTTAATATTGAAAATAATAAGTTGTAACAAGATAGTTTTCATTTAACCTCTAAGAAGACTATCAATTTAGAGTTATTACAAATAAGTGCAAAATCCTTGGAGCTATGGTGTTAAGAATAAAGCCAAGAACATGTGAAGACATAAGCCATATCTCTTAGGGTAATAGTGGGCAATTGGGTGGTAAAAAGTTTGAAAAGAGAGTGACAGATGCTCTAAAAATTAGAAACTGTGATGTGATATCTACATGAAATAGAGAGGATCAAATACTCAGTGAGATAAATCAGGGAGAAGTGGCATATCTGAAGTCATCCACATAAGAAAGTATTAGATGAGCTCTCCAACTGCTTCCAAAAAGGCAACAAAGAAATCCAAGCAATTTTTGCTCTCGGTAAATGCATCTGGTTTTCCAGAACATACTGGAAAAAATCTTTAAAGGTAAATGCCTTCTGATACCTCAGTCAAAGACAAATTCCCTTTATACATAACTATGAAGTATACAAGAGTAACTTTCTAGAAATTGTGCAATAGCAGAGCTTCACATTTTTTTTCTTTGCTTTATTTCTCAATTTGTTCAATGGTATTTGAACTTGAAACAAAATCTAATGAATATAATATGTGCACTATGGTAAAATTAGTTATAATAAGAAACATACCATTTTAATTTCCTATCTTTTAATGATTTGGTTTTTTAACTGAGTATTCTTTTAAAAGTAGTCTTTCACTGTATTGATGAAAATTTGAGATATACAATTTATTTTAAACATTTAATTACTTTTGAAAAACTACTCTTTCACCTATTATTTTAATAACACTATTTTTCATTGTTACCACAAAGGCCTGGGATTGATTCTTTTGACTGTTGTTTCAATCCATAGGACCTTAATGAATAAAATAACATAAATTCATTATTCTAGAGTCAAGAACTATAATCTTGTCAGATTGCATAAACTAAGCAAGCTTTCACTTAGTCTGTTCTTTAAACAGAAAACCACCAAAGAAAAAGGGAATCTAGGACACACAAAAAACTTCTGTATACTAGACAGTAGCAATATGATCTACTATATCTACTAAATTTATTAGAATATGCTGTATAGTATTACAATATATGCTATATTTTCTACTGTAATAAAATAAATATGATTTATTATATTTAATTTCAATTATTTTAAATAAGAATATATATCTAACTAAATTGGTTCAAATACTATATTGAAACTTAAATTATTTTAAGGAACCACAAAAGTCAATAAGCCTTCCCATATATAACTAAATTCTAAACACAAAGATATTTCAATCAGCAGTGAAACCTGTGAGAGCCGGAACTTGATGGGACTGCCTTGTTTTTCTGGGTCTCACAAGTTTTCTACTTTGATAGGGTGCAGTCACCACTTTCCTCTTGCTCTCTATTTAGTGGGATATATTTGAGTTTTCCTTCTCTGACAAGTTTCCACCTTACACAGGTTCCAACTTTCACAGGTTTTACTGTATAAGAAAGTTGATATTAAAACTTCGCACAATGATACTCAATTAAATTATCCTAACCTTTAGGTACTTCCGTAGTTGTCTTCAATGGATGTCAAGCATTTAAGCAATGGGATGCCAGGCCTCATGAGGCAGTTTGTGAACAGTTAGGGTGCAGGTATAAATTCCTCTGTGTTCTTAAACTAAAATCCTACAGGCTGTTCTAAAAGCCACAAGCAAATGATCACACTTTGCACTTCTTTCAACCAAGCAATCATATGAAATCCAAAATCTCTTCCTTCTGAATGAGAGTGCAGATACCCAGACTTGCCCTGGTTCTTTATGTTTATGACCTATAGGGCTATGCTTGAGGGAAATCTTGTCTGATCAAATTCTAAGGGCTCCCTCCTGCAAACGAGTTATCCCAGAAACACCATATAATCTAGAGTTCTTAAATATACAAGAAAAATTTCCTGATTCTTAATGGGCTCTTTTTTTGAAAATCATAAACCCCAAGTTTCATCTCAGACATACCTGACACTATCCTGGACACTGAGGCACTGATAAGCCATATGCTACCCTGCTGTCATCCATGGATGCACATTAGAGACACTGAAAATGCATGGGCAGCATCCCAACTGAATCATTATCAGGGCCTACACATACTCTATATTTCTAGGTGTTGAGAACCACTGTCCTAGAGATTCTAGGTTTTTTAAGACTAGAAGCATCTCTAAACCCATATTAATGAAATATCTTCAACATAAAATTAATGAGAACTTTATAGATTGGAATTTCAAAAATCAAAGGTAAAAAAAATTAAAATCCATTAATCAACCAATTAAAATGGACAAGGATCTGAATAGATATTTTTCCATAGAAGATATACAAAGGTCAATAAATACATAAAAAGCTGCTCGACATCATTAGCTGTCAAAGAAATGCATATCAAAATCACACCAAGATACCACTCACATCCACTAGAATGGCTATTATCAAAAATACAGATAATAATAGTGCTAGTTTGGATGTGGAGAAATTGGAAAACTCATACACAGTTGGTGGAAATGTAAAATGGTGCAGCTGCACTGAAACACGGTCTGACTGTTCCTCAAAAGGTTAAACATAAAATTACCCCCTATATGATCTAGCAATTCCGTTCCTAGTTATATACATAAAAGAAATGAAAACATACGTCCACACAAAAACTTATACTTAGCAATACTGATAGAATTATTCATAATAATATTCAAAAAGTGGAAATGCCCAAATGTCCGTCAAATAAGGAATAGATTTTAAGAAGTGGTATATATACACAATAAAATATTATTGGGCAATAAGAAGGTATAATTTACTGATACATGCTAAAACATGGGTGAACCCTGAAATAATTATGCTAAGTAAAGAATATAGTCACAAAAGACCACATATTATATGATTCCATTTACATGAAATATCCAGAACAGGCTAACCTACAGAAAGAAATTAGTGGTTCCAAGACTCTAGGAGCAGTGAGGAAAAAATGGGGAGTGACTGCTAATGGTTATGGGTTTCTTTTAGGGGAGGTGAAAATGTTCTAAAACTGTGGTGATGCAAAACTCTGCTAATATAAAAATCATTGACTTGTACACTTTAATGGGTCAATTGTATGGTATGTTAATTATATCTCAATACATTTGCTATATATTTCAAAAAGGAATTTCAAATCTGAACATTAGGCAAACATGAAGAAAAAACAGAAAAATATACCTGTCTAGAATATATTAATTTGCCTTTCTATCTTCATCTATTTTAATAAGAGTTTAGGTCTAATAAACTAACTATAAATTACAAAAAAAACCATTGGAAAATTTATTGTCACTATACTCTTTTGTACATGTGTTCATTTGGGGTACATTTTTAGAGTCTCATAAATAATAACTTATCTGATGCATTCACTTTAATCTGTGGAGCAGTAATTTTATAACCTAAAATAATTTTTTATCTATCAAAACCAAAAAAAACCTCACTGCTGTTGAGTCAATTCTGACTCATACTGGCCCTTTAGGACATAGTAGAACTGCCCCACAGAGTTTCCAAGGAGTGGCTGGGGAATTCGAACTGCCAACCTTTTGGTCAGCAGCCAAGCTCTTAACCACTGTGCCACCAGGGCTCCTTTTTATCCATATCAACCTTACATTTAGGGGAGGTTTTTTGATATATAAAAATAGTTGTAATTAAATATCTGAGGAGGCCTTAAATATTATTACTTTAACCCACATGACTTTGCCAGACAAGGGCTGGTTTTCTTTTTTCCCTATCCCCTTCCCCAAATAGACTCTGCTTCCTCAAGGTCTTACTACATTTCCAGACCTGTGATTTAAAGCACAACTGAACTTTTTTTTGAAGAAATTATGTGTATGTGTGTAAAATATGAAGCTCTGCAGATGTTTCCGGGCCAGTTATGCAGCTGCAAAGAGTTTATTAATTATGAACTATAAGTGGATTGTTCTGTAATTGAAACTTTCTGAGCTTTAATATTATTGTAGAATCTACATACATATATAGTTAGGGATTCTAATGAATGCCATTATTTTATTTATTGCAGATGGAAATTTTACTTAATTCAGGCAAAGCCAGTCTGTTTCCATAGGAGCTTTCAAATATTTGTGTAATATTAATATCTATTCTTCCATAATACAAAGGGGAAAGCACAGCTTGTAGAAATAGTACACCCACTGCTCAAAGTGCTGACCTCATCTGGGATGGACAGATCCAGAATCTTTATTTTAATCCTATTGACAGAGCCTCAGTGGGAATAATTACAAAATTCTGCCTGAAATCCAGACCTCCTGTCACTGATATGCTATGATTTTTCACACTGAGAATGAACAGCAAGCAGGGAGGATAAAAACAACATGGTGTAATGAGCATATTATGGTTTGCGAGGCACCATCCATATTACCCTATAACAAACTAATAATAGTTTGGAAAAGAAACAATGTGGAATACAAAAGTTTTAATAACAGGTAATGAAGTGCTAAAAATCAGGAATTTTTCAAACTACAAAGAAAAATCCATTTCATATATATATATGTATGTTTGTGTTATTTGTATCATTAACATAATATATTATTGATATTATATAACAGAAAGGAAACAGATATAAAATAAAAAGGTTTTAAAAGTTTTGTTTTTAAGGTTTAGAATGGAAAACAAATAAAAGCAAATTATTATGTAAATGAAGTTTTTTTTCTCCTTTATTAAATTATCAGTTTGGAATACTGTCATACGCTAGGACGTTTACTGAGGTCTGGAACATTGTCACATGCTAGGACTATCACGGAGGTTTGGAGTTAAAATACTCTTTTATTTTACCAGAAAATCACATAATTCTGATGTCATTACCAAAATGATAAAAAAGAGGAAAAAATGTCAAGTTTGAACATTCCAGATCTCTTTTGTCTACTTATTTAATCTACTTTATAAATATTATTGTTGTTAGCTGCCATTGAGTTGGCCCTGACTCAGGGCGAACCCAAGTACAATAGGATTGCATCTTTGTGATCCACAGAGTTTTAATAGGCTGAATTTTTTGGAGGTAGGTTGCCAGGTCTTTCTTCCTAGTCTGAGTCTGGAAGCTCCACTGAAACCTGTTCAGCATCATAGCAAAATACAAGTCTCCACTATGTTAAAGAGGTAATGTGGTACAAAGAGAAATTGATTTTAACTCTAAAGACCTGTGTTCAAATCCATTCCACTACTTACTAGAATGTGATTTGGGCAAAATCACTTCACAGCTCTGGGATTCAATTTCCTTTTTTTCACAGGATTGTTGAGGAACAATGAGATTAATATAAACATCCTTTATTAACTCTAAACTGCCATGAACACACTAGTTACTTTTTTCATACTTCTGTTTTGCAAGAAGTTGTTTTGACAGTTAACACAACAATCAATTATCTAGCTGTTAAACTACCCTAAAACCCATTGCTGTACAGTCAATTCCAACTCATAGCAACCCTATAGGATAGAGTAGAACTGCCCCATAGGGTTTCCAAGGCTGTAAATCCTTACAGAAGTAGATTGCCACATCTTTCTTCCATGGATCGGCCGGTGGGTTCGGGCTGCCAACTTTTCAGTTAGCAGCCTAGCACTTTAACCACTGGGCCACCCTACAGTTGTTTTCATTAAAATGCTATCTTTGAAAATACGTATATTTCTACCACTATCCCCCGAAAAACACATACAATAGCATACCTACTTAGTCTTTCAGGTGCAACAAAATGAATGTGAAAGACAGGTTCTAGAAGTGTCGGCTGCATCTGCATGCCATTCCTGACAGTGCCTCCTGCTGCCTGTCAGGGATCATCGCTCTGCCGAGCGATCCACCTCTAGCTCTCACTGTGCCTTGCTGTCAAACCCTCTCTGTATTCCAAGAGATGGGCACATTCACTTCGGCTCATGCAAGGATCCAGAAAAGAAAAATTTAAATTATGTAAATTATTTAAAATCAACTCCCATAAAAAGAAAGATTCAAGATGAAATGCAAACTTCTCTGTATTTAACTCAGTATCATCCTCATAGTTCCCTTCTAAGAGACCACACTATAGATAAAAATTAAATTAATGCTGAAATCTTTTTAGGATTTAGTAACCCCACTGGAAAAGGACTAGGATAGCGTAATCTTAACCCTAATTCGAGTCTGCAGCAAAATAGTATTATAGGGTTCTCATGGACTAAAAACAATATAAAGGAGACTAGCTAAATAAACTCAGATATTATATTACTTATTTTTAGTAACTAAAAAATGTGGCTTTTTTATGCCCCAGTATTATTTTATTTTACTAAAAGAATTCTTTTAAAAGACAGTACTCTTGTTTTTACATAATCATTTTAAAAATCATCTCTCACAAGATAAAATTCATATTTTTGAATAATAACCCACTGCCGTCTAGTCAATTCTGATTAATAGAAATCTTATAGGACAGAGAAGAACTGCCTCATAGTGTTTCCTAGGCTGCAATCTTTATGGAAGCAGACTGCCCCATCTTTCTCCCACAGAGCAGCTGGTGAGTTCAAATTGCCAACCTGTTGGTTAACAGCCAAGGGCTTTAATCATCGCACCACCAGGGCCCCCTTTTGAATAACAGACATTGTTAATTTTATTACATAAAGTCTCACTTCAGCGATCCTAAAACGGCAATATGCTCGCCCTCTAGAGAAAGATCTGAGGGACTCCCCTCTAGCACTTAAAGTTCTCTGTGCCCAGTTTTTTCCAAATCTAAAATAGCGAAAATAATAATAAGACTAACTCATAAGACTGTTGTGAATTAAAGGGTATAATTTATATGAAGGATTTAGCTCAGTGCCTGGCATAGAATAAGTACTCAATAAGTAAACTATTATGATTATTCTACAATGTTAATTTTCATGGAAAGTTTTGCTCCCACTCTACTTAACACACCTGATAAACTTTACCATTACCACGTGTGTATGCAAAGAAGAAATGCAAATTATTAACCAAATATAGCCTAACTACTCATTCATTCCCTGACCAAATAATTATTGCCTGACTACACTTTACCCATGGAGTCCTGGTAGTACAATGGTTAAGGGCTAGGCTACTAACTGAAAGGGTGGTGGTTTGAACCCATCCAGTGGCTCAGCAGGATTGCTGAAAGACTAGCAGCAATCTGCTGTAGTAATGATTACAGCCTAGAAAACCCTATCAGGTAGTTCTCCTCTGTTACATGGAGTGGCTATGAGTCGAAAATGACTTGATGGCACCTAACAACAACAACTCTGTACCCAGCAATATACCTAACAATGGGCCAAAGGGGTATATCTGCTGAAAGACAATATGATGATTTCTAAATACTACATTATCGCCTTCAAATGGTATAGATAATCAAGTGGTTGATTATGTGCTTAAACTAAGTTTCTGATATCTTATAGGAAATTACGAATATACATTATAAATATACTGCCTCAATTTGTATCACTGACAATGTTTTCTTCAAAGTATGAACATTTATCTCCCATTTTAGTGATGAATATAGACTCTAAAGTCACCTTTCCTGCCAAAGCTGCAGCATTTCATCAATGTGAAGTGAGAAAACTACCCAGCACAGGTAGAAATGCAGGAAGTGTGTGTAGGGACACGTTACTGACCAATTATATTTAAACTGGGAGATTATTTGTGGCAGTTTTTCAATGAAGCTAATGGTGGATCTGAAAATATAAGAATATTTCTTAAGAGCAGGTTACTTCAAGTTCACACAAACTTCAGCTTGACAAGAAATACATATGTAAATATAAGCAGTTGAGATTTCATTATATTTAATATAGTGAACATTTTTCATTCAATTCAAAAGATTAAAATTAGACTATTCTGTGAGTAATCCATCAATAATTGGTTTGTTTTTCTCCCACAATATACTTAAATCTATGTATCTGTAGAAGTTTGAAAGATTCATAGCCAAAAAGAAAAGAAGGGATTTCATCTTAATTTCTTAAAATAAAGAGCAGTCCTTCTATGCAAATCAGTCCAAGATGGGCTTCTCACCATTAGTTTTCTGCAAATGTTTCAAAAATGATTAAAACAAAATCATCAGTTAAAGTAATGTTTCTAGCTATTTTGTGAAGACAATTCATTCCTTATTTAGTTGCCTTTAAAATGTGGATCAATACTAAGTCTTGTGAAGAAAATAACCCTAAAGCAGTTTGAACATGTGGGGAGATAAATAATCATTCTGTTATGTCAGTGGAAATTTTTCTGTAGATCATAGAGAAATCAGTTTACCCTGGAGCATGACATTTTAAAAAGATGTGTCAGGACAATGAGGAAATTCACTCAATCCTTAATTCTTACAAATAAAAGAAAATAACAGGCAGAGTAAATCCTCACAATAAAGCAATGTTCTTGAGCTCAATCCTTTTTTCAAAAAAAGAATAACCTACAAAAAAGGCCAAATAGACATATAGATAATATACAATTGTGAGATACATGAAACTGTTAGCTAGAAACAAAATAGTAAGAATTATCTGATTAGATTTCCATACTTTCTATTCCTTAATAATAGAAACCCAGTCAATTATTTAATTTTTATCTCACATCAATCAAATAATCTTATTCAGCTCTGTCTCTATTCTATCCCCTTTGCTTCACAGCATTTTGCAAAAATAAAAACAAATCAAAAAACCAACGTAGGTACTTATAGATCATTATTTAATTATGTTTTTAATAAAGTCTTTAGAAAACATAGTTATGTTAGATATGTAGAAAAACACCTTATCTAGTTTATTTGCTTTTCTAAGGATAACTAGCCAATCCTTCAGGAATCAATGAAAAGCTTTACCTCTTCCGAAATATTTTCTTACCTTCTAGGGCTACTAGATAGTTTGTTCTCCATACAGGATACCACAATTATGGCACAATTATGATGTAATTTCTTTACATGTGCCTCCTCTAGCTCACTCTGAGCCTCTCAAAGGCAGGAATTATATGTATCCATAGACCCCCAAAGCCTAGCACCACGTCCAGGACATAGCAGGTCAACCTATGTTTACTGAATGGAAGAATGCAGGATCTTCATACCTCCTGCAGCATAACTTATCTGACAATAACTATTCCAGCTATCAAAGGTTAATCACTGACACCACTCAGAAAATTTTCATAGTAACCAGATCAAAGAGAATGATGTGGCACATTCTTAGTAGATGTCAGTACAGCCCTGGCTATGTCAGTAAGGAGAGACATTTCATGGGCTCTAACAATTAAGGAATTCACTATTGTGCTTCACAGGGAGATAACTGCACAGCCACGTTTAGATGAATGTTATTTATTATTTGTTATGTGATTCCGTAAGCATCTGTAACACACTAAAATGAGTAAGTGTATGAATGAGATGCAAACTATTTTATAAGAGCACAACTGAAGCAACTTTTTAGAATATGGAGGAAGTAAGTTCCAAGAGAGAAAAAACAACTAAGTAGTGACTTATAAATCAAAATTTCCAGTGTAGGATTTCTTTCCAAGCCAAAGAGCTAGCGAACAACAGTCTTCTTTCTCGAGACTCTTAAAAAATAAATTTTTCTTCAAATATATAATCTATCCAAATTTTAAAAAAATAATATTCTAGTTTTAGATTACCTAGAATTGCCATACAATAAGGACACAAATATTTTCATTTCTGTTAGTAATTTGGAACTAGACAGTCCATTATTAAAATAAATTCTTGTAATTAACATTTCTATTGCAAAACACAGAAATATCACTGATGTCTTACATTATGAAAAATCATTTCAATTTCTTACAGACTCTCTTTTGAAATTTAAAACAATTATTGTAAACAAAAAAATTAATTTAAACACAATAGGTTACTACATCTTTTGTTTCATACAGCACGCAAACACATATATATATCCACATACCCTTTTATATGTTTACTCTTTTCCTTTTCAATTTCATATACTTCTAAGAAAAATTAATTCATTTGATGTATGACCAATGGGGGAGATCATTACAAAACTGAAAAATAAAACTTATTTATTTTTATTGTTGTAGTTTAAATGAAGTTTACATTTCAAGTTAGTCTCCCATACAAAAATTTATACATACATTGTTATGTGACCCTAATAGCTCTCTGCATACTGTGACAGCACACTCCTCCTTTCCACCCCTGATTCCCCATGTCCATTCAACCAGCTCCTAACCCTCTCTGCCTTCCCATCTCACCTCCGGACAGAAGCTGCCCATTTAGTCTCTTGTATCTACTTGAGCTAAGAGGCACACTCCTCACGAGTATCACCTTATGTCCCACAGTCCAGTACAATCCCTGTCTAGAGAGTTGGCCTTGGAAATTGTTTTAGTTCTGGGCTGATAGAGAATCCAGGGGTCATGCTTTCTGGGGTTCCTCCAGCCAGACCATAAAGTCTAGTCTTCCTACTAGAATTTGAGTACTGTACCCCACCTTTCTCCTGCTCCATCAGGGACTCTCTGTTGTGTTCCCTGTCAGGGTGGTCATTGTTGGCAGCCGGGTACCATCTAGTTCTTCTGGTCTCAGGCTCTGAAGTTTCTGGTTTATGTGGCCCTTTCTGTCTCTTGGGCTATTACTTTCTTTGTGTCTTTGGTGTTCTTCATTCTCCTTTACTCCAGATGGTTGGGACCAATGATGCATCTTAGATGACTGCTCACTAGCTTTTAAGACCCCAGATGCCACTCACCAAAGTAGGATGCAGAACATTTTCTTAATAAGCTTTGTTATGCCAATTGACCTAGATATCCCCTGAAAGCATGGTCCCCAGACCTCTACCCCTGCTACTCTGTCCCTCAAAGTGTTTGACTGTATTCAGGAAACTTCTTAGCTTTGGTTTAGTCCAGTTGTGCTGACTTCGCCTGTAGTGTGTGTTGTCCTTCCTTTCACCTAAGATAATTCTTATCTACTATCTAGTTAGTAAATAACCCTCACCTTCCCTTCCCACCCTCATAATCATCACAGAATGTATTCTTCAGTGTTTAAACCATTTCTTGAGTTCTTATAATAGTGGTCTTATACAATATTTGTCCTTATGTGACTGACTAAATTCACTCAGCATACTGCCCTCCAGATTCCTCCATGTTATAAGACGTTTCACAGCTTCATTGTTGTTCTTTACTGTTGCGTAGTATTCCATTGTGTGGATATACCATAATTTATTTATCCATTTGTCCATTGGTGGGCACCTAGGTTGTTTCCGTCTTTTTGCTATTGTGAACAGTGCTGCAATGAACATGGGTGTGCATGTATCTACTCATGTGATGGCTCTTATTTCTCTAGGAATATTCCAAGGAGCAGGATAGCTGGATCGTATGGTACTTCTATTTCTGGCTTTTTAAGGAAGTGCCAGATCGATTTCCAAAGTGGCTGTACCATTTTACATTTCCACCAACCTTGTATAAGTGTTCCAGTCTCTCCACAACCTCTCCAGCATTTATTATTTTGTGTTTCTTGGATTAATGCTAGCTTTGTTGGGGTGATATGATACCTCATTGTAGTTTTGATCTGCATTTCTCTAATGGCTAATGATCGTGAGCATTTCTTCATGGGTCTGTTACCCGCCTGAATATCTTCTTTGGCAAAGTATCTGTTCATATCCTTTGCCCACTTTTTAATTGGATTACTTGTCTTTTTGTTGTTGAGGTTTTGCAGTATCTTGTAGATTTTAGAGATCAGACGCTGATTGGATTTGTCATAGCCAAAAATTTTTTCCCAGTCTGTAGGCTGTCTTTTGACTCTCTTGGTGAAGTCTTTTGATGAGCATAAGTGTTTGATTTTTAGGAGCTCCCAGTTATCTAATCTCTCTTCTGGTGCTTGTGCATTGTTACTTATGGTTCGTAATGTGGTTATGCCATGTATTAGGGCTCCTAGTGTTTTCCCTAATTTTTCTTCCATGATCTTTTTCGTTTTTGATTTTATATTTAAGTCTTTGATCCATTTTGAGTTAGTTTTGTGCATGGTGTGAGGTATGGGTCTTATTTCAGTGTTTTGCAGATGGATATCCAGTTATGCCAGCTCCATTTGCTAAAGAGACTGTCTTTTCCCCAGTTAATGGACTTTGGGCCTTGGTCAAATATCAGCTGCTCATAGGTGGATGAATTTATGTCTGGATTCTCAAGTCTGTTCCATTGGTCTATGTACCTGTTGCAGTACTAGTACCAGGCTGTTTTGACTACTGTGGCGGTATAATAGGTTCTAAAATCAGGTAGTGTGAGGCCTCCCACTTTGTTCTTCTTCTTGAGTAATGCTGTACTTATTCGGGGCCTCTTCCCTTTCCATATGAAGTTGGTGACTTGTTTCGCCATTTCATTAAAAAATGCCGGTGGAATTTGGATCCGGATTGCACTGTATCTATAGATCGCTTTGGGTAGAACTGACATATTCACAATATTGAGTCTACCTATCCATGAGCAAGGTATGTTTTTCCAATTAAGCAGGTCTCTTTCGGTTTCTTGCAGTATGTCTTGTAGTTTTCATTGTATAGGTCTTTTATGTCTCTGGTTAGATTTATTCCTAAGTATTTTATCTCTTGGGGGCTATTGTAAATGGTATTGATTTGGTGATTTCTTCTTCGAGGTTCTCTTTGTTGGTTTAAAGGAATCCAACTGATTTTTGTATGTTTATCTTGTATCCTGAAACTTTGTTGAAATCTTCTATTAGTTCCAGTAGTTTTCTTGTTTCCTGTGTATAAGATCATATCATCTGCAAATAGAGATACTTTGACTTTCCCTATTTTCAGTATTTTAGCTTTGATTTATTTTTGTGACTTCTCTATCTCAGTTGATATCTGGTTGCTCTGTGCTGTGTTCTAGTCTTGGGTTGTTATCTGCTGCTACTGATTTTCTAACTAGAGGACTCCCTTTAGTATTTCTTGTAATTTTGGTTTGGTTTTTGCAAATTCCCTAAATTTCTGTTTATCTGGAAATGCCTTAATTTCACCATCATATTTGAGAGACAGTTTTGCTGGATATATAATTCTTGGCTGGCAGTTTGTTTCCTTCAAGGCTTTTATATATGTTGTTCCATTACCTTCTTGCGTGCATGGTTTCTGCTTAGTCCAAAATTATTCTTATTGACTCTCCTTTGTAGATAACTTTTCGTTTAACCCTAGCCACTCTTAAAATTCTCTCTTTATCTTTGGTTTTGGCAAGTTTGAATGTGTCTTGGTGACTTTCTTTTGGGATTTACCTTATGTGGGGATGAGCATCTTGGATAGATATCATCTTTCACGATATCAAGAAAGTTTTCTGCTAACAAATCTTCAACAATTCTCTCTGTATTTTCTGTTATCTCCCCCTGTTCTGGTACTCCAATCATTTGTAGGTTATTCCTCTTGATACAGTCCCACATAATTCTTAGG
>NW_004443953.1:908691-976793 GCF_000243295.1 Trichechus manatus latirostris
GGCCTATGCTGTTGAGATGGGCCCACACAAGTCTATGCAGGGGGAAAGGCACTCAAAGTCCGTGGATCCCTTATGCCTGTGCCTAGGCAAAGGAGCTGTGTCTACCCTGGGTTCCTGCCTTAAGGGAGCTGACAGTTTATTTTTTCCTGTTTGTTAATTTGTTTACTCTCCAAGGCAGGGAGAATGGCTCCAGGCATGTGATGGATCCTACCTTCAGCCCAAGGGACTCGGCAATTGCTGAAGCCAGTCTGGACCCAGTGCATAGCAGGGAGCAGGGAGTTAAATGGGAGAGAGGTTTTTCCCTAAGAGGGGTGTTTTTGATCCATGCGGTAGTGTGTATACAAGTACTTATCTTTTGCTGATTCAGGGCTGCTTCTCAGTGGGTGGCCATGTAGACTCTATGGTGCTGGGCCTCCCCCAGTGTGGAAGACACCCCTCCCGAGCACCGGTGCTTGCCTGCCTCACTGGTCACCCCCGAGCTGATCAGGCCTGAAGCATTCAGGCTCTCCCCAGGTCAGGTCTGGCAACTCCTTGCTGCTTCTGAACCATCTCTCCCTCCCCCTGCCACTCAGTTCAGTTCCTCAACTCTGCCTTTGATGTTCAGGGCTCCCAGATTGCCACATATACTCGATTCACTTGTTTTTTTGGGTCTTTGTTGTAAGAGGGTCCACCGGAAGTGTCTGACTACTCCGCCATCTTGGCCCCGCCTCCCTAAAACTTATTTATAATGTACATATAATATTTCACTTTTTTCAAGTTAAACTTGACCCTAAGGAAGAAAACTGGCTTGTGACTACTACAAAGCACTGGACTCAAGACATTGTTATTGTTAGGTGCTGTCAAGTCAGTTCCAAGTCATCGCGACCCTACGTGCAACAGAACAAAATACTGCCTGGTCCTACGCCATCCTCATAATCCTTGTTATACTTGAGCCCATTGTTGCAGCCACTGTACCAATCCATCTCCTTGAGAATCTTTCTCATTTTTGCTGACCCTCTACTTTACCAAGCATGATGTCCTCCAGGGACCGATCCCTCCTGATAATATGTCCAATGTATGTGAGAAGAAGTCTCTCCATCCTTGCTTCTAAGGAGCATTCTGGCTATACTACTTCCAACACAGATCTGTTCATTCTTTTGGCAGTCCATGGTATATTCAATACTGTCTGCCAACACCATATTTCAAAGGTGTCAAGTCTTCTTTGGTCTGCCTTATTCTTTGCCCAGCTTTCCCATGCATATGAGGCGATTGAAAACACCATGGCTTGGGTCAGGCACACCTTATCCCTTAAAGTGACGTCTTTGCTTTTTACCACTTTAAGGAAGTCTTTTGCAGCAGATTTGCCCAATGCAATGCATCTCTTGATTTCTTGACCACTGCTTCCATGGGCGTTGATTGTAGATCCAAGTAAAATGAAATCCTTGGCAATTTCAATATTTTCTCTGTTTATCATGATATTGCTTTATTGGTCCAGTTGTGAGGATTTTTGTTTTCTTTATGTGGAGGTGTAATCCATACTGAAGGCTGTTGTCATGGATTGAATTGTGTCCCCCCAAAATATCTGTCAACACGGCTAGGTCATCATTCCCAGTACTGTATGACTGTCTACCTTTGTTATCTGATGTGATTTCCCTATGTGTTGTATATTCTATCACTATGATGTAATAAGATTGATTAGTGGCAGTTATATCAATGAGGTCTACATGATTAGATAGTGTCTTGGGCCAGTATCTTTTGAGATATAAAAGAGAGAAGTGAGCAGAGAGACATGGGGACCTTATACCACCAAGAAAGCAGCACCGGGAGCAGAGAGTATCCTTTGGATCTGAGGTTCCTGTGCAGAGATGCTCCCAGACCAAGGGAAGACTGATGACAAGGACCTTCCTCCAGAGCCAACAGAGACAAAGCCTTCCACTGATGCCCTGAATTTGGACTTGTAGCCTACTGGACTGTGAGAGAACAAACTACTCTTTGTTAAAGCCATCCACTTGTGGTATTGCTATTATAGAAGCACTAGATGACTAAGACAGCTATAGTCTTTGATCTTCATCAGTAAGTGCTTCAAGTCCTTTTCACTTTCAGCAAGCAAGGTTGTTCATCTTCGTAACGTAGGTCGTTAATGAGTCTTCCTCCAATCCTGATGCCCCATTCTTCATATAGCCCAGCTTCTCGGATTATTTGCTCAGCATACAGATTGAGTAAGTATGGTAAAAGGTTGCAGCCCTGATGCACACCTTTCCTGACTTTAAACCATGCAGTATCCACTTGTTCTGTTCAAACAACTGCCTCTTGATCTATGTACAGGTTCCTCATGAGCACAATTAAGTGTTCTGGAATTCCCATTCCTCACAGTGTTATCCATAATTTGTTATGATCCACACAGTCAAATGCCTTGGCATAGTCAATGAAACACTGGTAAACATCTTTCTGGTATTCTCTGCTTTCAGCCAGGATCCATCTGACATCAGCAATGATATCCCTGGTTCCACGTCCTCTTCTGAATCTACCTTGAATTTCTGGCAGTTCCCTGTGGATGTATTGCTGCAGCTGCTTTTGAATGATCTTCAGCAAAATTTTAATTCAGTGTGATATCAATTATATTGTTAGATAATTTCCACATTCGGTTGGATCACCTTTCTTTGGACTCAAGACATATACACATATATATTTCAATTGAAAGTAGCTGAGAAATTTAGAAGTGAAATACTGTTTTCTTATCATAAAAGATAATACAGGCAGTCCCTGGGTTATGAACAAGATCCATTCCTAAGTCTGTCTTTCAGTCAAATTTGTAGGTAAATTAGGACAGGTACATATGTTCTTATTTAGTTTAAGTTAGTCAAATGTTTGTCTAGTATATAGTATTTATTTTACCTTTCTATGCATATAAACACTTAAGAAACACTTCCAAATACACTAAAACATCTTAAACATAATAGTACAGTAATAAAAGTAACTATGAACAGTGCTGTATTGAAGAGAGAGAGAGAGTGTGTGTGTGTAAGTATACCAAACCAAAATGAAACCCATCGCCTTCAAGTCGATTCCAACTCATAGCAACCCTATAGGAGAGAGTAGAACTGCCCCATAGGGTTTCCAAGGAGCAGCTGGTGGATTTGTACTGCTGACCTTTTCATTAGCAGCCGAGTTTTTAACCACTGCAGTACCAGGGCTCCTATATAGTACTGTAAAAAAATTACAGAAACAGTTCTTAAAATAGTTTAGAAAGAAAAAAAGATCATGATTAAATGTTATCACTTACTCTCATTCCGTCAATGTCCTGTACACTAGAAGGGGCATTCGCAAGGTTACATTATGGTAACATTAATAATTTGGATGATGCAGGAGAAGATGATGGAAAGATGGTTACCATTGAAGGTGATGGGCCTGGTGTTAGGACGGACCTGGTGCAGGAGAATCAGGGTTTGATTCTGCTGCTGGGCTGGAGCGGGGGGGTTTACTACTGGAGTCAATTTCTTGAAGTAGGTATCAAGGGAGGTTTCTACACAGCTTTTCTTTTTCTCATCATAAATGGCGTCATGGCAGCTGAGACCCTTGTTAACTGTATTGTAAACTTTGGTGAACATCTCTGTATTAGGATCTTCTCCTCTAACTTTACCATCTTTGCTTCAATGAGATGAAAGTCTTCAACTAAGTCTTTAATCAAAAACTTTTTCGGTTCTGGAGTTTTTAGGTCCAAGAATTCTACCTCAAATGTTATCATCTGCTGCTCTAGTTCCATAAAGTCTCCACTCGTTAGTTCTTTCACATGAGAGTCGAGTAACTCTACACCATCATTTTCACTGATGTCTAACTGCAGTTGATTACCAATAATCAACCACAGCTTACCTGGCTTCAGCAATGTCATCAGCTATAAACCCCTGAGAAGCATGTGTGAATTGGGGGCCCAATTTGTCCCACACTCCTTTCATATTTGACTGCTTTACTTCATCCCAATATTCAGCATGGATGGCATCATAGATGTTATAAGTCTGCCAGAACTACCTTAAGCTCATCACATCATTTTGGGTAGCCCTGACTGCTTGTGAGGTCTGCTGTAAATAATAACCCTTAAAGGAGGCTATGACTCTCTGACACTGGCTGAAGTTGCAGTGTGGTGATGAGGGTAAAAATACGACCTTTACATTGGGGTGATGGTCATCTAAAGTGCTTGCATGTCCAGGGGTGTTGTCAAGCACAAGGAGACTCTTGAAAGGAATTTTTTTTGCCAAACAATAATGTTCAACAGCATGGACAAAATAGTTAAAGAACCAGTATTCAAAGATGGCAATTGTAACCCAAGCCTTTGCATTCGCCTTCCAAATAACAAGAACAGATGCCTTAATGATATAGAGGTGAAGTGCCCTCAGATTCTGGGAGTGACAGACAAGCAAAGTTTGAGTTTGAAATCCTCAGACGCATTACCCCCAAGCAATAATGTTATCCTATCCTTCGATGCGTTATGCCCTGGTACATTTATTTCCTCTTAGAAATGTAGGTCCTTTAAGGCTTTTTTCTCCCAAAATAAGCCAGTCTCGTCTACATTAAATATTTCATCTGGCAAATAACCACCCTCTTCAATATTATTTTTCAACATTTCAGGAAAATCGGTCACTGCAACCAGCCCTACTTGCAACAAATTCTTCACCACAATCACCTTCACTTGTTGCATGTGCAGCTTTTAAATCACTGAAAAGGCTTTGAGCCTTTTCTTGCACTAAAGTAAGCCCAGAATTCTCCTTAGAAGCAAGGATGGAGAGACTTCATCTCACATACTTTGAACATGTTAACAGGAGGGATCAGTCCCTAGAGAAGAACATCATGCTTGGTAAAGTAGAGTGTCAGCGAAAAAGAGGAAAACCTTCTACAGGATGGATTGACACAGTGGCTGCAACAATGGGCTCAAGCATAATGATTGTGAGGATGGTTCAGGACAGGGCAGTGTTTTGTTCTGTTGTACACAGGGTTGCTATGAGTTGGAACTGACTCGATGGCCTCTAACAATAATAACAAAGTAAGGCTAACAGGTGTATTATGCTGATTTTGATCCTCTAGCCAAATTATCAATAGCCTTTCCATTTCAATAATTAAACCAATGCATTACCTAGTAATAATTGTAGCTTTCACTGGTGTAGTCTTTCACATGCTCCATTATTCTCACTTCATCCTTTAAAATTGTTCTGATGGTTGACCGATTGTGGCCTAACCCTTTTTCAATGACCAACGGCGTTTCACCTCTTTCTGATCACGTTACTATTTCCACATTATTTTCAATCATGACTGTGTTCCTTTTATTTGATGCATCACCAGCACATGCATCAAATTTACACTTTAGAGGCATGGTTACAAGGATAAATAAGAGGAAAATTTAAGCCAAACACAAAGTTACACACTCAACACAGTGTTAATGGCAACGTGATATGACTTAAAAAGGCAGACTATGTTCTCCTTCCTCAAGCCCACAAACCACTGAAGCCACACAATGCTTTCATGAGCATCACAAAGAAGTGCATTATTATGAACCACTGTATTTGACTCAAATATTTAGGACAACAAGCTTTATGGCAGTCCGTTCTTAAGTTGTCTGTAAGTCGGACATTCCTAACCTGGAGACTTACTGTAATGTAAATGTGTACATTTCCAAATGAAAAATTTGTTGACAGTTCTTACAAAGAAAAGGATAAACTAGAATATGATGATCAATTTTATCTCTAAACTAATGGTACTATAAAATAATATTACATATAGGAAGCTGATAGTACATTCAGTCTTCCTAATTAATATCAAATCATTTTAAAACTTGACTAAAGATTTAGAAATGTCCATTTATACTAATCAGAACACAAAAAATGAGGAATAAAGCAGTTCAAATGAAGTGGTAAAGAACATACAGAAGAAAAGCAGATGACAGACTGTGAAGACATATAGTCACAAATGGATACCAGGTAGAGTGGGTCAGGCAATATTTTTTAGAATAGATTTTTCTTTTCAACTTAAGCAGTACCCTCTTGGATAAATGTTTAACAAAGGACTAATAAGAATCTAGCTAAACATGTGTCTAAATAAACAGACTGTCTAAAAGTTAAAAGGTGACTGACAGTCCTATGTAATTTAGGGATAATAAAGCATTGTATCAGAGTTTATGAATAATAAACACCTCTGGTGACTGGATGAACACCAATGGAAAAATTAGTCATTTGATACTAGAAAATTTTTATTGTGCATTCATTTCATTTCACCGTAATGAGCATTATACCTATGGCATGAAAAGACAAGAGGTGATCCTTGCCAAATGCCAACAATTAAAAAAGGATAGAGACAGTTCTAAGCTTGTAAGAATATAACTATTCTTTTTGCCATTTTTCAACACTGTTATTTAAATTAATATTCCTTTAAGTAAGAGGCTAAAAGTTGCAGATGGAAAAGGAATATGTCTAGACACAGTGTCAATAAAGTTTTTGAAGTTCTTTGATTTTCTCAGACTAAAATCCTTCTCTTATCATACAAATGGACAGTGTTAAGTGCTATAAAATATTGGCAAGATTAGAACTTGGAGGAAACAATCTTTATCAAAACACGAAGAATTGTTCTCTATGCTTTCTCTTAATTATACCTCTGCTATGTAAATTTTCTATCTATGTCGCCAAATGGCATGTTGTTTGTCTAAACTTCTAAATCGTTAGTTTTCTGTTAATTCGAAATGGGTTTAATATCTAGCTCTAAAGCACTATGCTTGTAGATCTAATAACCTAAGTACTTTTTAACATGGTTACGCATTCTACTTTTAACATGGAAAACATAATAGTTGAGTAAGTTCATATACTGACATTGCCTTAACATCTATGTGACAAATTTGTTAATGTTTTATTAAATTAATTCTCCCAGTATCCTTTGAAATAAAGTTATATTTCAATGTGAATAGAGAATTTTCAAAATGTATCACTCTCATCTGAATCAGAGTATACAGACTTATGAAATAAGGCACATATTTTATAAAACAATTGTCAAAATAGTTGTCTAGATTAAGATGTTTATGGTTTCTATTCAGATATTTAACTGATACATAATAATATATAGAAAGTGAATACATATACACATATGTATGTGTGTATATTATTTGATATTTATAATTATCTTTGGAATGCACCACTAGACCACATTTTCTCTGTAGTTTATATTCAATTTTATTAATATTATTAAAAATCTACTTTGCTGCTTTAATATCAAAAGCCAAAAAATGACAAAGTTAACAGAAAACTTCAAGAGCCATAATTCTTGATCTTTTCTTAAAATCCAAATGCTCCAAACAGAAGGTCTTCAAGAACTCTTGTCAAATGGATAACAGATTTGTGTCAAGTATAAAGCAGAAGTAGTGACTTCTTAGAAATAACAAACTTCACAGCTAAATTTCTTGAAGCAATACTTTGACAGAGCAGGAAGCCTTACATGTAGTAATATACTTTTAAATCATATTTTTGTTCTTCAACATCATTTGTGAAAAAAATATGTAATAAGTTCTCAACAATGCCATTCAACTTATATTCCTGATTCTCTGGAATCTCAGATTTCTATGGTTTACCAGATGTTTACCACACAGGATTATTGCATAGTATTACATGAGATAATTTAATGAGTGAAATTAGATAATAGTATAAAATTAATAGTATATTTAGCTCTCAGGATTCACCACCTCTCCAAAGTTACCTCTCTAGAATATCAAAGGTATATGCTATATTTGTCACCCTTCCTTTTTCCAGTACATTCTCTCCTGAAGAATCACAAGTTTATCATAAGCCTTCCATTGACTAATGGATTAACACATTGTTTCATGCTTTTTGCAACAGGTAAATAAATATTACTTCAAAGTTAGTTTTATGAATCAGACTAAAGTAAAACTGTGTAAATGTTTCATAAGTAGTCTTACTATTAACTTTCAGAGAGAAACAGTATAGCAATAAAGAAAAATATATCAAATGTTATAAGAATTAATAAGAATGTAGTAGAATATTGAATTCCTATCCAACAGACAACACTAAAATAATATGGAGTTTTGCAAAGGTATTTAATTAGAGCATTTAAAAAAATATTCAGATTCAAATTTAGAAATATTTATATAAAGCAGTAAGTTATATGGTGCTGAACTTCCTGAAGGAAATTCACTACAGGTATACAGTCGTCCTTCAGTTTCCATGGGGGATTGGTTCCAGATCCTGCTCGGATACCAAAATCTACCTATGCTCAAGTCTCTTATATAAAATGGCACAGTATCTGCAAATAACCTACACACATCCTCCCATATACTTTAAATCATCTCTAGATTACTTATAATACCTAATACAATATAAATGCTATGTAAATAGTTGTTTCATCACAATTGAAGATTTGCTCTGGAAGGTAGCTATGCTCTTCTTTGAGCTTCTTGAGCCCTTCTGGGAATGCAGATGCTGCCTCAGCATCAGCCAATACCAATTCTCCCATGGAGGAACTTTAAGTTCTGGAGGCTGCAGGTTCACATACCTAGCCAGCCATCCCTTGCTAGCCTGAAACTCCTTCCTCTCGATCTCCTCCTCAACCCCCTCACGCTTATCCTTTGAGGGATTGCTCTGACCACTTAACTGCTTTTTAGGAGCCATTTTTTCACAGAAACAAAGGGTGCACACAACATAAAGTAGTGAATGAACAAGAGGCAAGGCGAACAATGCTCAAATAATGAGTGCTGGAGAGAGACTGAGGATCTGTGAAATAGAGAGGGAGGCTACATAAGGGTAGTTGGAGCCCTGGTGGTGCAGTGGTTAAGAGCTCAGCTGCTAACCAAAAGTTTGGCAGTTTGATTCACCAGCTACTCCCTGGAATCCCTACAGGGCAGTTCTACTCTGTCCTATAGGGTCACTGTGAGTCAAAATCAACTTAAAGGCAATGGGTTTTAATAGCAGGATATGCCTACACATTACTTCATTCATGTGGATTCAGCATAGTGTTCAGTGCGCAGCAAACTCAAGTTTTGCTTTTTGGAACTTATTTTTTCCCCTCTGAATATTTTAGATCTGAGGTTGGTTGAATCCATAGATGTGCAACCGCAGATACTTACAGCAGACTGTATTTGCTAAAATTCTAAACCACAACACCTCCTTAGTGAAGCTACATCTTTTTTGTAGTTAGTCAATTGAGCCCCACCTCTATGCTCCCAGTCCTTAAATGTAGCACTATATCTAAGATATATAATATACATCTCACACTGTGTACCTTACACCCTCATTACAGTCTTCCACAATAGTTACCATATTCTTCCAACTGAATGTAATAAGTGCCAATTACATTTTTTCATATGTGACAGGAGTTTAGTCCTTTGAAATTTTCCTTCTGAGTGCCATGCCTCACTATCAAATCTTCAACACTGCCCAGCATGTTTGTGTCTTAGGAATATTAATGTAGATTGCAATTTTATTTGCCATAATGTAATAAATTTGTATCTATAAATAGAACAGTAGAAGACAGTCCTTATTGCAGGCTATGGAGCTAGACAGCTTGAGTTCAAATTCTGGATTCAAATGCTAGACCTACAATAAGATCACCAGACAGGAAATTATGCCTTGGTTTCCTCGTATGTAATATAGGAATAATAATATACTTTCCTAATAGGAATTCTATAAGGATTAAAGACTTATAACAGCATCTGGCACAGAGATGTTGTAAGTGCTCTATACATGCCAGTTAATATCATCATCATCATTATTATTGTATTAACATAGTAAAGAGCAATTTTTTTTATTTAAGATAATATTGCTTCCACTAAAATACATGAAAATTTCTGGAAGATTCTCTGACATTTTGGCAAATACTCTGTTTAGCTATATCATTATATAAATCATGTAATTAAACGTGTGAAAGTTTCAACTGAGGAATTCCTTGAATAGTTTCAGCAACTAAAGAAATAATGTACATTGGATCCTTTAAAATAACATGATTTAAAAAAAAATCTTCATTGAAAATTAACCTGTTTTTCCTTCTGTTGTTTTCATCTAGATAATCTTATTAAGTTTAATATGCTATTTTGGTAGCGGTACAACTCTACCCTTTATTCTACAATGGAAGGAAATAGGCAAGCACACACTTTAATAAGTGTAATTTAGCATGTAATACCAAAATTGAACAATGTAAAACAGGATGATAAAAATAGAGAGATTTGAAAATGGTCAAGAAAAGCCTTAGTATCTTGCAGATAAGGAGCCCTGGTGACGCAGCGGTTAAGTGCGTGGCTGCTAACCAAAATGTTGGTGGTTCAAACCCACTAGCCACTCCACAGGAGAAAGACATGGGAGTCTGCATCCATAAAGATTTGCAGCCTTGGAAACCTATGGGGCAGTGCTACACTGTCCCATAGGGTCACTATGAGTTGGAATTGACTTGACTGTAATGAGTTTTATCTTGTAGGTAGCTATTACAACAAAATATTCAAAGGAAAAAAGAAGGGATTTCTATGATAATATGGCTAATTTACCAAGGAAAAAACCAAACCAAACCCGATGGTATCGGTTCAATTCTGGCTCATAGCGACCCTATAAGACAGAGAAGAACAGCCTCATTGGGCTTCCAAGGCTGTAATCTGTGGAAGCAGACTGCCAAATCTTTCTCCCCAGGAGCAGCTAGTGGGTTCAAACCATTGACCTTTTGGTTAGCAGCCAAGAGCTCAACTGCTGTGCCACTACGGTCATGTTTTTCTTTGCTATCCTTAACTGTGAGGTAAGCATTAATCTGCTTTGCTTCCACATCTGCATTGTGGAACAATTTTTCTTCTAGAAACTACCAAAAAGTGACAGCTCCTATTCTCTTCCTTCATGACCACAAAAATGGAAAAAAAAATAATAATATTTTAGGATTTCTTCTGTGATTATTTTTCTTAGACAATATGCTTACAGACATTCATTATTCAAGATTTATGATACATGGATATGGGAAAAGGTAGATAGAAGGGAGTGGGAGTCTTCTCATCATTGATAATGAAGCAAATAAGAAAAAGAGACGAGACACTCCAGAAAGCATGCCATAGTGTCACCAGAAATAATCAAGTTAAAGTGACAAATTCTCTTTGTGGTTTCATTTTCATATACTAATAAAATACTAGTAAGTTTGTAACCAAACAACTGACAGGAACCCTTTGAGAACACAACTGATGGTAATGTCTGAGAACAGAAGGCAGGCGCGTCTCCCACCTACAGGAGTATATGCAGCTGATTTTCTGGATAATCATGTCCTTCTATTATAAAATAAGCATTCAATTCCTTCCATACCAATATATTCAAACAAAAGTAAACCACTATGACATAAATGCACATCCTATAACTGAAGTTTCACATTTGGATAAAACTAAAAACTCAATTTCAGGACTCATGTCAAAGATTCAGGCAGGTTGGTGTGCACTCACTCCTTTCATCTTAGAGACAGATCCTCAAAATGCATATTAATTGTCCTTTCTTTTTTTAAGATCCCATCTCCCACTCTATTCCTTAGGTATCTATGCTTCCTAAGACGGGCAGCCCAGAGTCCACATCACTTCCACATTCCTGGTAGTATCTGAGGGTAGTCACATCAGTCCTTTACCTTTTGCTAATATAATAATCACCATGAAAATAAGAAATCTAGAAATAATACACATGAGAATTACAAGGATTCAATATATTACAAAATATTCCTACCAATGGTATTAGAGATATAATTTTTGATTCTCCAGTGCAATAATTCTCAAGTGGGGGTGACTCTGGCCCACAGAAAACATTTGGTAATGTCAAAAGACATTTTTGATTATCAAAGTGGAATGGGGTGTGGTAGATTAGCCATATTATCATAGAAGTCCCTTCTTTTTCCTTCGAATATTTTGTTGTAATAGCTACCTACAAGATAAAACTCGTTACAGTCAAGTCAATTCCAACTCATAGTGACCCTACAGGACAATGTAGAACTGCCCCATAGGGTTTCCAAGGCTGTAAATCTAGTGGGTAGAGACAGGAATGCTCCTAAGCATCCTACAATGCACAAGACAAGTCCTCACAACAAAAAATTATCCAGCACAAAATGTCAGCAGCATCAGTATTGGTAAACCCTGCTTTACTCCAAACAGGAGTTCGTGAGTTTTACTTCTGAGCCCCAGGTATCTCCTTGTTAATTAAGCCCTGTCCTAACTAAACATAATAAAGAAAGGTTATAGCTGTAATTTTTTTTTTCATGCTTAAAAAATAGAACATACCTTTGAGTTACCAAAGTTAGTCTCATCATAAACTGTTTTTTGTTCAAAGCTATGAGCTAAAGATATAGATTATTTGCTTGGAAATAAACCTCATTTCAAATAATTCTGTAAAGAAGTCCTTGAAAAACTAAAATGCTGCTATATATTTAAGTTGACAGAACTATTGTTATCATCACCATCCCATCACTCATATCAGTGTCCCCTGTTTCAAATTTCCAGCTACATATAAGGCATTTCCACTTACAGAGCTCATTCTAACCTAAAACTAAAAAGCTTAAAAAAGAAAACTTGTCATTCATTCCTTCAATAGAAGAAAACCTGGAAGTTTCTATTTTCTTTCACTTCTCATATCAAGTTAATTAATTCCTGTCCATTATTCCTTTGAAATGCTCATATAATAAAACTGTGTTAATACTTTTTATCAAAACTCATCTCAGATACTACACTATCCTCCTGATTTGTTTCAGTTATTCATTTATTCATTCATTCAACAAATATTCTAATGACTTCTTATGTACTCATTATGCTAGAAACTCCAGGCACCATGACACAGAGCTTTTCGGTCTAGTAAAAAGACTACAATTAACAAGCAATTTAATAAATTATAATGTGTTATGAAAGGGATCACTGTAGGAGCATACATAAATGTTATCCCATATGGTATAACTGAAACCTGCATGACAATTAAGAGATATTCAACAGAGAATAAAAAGAAACTGTCCCAGACAAAGAAAGAGCAGAAATGGCACATCTGATGCAATAACAAATGTTGATGTGTCTAGAGTGTAGAATACAAGTGGAAGAGACTCAAGTGACGAAGCTAGAAAAAGCAGCAGGGGCAGGAGTTAAGAAGTTTTTATTTTATCCTAAGGGGAATAGAAAGCCACTGAAGAGTTTTAAGAAGACAGTGTTATGATAATACTTGTATTTAGAAAGATCACTCAAGCTACAATAGATTAGCAGGAGGCAGAAATAGAGAGAAGGCTGTTGGAACAATAAGGTGAAAGCTGTAGGAGGCATCAGTTAGGTTAGAGAGAACTGCACAAAGGATCTTTTGGAGGTAGAATCAAGAGATTTTGACTAAGATTTTGCAGTTTCTAGAGTAGAAACTAGAGTATAAACACCTTCCAATGATTCAGAACACATGCAGATCCAATTTAAAAGTAAATACCTGAACTGAAAAAAGCAGTTTGATTTACAATAGTTAACTGTGTTCTTACATAATATGAGACAGTCAAACCCATTAAACTAAACTTATTGCCATCTAGTCAATTCCGACTCATTGGGACCCTTAAGGGCAGAGTAGATCTGCTCCTGTGGGGTTTCCAAAACTGTAATCTTTACAGTCGCAGACTGCCACATCTTTCTCCCCTGGAATAGCTGGTGGGTTCAAACTGCCAACCTTTTTATGAGATACACAAGGCAAGCAAATTGTCCTCTTTGGATGATGAAAACGGAGGCTCAGGGAGATTAAGTAACTTACTCAAATTTATAATGCTAGTAGGTCGCAAAAATGGACCAACCATCAGTTTCTGAATCCACTTCTGTTTCTAGTAGCATGCCTTGCTTCTAGCTCTATACCTCTGCCAAAGTCCTGTGAGCTTTGGTGAATACTACACAATCTGGCATCTGACTAAACGCTGTCAGCGATAATTTTCTAATTATTTAATAAATGTACAGGCATATTCACTAACTATTCCACACAGAAATAGAGACAAAAGCATAAATACTTACTACATTGAATAAGGAGCCCTAGTAGTACAGTGGTTAAGAGCTACGGCTGCTAATCAAAAGGTCAGCAGTTTGAATCCACCAGCTGCTCCTTGGAAACCCTATGGGGCAGTTCTACTGCATCTTATATGGTCACTATGAGTCAGAATTGACTTGACGACAACAAGGTTTTAATATTGAATATAAGTGAAAGGAATAAAATCATAAATAGACATTGATATTAATATAAGTAAAATAGGAAAAATATCTACTAGCATTGTCCAGGCTAAAACTATGTTTCACATGAGTTAGTTGGCAGTATGATCAGAACATAAATATTTAATGAAATACAAATTTCAAACTTGCCTTAATGCAAGGTCACTCTAAACTCACATTAATTCCAGAGGGTAGAAAGAGACACAAAAAGGTTGAATCGCCTCTTCTTTAAAAATATAACTTTTCTTTCCATTTAGTTGAATTTGACAAGTCATGCTATAAGGTGCTTTATATTTTCAGCTCTAAATCTGACTCCAAAAATATTATAATTATTCAGCTTGCTATCATGAAATAGAAATACCTGAGTCACAGTTTAATAACTTAACTTGGGGCATTATTATTACTTTTGTTAATGGTATAAGTAGCAGTTATGACTCGATAAAATTTATTTTGGACATGTAAGATAACAATTATTTTCTATATTTAAAAAAAGCTAAAATACACAAGAATACATTAGAAAAGTGATTATTTTGGAAACATATAAAATACGTGGAAAGAAGAGGCCTAAAGTTTTATGTGGAAGGTGACTACATAATTTATCATCCAGATCAGAACCCTTGCAAAAGTGAAAGGGAAGCTATTCGTAATAACAACAGAATACCTGTCACCCTAATCACTAGAATGAATTAGCAACAAAGGAAAATGGCTTCTCTAATAGGTCTTCAAATTGCAATGATTAGCGCCTTAGTAAAATTCACTTTAGTCCTATATACCTAGACATATGCCAAAGTCCTGAACTGAAACTTGGACATTGTGTCAAAGTTTACGAGCTAACTCCTCTACCAATGTTTTTTAGATGTAAAATTAGAAATAAATATATTTCACAGTAACAACCTGCCTAAAACTGTATTTGAAACTGTTAAAAAGAGAGTTTTTTTTGTTTTTTTAACATTCCTCCCCAGTAACTAAAGCAATCTTGTTTAGTACTAATAACCTGGGTTCCTTACCCCATTAGAAAACAAGTTTCAAACCCCAATAACATTTAAAAAACTGTTATTAATTACATTTAACGCTTTTTAATCTGAAAGAGTAACATAAATTAATTTTGAAAAGCAAACAGTATACTCTACAAATCAAAGCCAATTAACTATTCCATAATACTTATGTGTTGGCTCTAAAATAGCACAGGACAAGGTAAATATTTTGGTAGGGAGAAGGAAAAAATAGTTTAACCAAAACTATTAAAGTTGTGAACATAACCACTTACAATATATAAACACAAAAACAATATGCTACCACAAAACATTTCTCCATGGATACCAGACATTTTAATCTGTTTTTGTACAGGACAGGAGGTATTTAAGAGTTGAAACAGAAACAGTTTTTAAAAGATGCCTGGAGAAAGGAATATCCATTAGTAAGCAACATTCTCACTGGGATTGCATTTCTTGAATATTCTCCTTCAAGGAGATGAGAATATCAGTTTTTACACTTTAGTCCAGGAAAGTGATAGTCTGAAATTAGAGCTGCTAAAAACAGGCAGGTACTGTGAAATTCAAGGAAATGCTGCATCAAGAAGCTAAAGGAATGAAAAAAGGATAAAATTCTCTTTATCCTTACAAAATTGGCACATTATTCCAAGCGAGGTAACAGGCAGAACCTCATAGCTGATTAAAAGGAATCTGAGGACAAATGTTTCATTCAGGAGGCCTTTCTGTATAGCAGGTAACTTTCCACCCAGTATAGAAAAGCCTTGTCTTTTATTAAGTCCATTTGAAGGTTTGTGTTACTATGTAAAATCCTTCTTTTTACAGTTATTCATGAATGTATTGGCAAGAACCTCTGCATCACTCATAAAATTCAACATGGCAGGCAGTCTTTAATTTTTCACAGAAACTATTAAAAGCTCTACAGATGGTGAATGCCTTGTTTTCATTTGCTTTTCACTTGTTTCCAGGTACCGTTAGGCAGTGTCTCCGGAACATTTTCAGAAAACGTCTTTAGAAACAATGAAGTCCTCTTTCAAAACAATATATACAGAGATTTTTATGAATTTTTTTAGTGCCTTAGTATGCTAATCACAAGGTATGTTCATTTTAAAGGATAACATTTGCTATTTACAAATTCATCTATATTCAGTGCTTCACGCACATCTGTCCTTGACAACACAATTACAAACTGAGAAAAGTCTAATGTGATAAATTCTAACTTAAAAGGAAAATAAGCAATGAAAGAAAGTTATTATTTTAAGTTATTATATATGTAAGTGATACATCTCATTTTCATAATTCTAAAACTAAAGAGAAATGGTAAGAAACAAAAATATGATCAGAACACAAAATTCATTTTAAAAATTGTGTATTTTACTAGTCTCTCTAAAACAAACTAAAGATTTCTATTTTAGAAAATCCTTTTCACTTAAAAATATATCATGAAAAACTGGGACCTTTTATATTTGACTTATTCAATACGGCAAATAAACTGTTTCGTTTGGTATTGTGAATACACATGTATTTAGTAATTCTAACAATTGCATAATAAACTTTAGTAAATTAATCACAACATAAATTACAAAGCTTAGAAAACTTTATATCAGTAGTTTTTAGAACCAATGAGCTAATAAGTTAGGAGAAAACAATTAAAATTCTAGAATTATGAGATAGAACACTTTTTATTTTTCCTATAAATTGTTATCCTCTCATCCTAATTCCTCTGCTCAGTCTTTTGGAAAGATAAATTGATAGCATCTCCATCTGTCAACTAGCACAGCCATACCTAAGCCATCATTATCAATCAGAATTTCTTTCATCTCCCAGTCATTAACTCTGATATTCCTCACTCTGATCTCTCTTGTATCTTGTTCCTTTCCCACTTTAAAACTGCTTCCTATGGCATTCTCCTTCCAGGACCTTAGATGATCATTTCCCAAAACGTGTTTGTAAAAGATGCTCTAAATATTGCTAAGAAAGATTTGCTCTAAAGTCAACTACCCACGTTCTATCAAATCAAATAAATTTAGGCAACTTTGGATAGAAAAAGTCAGAAATATCAATTTCTCAAAGTTTGTAACTGTATCACACTGTAAATATCCCAAAAGGGAATAGAACCCGTTCTATGTGGCCCATCCAAAAAAAATAAACAGATAAATTTTTATCTGTTTATTTGATCATTCCCATCTTTCCTTCATGACAACTGTCTATTATCATTCCATCAATTTTCTAACTTAAAATTCATTCCTTGATCCACCTGAATTTTGCTTCTGTTTACACGATAGATTGAACCCTACCTGTACCTGACAAGGTCCCAGCATACCGATGCTATTTCTAAGAGGTATCACTACATTGCAAACAGCCACCATCCGCAGCCACCATCCACAGCCACATTCATTCTATGGGAGAAGCACAGGCTGATGGATTTTCTTACCCAGCCAAAGTTGAGACTTTAGGGAAGGTGGGTGTTTGAAGTTACTACTTTCTTTGTTCACTCCAACCAATAAGTGTTTATCCTCTTTTAAGAGCCTGGTATTAACAGTTCTCAATTTGACTGGTCAATCATTTGAAGGGAGAGTCTCACTCCTCACTGCCTTAAATCTTCTAATTCATTCAAACGTCATCTTGCAGACTACTTAACAGTTAAAATAACGTTTACTCAGCACTTGCTTTGTTCCAGGAATGTGACTCAGTAATATATATGAATTACATCATTTAATATTAATAAACTAGGGTTACGTGAGATTAAGTAATTTGCCCAAGGGCACAACAAGTAAATGGCTGAGAGACAACAATGCCAGACCCTGCTCTGAGGTGCAGCATGACCAATCGGTGATGTATTCCCAGGTTGTACCCAATTTCTAGACAGTCAGGAGGTCATTAGAAAATGAGCACCAATAACTTATATGGATTGCTCCAACAACATCATGTCCTTCTGATCAGAGCCTGAACACATTAAAAAAAAAAAAAAAAGAACCTGTTCCCATCAAGTCAATTCTGACTCACAGTGACCCAATAGGACAGAGTAGAACTATCCCATCGGGTTTCCAAGGAGCAGCTGGTGGATTCAAACTGCCAATCTTTTGGTTACTAGTCGATCTCTTAACCACTGAGCCACACAGGGCATGTTAGTACATTGAAAGTAGTTTTTATTACTTGCAATAAGAAGCAGATAGCATACAATAGATGAGCAATCAGTCTGTCTGGCTCAAAAGCTGTCCAGGCAGAGACGATGACTTCTCTGTGCACACTCCTCTTTGTGTCATGGGTGAGAGACTTAAATGGGACAGTTATATGACACGCTGATCCCCCTGGCTCTGGAAACTGTGGATATAGATTGTGTGTTCCATGCTGGCCTCCACCTGGCATCATGGCTAAGAGGCACAATGCGAGCCTACCTACTTCCAGTCTCCCCCTGTTCAGGTAGGTGCACTTAGGTAGGCTGTAAGCTATGCGTGACCCACTGGCACCATAGCTCAGGAGACCAAGAAAACTTCTCCCAGCTAGTTTATATCCACAGCCTACATGACTAAACTGTATCTTTTTAGCCCTGCTAATAAACACCAGGCATCTGCTGGGAGTGAGGGGTTGTTCTGAGGCCTAAAAATGCCAGCAGGGAGAGGTAAAGAGAAAACCATGGCCCCTTGCCTTATCCAAAGGACTGCCTCCCCACAGTGGTAGAGTAAGAACTTGATTCCAAAGCTCTCACTCTTAACCACTGAAATGTAATATCCTAGGCAGTAACTAATTTGTCATAGAAATATACAAATAAAATACTCTGGAACTAAAAGAGATCAGTTCTGACAATGAAAATCAGGGAGGGATCCCTGGAGTGATTAATACTTGAATTTTGGAAAGACTCACACTATATGAATATTTTATGAGGTGGAGGAAATGAGTGTCAGGTTAAATGAATCAAGTACAATCAAAAATGCTGAAACCAAAGAGTAAGGACTACATTTTGAAACTATTAAACAAATTAGTTTATAACTGAAGTGAAATGGGCTTAAAAAGGATAATAGTAAAAGATAATATCAAAACCCTAATGTCATATGTAACCCTTCGTATCTTGTTATTTTTCTAGGCACTAGTTTTACCTTCATAATGTTCCTAATACACCTTCTCCTGCCTACTCTCAGTAACAGAGTCTTAGTTCAGTAACAGTGTCTTAGCCTACAGTTGTTCTCAAAGGTAATTTTGACTTTAGTCTCTCCCACCTCTAGTCCATTCTTCAACTCCATTTAAAGTTATCATTATAGCACAACTTTGATTATATGCTCTCCTTAAATATTGTTGATGATTCCTCAATAACTACAAAAGGTAGTGCAAGCTTCTTAGTATAGCATAGAAAGCCCTCCTGGATTTAATCCAGTTTATTTTCCCAGCTTTATCACTAAAATCCTTTTCACATAAACCCAGCTCTCTGATCACCACCAAATATGACCTGGAATTTTATAGATTCCCTATCTTTGCTCATATTTTTCACTCTGTCTGGAAGTACCTTCATATGATCTCTCACCTGTCTATTAAAACTCAATATACATACTATCTTCTCCTGGAACATATTTCTTCCTCCCATTTGAAATTTATTTCCTCACTTAATTAGAATTTACACACAATTTACTATTTTCCAACTTATGCTGTAATTAATTATGTAAACATTTATACTTTGATGAAAACGTAGTCTATCCAAGATACATACAATAGATGTTCAATACAGTTTTGCTTTGTTTTTAGTTTTTGATTTGTTTTGTTTCCCAGCTACTGGACGGAAGTTAAATTTGGGAAGATATTGTCAGAGGGAGTAGAGATTTTTCTGTTGAAAGTCTTAGGCTGGGCAACAGCTGTTGTGATGGGAAAACACAAGCTTTGGGCATCATTTTCCATCCACTCTAATAATCATACGTTTTCTGGTGCTGCAGAAGCTTCTAAGATTGAGATCGTTAAGTGATTTCTATCCCCTGAGCATCTAAGTAGAGAAGTTGATCTTTGAAAAATTATATAGGACTAAACAGGGCTAGAGGTCAGATTTTTTATACCCTTAAAAAAATGCCTTATTAGATTCTATCGTATGAATCACAGATGATTAAAAATCAAAAAACAAACCCACTGCCGTCCAGTCAATTGCAACCCATAGCAACCCTATAGGACAGAAGAGAACTGCCCCATAGGATTTTTTCCAAGGTAAATCTTTATGGAAGCAGACTGCCACATTTTTCTCCCTTGGAGCGGCTGGTAGGTTCCAACCACCGTTATAATTAGCAACCAAGCACTTAACCACTATGCCACCAGGGCTCCTCCCACAAATGATTAGTCTCCCTAAAATATTTTCTGTAGTCTAATATGAAATTAGCTTTAATTTCTTAGAACAGGCCTACTGAATACTATTAAGAGTTAAAAACTGTATTTTTAACAGGATTAAGAAACCTGGATATTTTGGATATGCCATAGCTGACAGTCAAAAATTAGTTGCACTGAAAATACATGTGTAAAATATAAGATATGGCAAAATTAATTATGCTATTGATGAATATTGTAGCAATGTATTCATTTCCTCATGGTAGTTAAGTTATATAATTAATTTGGTTTCCTTCTGGAATAAATATACTGTTATATATCAATCTCTTCCCTACCTTTCTTTACAAGAAAAGACACACTTACCTTTGGGGAATTAACAAACTATTAGAACTCTAACCCTACGGGGCAGTTCTACTCTATCCATAGGGTTGCTATCAGTCGGAATCAACTCAATGGAAACAGTTTTTTGGGTTTTTTTTTTTTTTAGAATTCTTACTACCCATTGCTATTCATTGTTACACAATAATGCAATTTATAGCAGATGTATAATGGCTTATTAGTAACAGCTACCAGCACAAGGGCTAGTAACATAAAAATAAAATATATGAGTGAGTGTGTGTGTGTGATGAAATTATCTCATACTTGCCTTGTTCTTAAGTCATTTTAACATATAGTATGCAAGCACTTTTTTGAATGCTATTAAATACACATGGGATATCTTTCTAATTATTTACATAATTATATGTAAATTCTAATTAAGTGAGGAAATAAATTTCACACACAGATATATAGAGATATTTCAAAGTGTTTAAATTATCCACTTCTTTGTATGTCATCCAAAAAGGAATCATAAAAATTAAATGCTTCATAACTTTTTAAACTCCCCCCCTCCGCCACCCCGCAAAGACTTCCTGTTTTCCCGCTGTGGTGGTGCAATTACTAAATTGGTCAGGATTTTATTTTTTAATTAATACTAAAATATTCCCGAAAATAAAAAACCCTATGTATATTAACTACAAAGAAATCTCCTATGTATTTAACAGCAATCAAAAAAAGTGCCTACATACTATAGGTAAGAAGACTCAAGAACAAGGCAAGGATAAAGTAAATTTGTTATATTCTCCTCTCAAGTTCCTTTATTCTTACTGAAGTTATATACAGGGAGCCCTGGTGGTGCAGTGGTTAAAGCTCTCGGCTGACCAAAAGATCTGCAGTTCAAACCCACCAGTCGCTCCGCAGGAAAAAGATGTGGCAGTCTGCTTCCGTAAAGATTACAGCCTTGGAAACCCTGAGGGGAAGTTCTGCTCTGTCCTATAGGGTCACGATGAATCAAAATCAACTCCACGGCAATGGGTTTGGTTTTGGTATATATATAAAATCTATTATATAGATTAGTACTGTGCTCCATAGGGTTTTTCATAGGGTTAAGAATAGTCTTGATCAATCCTCTATTCTTAGGCAATTAGCTTGATATTCCCTTTTCAAGAGTCAAAGTTTTTTTTTTTTTTTGCTTTGGAAGAGAATCCCTTTCACCATCATTATCATCATCAAAATTACTTGTTAGCACATAACTGCACATAGGATCAAGAACAATGCAATCTTTGTGTCCTACCTTATAGAAGTTAACTAAACAACTCGCTCATTGTTTAATCATTCCTCATATATTTATTCAGTGACTACTATATGCCAGGTAGGGTGTTAGATGTAAGGGATATAAAGAAATGTCATTATTCTGTAGCAACAGATAATCTAATGGGGCATATTACAGTAAAGCTGGAAGCCTGCCTGACCAGAATGTCTGTGGACTGGTGGGAAAGGGGGTGGGGAAGAGAGAGCAGGATGGTGAGATTAGGAAAGTCTTCCAGAAAGAGATGACAATCTAAGCAGAAAGTAACATAAAAAATCAACAAGGAAAAACAAAGCATTCAGGAAACCACAAATTATTCAGTGTGGTTGAATAAGGGGTGGAAAAAAAACAGAAATAATTAAAAAGGATTTTGAATCAGATGTTAAAGGATACTCTGAAAGCTATGTGAGAAGATTATATATTTTAATAAAGGTCATGGCATAATTAAATTTGCATTCTTAGAAAATCACTATGGAAGCGTGAGTGCAAAAAAGATTGGAGGGGAGCAAGACCAAATGCAAACAAATAAATGAGACTTGATATTCTCTAAAGCAGATATGACAAAGACTTAAACTAAAATTGTTTCAGTAGGATGGAAAGAGACTGAATAAGTTGAAGAGATTTTATGCAGGTAGAATCATTAAGACTTTTGGATCGTTTCCAGCCACATCTACTAAAATGGAAACACAAAGTAATGCTTAGAATAATAACAATTGTAACTAACATTTATTGATTGCTTCCCATTTGTCAGGCAGCGTGCTAAATGCTTTGCAAGCATCATCTGACTTTTATGCATGCTTATTATCTACTTCGCATGTGCTCCTACATTATGTGTATTAGATCGTTCAGTCTTCACACAACCTCTTGAGAAAGATACTGTTAATATTCTCCACTTTGAAAGTAGAAAACCAAGGCCTTGAGAGATTAAGTAATTTGCCCAGTCACAGAGCTAATTAGTGGTGGATCTTGGACTGGCACCTCTGTCTATCTCCAGCCTTGAAGAGATATTTTTAACCATTATATAATTACTTTAATAGGGTTATGCTGCCAATCTGAAAGATGTCTGAAAAACTCTCCTGTAAATGAAATACGCATTCACTCATTACAAAGGACACATAAAAATGAAGTTGCCTTAAGCTCCTCTTCATGAGAAAATAAAGAAGGAAAAAACAAACAGCAGAACAAAGATGGGAATCAGTGGGCTAGAATTTCAAGCCTAAAAATTATGAGCAACTGACATCAAAATAAATATAACGAATATTCAATTGTATTCTTCTTCAAATAAAAATGTGGATTCTTTAAAATTGTTCTTTCATTAGAATCCATGAGATCATAGTACTATTCAAAAGAAAGTTTGGGATGAAAAAAGAATACTCTTTGTAATTGAATAAAACAAACTATTGAATGTAAGAGGAATAAGAAAATTGCCATTTTGTAACTACCAATGTAATAAATAATTTCAGCTAGCATCATCAGTGAATGATAAACCATTGAGTGAAAGATTATCGGGAAACTGGATAATTACATGGTCTCAAAGTATCACTCCACCAATTACTGATTAATTACAAAAGCAAAAATGTATATTTGCAATATAGAGAACTGGTATATATAACCTTAACCAAGTCATCAAACTTAGCATCACAAAACTGAGACAAACTGACATAATGTGATGCAATGGAACATAAATTGTATCACTTACGTTGTATTTTTACCAACAAATTTAATTTGAATCTAATCATGCAGTAGCCAGAAAAATCTAGAATGCAGAAGAGTCTATCAGGTAACTGGTCTGAATTCTTAAACAATAAAATGAAAGTCTATAAAATGGAAAAAAAATCAGGGAAAGTTCTAGATAAAAAAAGAAAAAAATATGGCAGCCAAACAAAAGATGGTATCATTAAATGGATCACAGATTGAAAAAAATAAAAATCAGCTATAAAGAACCATTTGAGATGCTGAGACGAGTGGGTAATTAGCATGTGGACTATATGTTAATTTTTTTTATAAATGTTAAATTTCTTGGGTGTGAAAAATGGTATTGTGTTTACAGAGGAGAATGTCTGTTTTGGGAAGGTAATATGGTAGAATATTTTGAAGTTAAGTGTCTTAATGTCTATAACGTACTTTCAAATGGTTCAGAGAGGGGCGGTACATAGAGGAGGGAAAGGGGAAAAGACAGAAGGAGGGAGGAAGAGAAAGAAAGAGGGTAAGTGCGAGGGATGGTGCAAAATTTAAAAAACTGGAAAGTCTGAAGACCATCAGGGCATTCATCATACTATTCTTTCTACTTTTCTATAAGTTTGGAATTTTTTTTAAGAGGAAAAAAAAGTGTAAGGTAGAATTTAATTTCTCATATGGAGTTAAAAACGTATTGCTGGATAGTTAACATTATTAAGTGCTTTTGACAATCTATGAACACATGCAAATTTATCACTATCCTGAACAAATTTTTCACAGTTATTTATAAACAAAAAGCACTTAAGAAATGTTTGTTGAACTACTTAAATTGGTTTTATATTCCAATCATCTTTCCCCAACAATCATTTTAGTACTGAATTTTTGTTAATGCCAGTATTTTTGTTTTGTTTGATCTTTTACTCTGCATGCATTAGTGGCTGGGTGGCATAAATGGTTAAGTGCTGGACTACTAGCTGAAATTTTGGCAGTTTGTACCCACCCAGAAGCACCTTGGAAGACAGGCCTGGTGATCTGCATCCAAAGGGTCACAGCCTTGAAAATTCTATGGAACAGTTCTACTCTGTACACATTGGGCTACCATGAGTCAGAATCGACTCAACAAAGCAACTAACAGCAACTCTCCATGCAGTACTGAAGCACCCCTAATCTCCCTATATATTACTCTCTGTTTCATCATTTTCCTCAATAAAATGCTTAATATTTTGTGTCATGGACTGAATTATGTCCCCCCAAATATGTGTGCATCAGCTTGCCTGGGCCATGATTCCCAGTATTGTGTGGTTGTCCTCCATTTTATGACTGTAATTTTATTTTAAAGAGGATTAGGTTGGGATTGAAACACCCTTACTAAGGTCACATCCCTGATCCAACATAAAGGGAGTTTCCCAGAGGTGTGGCCTGCACCACCTTTTATCTTATAAGAGATAAAAGGAAAGGGAAGCAAGCAGAGAGTTGGGGGCCTCATACCACCAAGAAAGCAGTGCTGGGAGCAGAACGCATCCTTTGGACCCAAGGTTCCTGCACAGTGTAGCTCCTAGTCCAGGGGAAGATTGATGATGACGAGGAGCTTCCTCCAGAGCCGACAGAGAGAGAAAGCCTTCACCTGGAGCTGATATCCTGAATTTGGACTTCTAGCTTACTAGACTGTGAGAAAATAAATTTCTCTTTGTTAAAGCCATCCACTTGTGGTACTTCTGTTAGAGCAGCACTAGATGACTAAGACAGTTGGTAATGATTTAAATTGTCAACATATTAAATCTAGCCTAAAAGTACTTATACCCTGCTATGAGTATACTCCAATGAGAGCAATCCCTCCAGATTTCCCAGCAGGAACTAGCTCTCCAGAGTTTGGAAACTTGGATCTCTACTTTGAGGTCAAGAAAGGCCATACGGATATAAATGTGTGAATGGAAATACTAGAGTCATCGTCAATTGAAAAATTATTAATATGATACAACTGTCCAAGAAAAAAAAAAAAAGCAGACAACTGGAAAGAAAGAAAAAGAGAAACAGAAACAGAAAACACTTTCCAATATTTAAATAGGGCAACATAATTGTATGGTATTGCCAGGAACAAATTATAGCATCTTGACCTCTTCTTATATCAATGGTTATGCCTTGGTAGGACAAAGGAGAACCTAAGGGAAGTAGCCTGAACAGGGCAAAACTCAATCAATAATTTCCTCAGTCACAAAAGAAGAGGTATAAATAAGGAAGGATTTATGGCAGATCATGTTGACCTAAGAAAGCTACCATGAATAATGTTTATAAATATAAATAAATTACAAAATGAAAGAAGAAGGGATGGGAGGGAGAACTAAAGGGAGGGAAGCTGGTTAGATATTTAGCTAGCTAGTTAGAAGAGAAGAGTAATGGAATAAAATGTTCCACTTTTGTAATCTATGACTTCCTAATTTAACTTCCACCTACTTTAAAGGTAGAATAAGTGTTAAACTGTTCATTGTTTAGGAAATAGCAAACCTAAAACTAAGTATCTGTGATCTGAATTGTAGTTGGATTTTGACTCACACTGTAAGCTTTATACTTTGGAGCGTATCAGATAACATTAGACTCAATTTCCTTAATTATAAAATGGCATAACTAATTTTTTTAAAATTTATATGGCACATTCTAAATTATTTTAAATTATATAGTACAGTCCCCAGCTGTACAGAAGAAAGCAATTTTTACACTCAAATCCTTCCATCTCAGGATCTTTTACAACTGTCAAAGAAAGTTTCAGCTATGCTGACAAAGCAGTGCAGAGTAAACTGCAATCTATACATAACTTCAGAGATCGGAAGGCATAGAAAGTGAAAATCACCCACTTTTCCTGACAGCAAACATAGGCAAGCTCTCCAGAAATCCTTGACCCCAATAGCATGGTAGGAATCAGAAGTAAAATCAACCATGCCCTTAAACGGATGATGGTTACCTTTTCAGTTGCTGTGTGTGCTTTTGCCTGGCTACCTCAATAGGAAAAGATGGGAAATGTCAGACCACATACTGGAATTGCCAGTTTATTTTTCCCTTCAGATTGCCACAAAGAAAAAACAAGCAAAAAAACTAGCAACCTTCATGACTCTCAGTTAGAGATGCCACGATTCACCTAATGATTCTTCCATCGATTATACTACAAAGAACCTGTCCTTTTATTTTTTAACATTTTAAATAGGAGAAGTAAACAAAAGCATTCAAAACTGAATGTTGTTCATTTACCTTATTTTTGCATAAATTGTTCTGTGAAGATACAAAAGTATACTTTAGTGTAACATGAATCTAACCCAGCATAGAAAATTACTATGGAAAAAAACTGACATATTTTTGTTGGTGTAAATAAAAAAAAAATTTCTTTCACATTTAAAAGTATTAGCATTTCAAAACTAACCTTTACAAAATAAAAAGTATAATTTATTATTTTAAAGACAATAAACATTATGTCTATTTTGATAGCATATGTTTCCTACCAACCAAACAAAACCCAGTTGCCATCAAGTCAATTTCGACCAATAGCGACCCTATAGGACAGAGCAGAAATGCCCCATAGGGTTTCCAAGAAGCAGCTGGTGGATTTGAACTGCCAACCTTTTGGTTAGCAGTCAATCTCTTAACCACTGTGCCACCAGAGCTCTGCTTTATATTTCCTACAGAAGGGCTTAAAAATAAAATACAAAATGTAAAATTAAGAATTTAGTTGAATTATTCTTCAATTTCTCTTTGAAAATAAATAGAAATACAAATATTTTCATGGAAATAACTGTTTAACATTTGTGTAAAAGTTATTTATTAAATAAATTATTGCAACCTTCTACTTCACAGAATATCATGACCCTGATACTAAAACTCATTACTGTCAAGTCAATTCTGACTCATAGTGTCCCTACAGGACAGAGTAGAACTGCCCTATGGGTTAGCAAGGCTGTATGTAATCTTTACGGAAGCTGACTGACACATCTTTATCTCATGGAGAGGCTGGTATGTTCAAACCCACTGACCTTTCTGTTAACAGTCAAGCGCTTAACCACTGTGCCACCAGGATTCCTTGAACCTGATACTAGTTAGGACAAAATATTTCATTTAATCATAATATATGGCAATAATTGCAATCAATTATGGAAAAGGATGCTTTGACATTACAGTCTTAATTGAATTAAAACATCTTTGAAATTCGTTTTAAGACTTGTTCTAGCAAATCACAGTTTGTACTAACGTGGTGTGATTTGTTTAGCCATATGTAATAACCCTTTATTGGCATCAGCTACCACAGCTTTCTGACCAGAATCTAGGAACCCCAATTATTTTAGTGTTTGTTTGGTTCCTAAAAATTTGAAGTATATATCAGTGTTGTATGTGAAGACAGAACAATGTTGAGTAATATAGTACATGAATGCTATTTAGTGTCATACTGATCTTAGAAGTTTCCACCCAAACAATGTCTCTAAGAATAAACTAAGTAGTCCTATGAGACAACCCCATTTGGTTAAAATTATTCAACCAGAAATAATTTTAGAAAATTACCAGAGCCTCTATAACACCAAAATACACTGATTCACATAAAAGCCCTATACTGACCTAGCAGGACTGAACAGAACAGGGCAAAGGAGCTGAGACTTGTTGAACAGCAGCAGTAGATGACACTTTGGTTTCTAAACCTCAGTGTTACTAACCTGACTTCTGCAGATCATAATGTACAACTGGCCTTTTCAATTTAGATTTAAATACCTGGCTAAATTCATTAACCAGTGATTCCATGAAGCAAAATCCACTGTCTTTTAACCAATTCTTCCTTATTTTCCTCTATTACGGAAATTCGTTGAATGAGATATCTGAAGAAATCAAGAAATCCATGACAAATTACGTAAAAAGTTTAATCAAAATTATATCTGAACTCTACTCAGGTTTTTCTGATTTTTTTTTTTTTTAAATGAGGAGAAGACTAGACTGCGTAGATCATTTAGAGCAAACACATCTCCAGGATATGCAGCTCCTGTCATTTCTAGAGTGCATGTGTTTGTGTGAATTTGTGTCCACGGGATTTATCTCAAAGATTCTGTACAAGCAGACTATTTTAATCCAAAATATTTGAAAAATCAACTCAATTTAGTCTACTATCACTAGCAGCAACAATAATAATAAAAGTTATTAAGTTACTCTTTGTCAGGGTATTGCTTTGAAAATAACCAATTCACTGACTGAATTTAATATCTATATGTATAGATATTGCACATATTTCATAAACAAAGCTACAACTCTAAATACTTGCCTTTTATATATTTATCATCGTTAAATCCTGCAGAGGATAAAGTACTAATGAGAGGGAGAGGTATCAGAACTCAGTGACGTTACTGTCAACATGGATAATTACTCTTTGGTCTTTGAGCATCATTTTTACTTAGGCTGGTGCTTAGATTCAGACAAATGTGAAAAAATAATAAGAACTGACGAACACATGTTTAGTGTCTTTGTATGATTAGGTTCGGAAAGACTTCCAGGAAGAGATTTTGTGTACGATGTTACCTGATTTTAGTTACTTGTCAAAAAGAACTAAGAAGAAAATATCTTACTGATCAGATGCCATCTTTGTAGAACAGAAAACATGTTCACTCGTTTAATAAGTACAAATAAACAAGATTGATAGTGTGAACAAAAATCAGTACACAGATTTCAAAAATTTTACAACTGCTTATTTTCAGTTAAACATGACTGATGTCAATTAGATGCAGATCTATTCTGGTGATTCTCATGAAATCCAGCATGTCAGATACTCATTTTCCATGAAACTCTGAAAATGCAACACTAAGCTTTATCTTTTCCTCAAACCCTTAAATTCCACACATTCTTTAAAATTATTGTTTTATGTTTATCATAACTATTTTTCCAAACTTATCAGTGGTGATTTTTTTACTTATAGAGTACAGTGGCTACTCAGTATTGTTGAAGTAATGGATATTTATGACCGCTGGTACATTTTAACCCTCATTGTTGTGAAAGTTTCTTCAGAATAAGCAATGCACAATGCACAATTTTAAATATAATCCCCAGTAAGCAAAATGTATAAAAAATTTGATTTAGAGTCTAAGAAAGACTATTTGATTGTAACAGACATTACTAAACAGAAAGAAAACGAGCTTTCAGACAAAGCTTTACAAATGATAAACAAAATATAGCCTTTCTGTCTTGCTCTCTAATGAGACCAATCCATTTTTTACAATAATAAGGGAATATATTCTGCTTCATTATGTTTTGAATGTGAAGTGGTAACTCAGAATTGTCTTTGCAATTTACATCTTTTCTTAGCACAAACTGAACCTTCTTTTTCTGTGACTAGGCATTGTATTAGAGACTAAAGGAAGCCAAACAAGATCTTGTTCTGCAGGACTGTCAAGCTCTGCATGTAAAATGCCATGACACATAAATGAAAATAATTCAAAGTTAATTTGTGTCAAAATGGTAAATCTGTGGCTATTATGAAAATCAACTGCAAGTGTGGAATGGCTAGAGGATACATCCTTGCTTACTTGACCAACAAAAACAAACACACACACACACACACACACACATAAACACACTCCAGTCATCATTTGCTTTTGATTCGCTTTTTGAAGTGTCAGATAACATTATTTCTCAAATGACACAAAAGGGCTCCATTTACTATGCATAAGGTCAGTGAATATTAGCTTCATTTACACTTGGCTGAGAATTGGTCGGTGTCAACAGTAGAGGCTTAGTTCTTCCACTGAACAGGGTTAGAATCTGACAGAGAGCTGCCACTGAAGAAGATGGATGATCTTCCTTGCTGACCCTGCTCCCCCTAAAGTGTCACGGTTTGGGTCTCTTTATATCTGTACAACAAAAGACCCTCTCTGAACTTCCCAGTGGCCTTCAGCTTTATTGGTGCTAACGAGTCCAGACATTTTCATTGATTGGATTCTCTACCTTTTAAACACAAAAGCTTGCCCTTTTTGGCTAGCTAAACTTTGGCACAGATGTCTTTTTTGTAATTGCTTCTCTGCTGTCTGTTGGAAAGGATACAATTAGACAGGCAAGCATCATGTCAGCACAGAAAATGCTGAACTATTTATCTCAGTTTCCCAACACCATTTTAATGAAAGTGATATGTCATTTGCCTGTAGAAATTAACCCTTAAGTAATGCCATAGTATATTCCTAGGTAGAAAATAAAATCTCATGTCATTCTGATGACTGATTAATATGAAGACAACCGTTATTCAAAACTATTCAGTTCAACTATTTAGTTAGGAAAAAGTGGATCCCAGTCACTTCATACAAACAGTTACTGACTACCATATTTTAAAATGAATGTACCTATTCAGCATAACTTTCACAACTCTATTTTTGCTTTCTAATAGTGGCTGACACTGTGAAATATGGCTTTCTCTCTTAAAAAAATAAATAAATAAATATTTAATACCTAACAAAGATGCTATAACCATGTAATAAATTACATGTTGCTTTGAGGTCCTGGCTGCAGGCTATTTTATTATATTGGAGACCTGTTACTGATATTTGAATAATTTTATAGAAATTACATAACCTCAAATCCAAATGTGCAAATATTCATATATTGAAATGATGGAAAGTCTTACAAATAGATTTACATGTAACACATTTTAGGAGAAATTAACTATTTTCAGTATATATGAATGTATATCTCAGAAGTTCTAAATATAATGATACATAGCTGTAAACATTATTTATCCCATGTAAAATATAATTTAACATATTTTCATATCTAGAAGTAAAGAGTTAACTAATAAATATATGTATATATAAAATATCCCAATCCTCAATAGTAAAAGAGGGGATTATAAATAATAGTAGATTTTACCGAAAGTGAAGATGAGGATGCGTGAATAGGTTAACCCTTTTGTTAGACTGTGGACAAAATATAATTATTTTCATGTACTCTGAAATAAAAATTATTAAACCTATATTAAAAGATTCTAAAATTCTGCATATTCTTTTTAGTATTAATGCTTTCATTCGAGTTGACAAAATTAACAATGTAGAGTTGAAAATAATTATCAGTTAAAATTTCTGTACCCAAATATTTCCTTCAGGGTATATCATTAACCACTATCATTAAGATAAGTATACTTATTAATGTGGAGTAGCCCATTAAAGAAATAAAATGCTAACAGTCATTCAAGGAAAAACTGCAGGAAAATAATGCCCTCTTATTTTTAATACATGTAGATTATACATCAATGAGTTTTAATTTTTACTCTCTCAAGTAAATAGTATTATCCTAAAAAATTTCAAACATTTCAGGTATGTATATGCAAAGTAAGCATCAATTTTTAATTAGAATTATCTTTCTATAGAACAGATGGAACAAAATCAAAATTGTTTCTCTAAGATGTGAGGCAGAGGCACCAGAAAAAAAACTTCCTTTTTTTAAAAAAAAGAAATAAAACCAGTTGTTATTCTTATTTGATGACCATGGTGCTAAAAAGCTAAAATTGCCCTTAAAAATCAAATGAGTTCCTGCACACCTATGTTCACTGCATCACTATTCGCAATAGCAAAAATATGGAAACAACCTAAAAGGCTATCAACAGGTAAATGGATAAGTAAAATGTGGTACATACATACAACGGAATACTACTTAGCAATAAAGAAAAATGAGTTCCCGAAACATCTTATAGTGTAGAAGAACCTGGAGGACATTATGTTGAGCAAAATAAGTTTATAACAGAAAAACAAATATTATATGTTCTCACTTTTATGATATGCAAGGAATAGGTAAATACACAGAAACTAATGTTCATTGATGGTTACTGGGGATGAGGGGTGGGCAAGTACTCCTTAGGTAGTAGTCACTTTTTGTTTATGGAAATGGGAAGGTGGCACTGAATATGGTGAAGTTGGCAGAGCCTGACCAATGTAACTAATGTCAATAAGCTGTACATAGGGAAAAGGGATGAATGGGCAAATGTTAGGTTGTGTATGGTTTTGCAACAATAACAACCACCATAAAAAAAAGGGGGTGACTACAGATGCTGATACTAATTAGACATAAGCAATCACTTCACAGTTCTCTTGGTTTGGTGGCTTAGGGCCATAGTCTCGTGGGACAATGTATTCAACTGGCATAATATAGTCCTTAAAGTTCGTGTTCTACCTCCCAGTATGGTGAGTATCCTATCTTTACACAAGTAACACACACTGTCTACGTTTGCCAACCGTGCCCTCCCACCACGAGGTATTTTCATAAGTGCTGCTATGTCAATTTTTTTTTTTTACATGTTCCTGTAAAAAGATTTGGAACTGCTGGCAAACAAACATAGAAGGTGTGCATTATTTGTGTAAAAAAATGACAGTGTCTGGGGTCTTAAAAGCTTACAAGCAGCCATCTCAGATACAACTATTGATCCTTGTTCGACGAAACAAAAGAGATGAAAATCCAAGAATCAGAGAAGGAATTGCACTACAGGACTAACTGTCTACATGAACCACTGCCTTCTCCAGCTTGATGCCAGAAGAACTAGCTGGTGCCAGGCTACCAATATTAAACATTCTGATCAGGAACATAATAGAGAAATCCTGATAACTGTGCAACAGAACTCCAAATTCTTATAAAGAATCCAGACTTCAAACCTATTGTGTCTGGAGGAGTCCTCAACATTATGGCCCTGAGTAGCTCTTCAAACCCTGAACTGAAACTATCCCCTGAAGTCACCTTTACTAAGTAACAGTTTAGCCCAAAGAATAAAGACTGTCACCCTTGAGTACTGCATTACTTAAAAAAGAAAAAAAAAACTTATCTATATAAGACCAAAGGGTCAACAGCTATTTTAAAGCATAGATGAGCAGACTGGGGATAGGGAGATTAAGTAAACAAAAGTGAAATAACTGAACAGAAAAACGCGAATGCTGACAAAATGTGAAGAATTTAACCAATGTCACTGATCTGTATGTCTAGAAACTGTGGAATGCGAGCAGGTTACACTGTGTATATTTTCACCAAAAATAAAATTTAAAAAAAAATTGAATGAGTTCCTTATTCTGTGCAATCTTTGTAAAAGAAAAATGCCGACATGATTCCTTACTCTCCAGTTTGGGTCCGGGGATGGTTTTATGTGTTCAACTGACCTAAACAGTCTGTCTCAACATATTCTCATGAGCATGTCCGTCAATCACTCTCAACATTCTATTATACTCCACTCTGACTGGCAAGTGACAACCCGCTATCTACTGACATTAATGAATAAACAACCATGCCCTTTACATTTATATGAATAAAATTTATATCATTTTCCATGTAGATTAGCTTATACGAGAAAGCAGGCTTGGTTGTTGTTAGGAAGTGGCAAAAACGAAGTGGCTGCACTGAAAGTTTTGTGCTTAATGTGAACTCTGGTATACATCAGTGCTTTGTTTTTCAACAAGTCAGCCTTGTCTCAGCTTGCATCATATAAGCTTAGCTGAGCTGTATTCACGGGCTCCTGAATATTTATGTTGTCTTCTACAAACCTAACACGTAGTTTGTTGTCTATGCAAAAGAGTATATAATGACAGAAAATCCTTAAAAACTAAAAATCAGAAGTTGGGTCAGTATTCTAACCCTGTTCCCTCTTTAGCATTCACCCATAATCTGCCTTCCTGGCGGGAAAAACTATTTAAATTACTTCTACACTCTCATTTGTTGTTTGTCTCCACCTCTCTTACTCAGATTTTAAAAATGCCATAACAGAAATTGTTACAGCTTTTTGAAAAAAAATAAGGATTAAGAACTTTAACTGATTTGACATTCCTATACACATCTTGACTGAGTTCCTTTACAGTATTGACTGACAGTGATGATTCTGGCTTTATATAGTCACAGTCCAAATGTTACAGAAGGGGCCTTAAATCTTTGACATTGATCAAAGAGTGGTTTATTTTCATAAATCTATGAAAACAGGTTGGCAATCAAATGTTGAAAGTTTTAGGATACAGTAGATGGGGTTGCTGAGTCAGAACCGACTCAGCGGCACCCAACAACAACATTATTGTTTTAAACTTTTTATTTTTAACTTTACCATTTCACGTTTACATTATGAAATTCTTTTCTCAGATTAATATTGAAAAATTAACTTTATAAGCTTTTGTAACAAATTAATATCATGAATGATTTGAAGTAGTAAAAACTACATTTTCTGTTACTCCTAATTAAGAATTCTACAGGAAGGGTAAAAGGAGGAATTGTCGTTCAAAACAGAGAAATATGTCGCCATTAGATCAAAACTCTGCAATAATAATAATTAATAGTTATTAACAAAGTTCAATCTTTTTATTAATTTACTATTAATATGCATAACATTGAATTATATGAAACTGATGTTATGTGAGGAACCAAGAGTAAAAATATTACCAGCTATATACTTATATTTTAATAAATACAGACACAAAATGAGGAATTTAATTTAATTTAACTATTTTAATCCATTTAATAGATGAGAAAGTATATTCTAAAATGTTTTAAACCGAGAAATAGTGTAGAAGTTTCAGGTGGTAAATGTAAACCTATTGCCAAAGCCTAAGGCATGAAAGGAGAAGATGCAGAAAAAAAAAGAAAAGAAACCAGAGGGAGCAGAGATGTAAAAAATATCCAACTTACCACACTGAAGAATGAGGTATATTAGAAAAAAGGGATGAACAGATACACAGTGATAGCCTGGCTAAAAATCTTGAAAATCAATGACAGAGCCGTGTGAATTTAAGTGAGTGTTGATGCTGTTTTATTGGAAAAATTTGGAAAGGAAGGAAAATTATCAAACCATTAATGTTCAGCCCTGAAAAAAACAGTGCTCTTGTGCATAATGTTTGTGCAGAATAAACATTAAACAAAGTAAGAAGCATGGCTAAAATAGTGAACTTAACAAGACCCTGTCAGATCTCTTTTGCAAAATAAATACTGCCTCAGTATAATAAACCTGGAGCTACATGTTCTCCCCACTTCAGATCACAACCAAGACGTCTAAACTTAATTTTAAAGGTCAGTTTTGATAAACAGATTTCAGAGAAGCATGACTGTCACTCTGTCCTTGCAAGAGCTGAGGGACTAAGGTCTGAAGGTTTCTTAGACAAGATAAAGTCAGAAACTACATGGTTAAACAGAAGAATCTGTCTCCTCCCCTACCGTAGGTTTCTGATACTCTTAGAGGTGTCAACGGTTCTCATTTTAAAACACATTTGCATACAATAGTCATAATATCCAAAACATATGCTAACTGCTAAAAATCATCTTCTCAGGATCTGATAAAATACAGCAGAAATTTAGAGTAGGTAGAACAAAAAATCTTTTCTCTTCTCCTCTTAGACATAAATAGCTTTCACGTATTCCTTACGGCAGAGGAAACCTAAACATCTACTTGAAAAATAAAGAAGGAAAGGTTATTGTTTATAATTTTTTGCTTACTGATGTAAAATTAAAAGACATTACTAAGGTAGCTTTATTTTGTTTTGTTTTTAAAGATATGCAATAATCCAAGAATATTCTAAAAGAGTTTTCAGTTTCTTCTTAATTGTGAATTGAGACTTACACAGAGAAAAAAATCTTAACAACCCAGCATTTATAAATTAAGGGATTAGCATACACCTATTTAGAAATCTAAAAATGGGTTCAAGGAGAAAAATAAGCTTATTTTCTTATTCCATTATGCTGATTTATGGTTTTTTTTTTTTCCCAATTGGTGGGGCTGGGGTGAGCAGTATATGTGTTTTTGTGTATGTGTGTACATGTGTATGCACATTAAATTAAGTGCATATATATATATATATATGCACACATATATGTATGTTGTATGTATGTAGTGTTTGTGTGTAGTTGAAGTGGAAAGCAAACTAGAAAGAGTAAAAAGTACTGATTTTACTTTGGGATTTGTCATTAATGGACTGTCAGAGTCATAAATGAGAACATCGGTTACTCTGCTTATTAAAAAACAAACAAACAAAAAAAACCTCCAGTTTTTCTTTTATGATGCACAATGGGACCAGACTGTTGTGATCCATATGCTTTTTAATTGGCTGATTTTCAGAAGTAGATCGCCAGGCCTTTCTTCCTAATCCATGTTAGTATTGAAGCTCCACTGAAACCTGTTTAGCATCAAAGCAACACGTAAGCATCCACTGACAGACAAGTAGTGGCTGCGCCTGAAAGGCAAGAGTTTTACCACTGAATCACCACTACTCCCCTCAAAATAAAACTAGATAGTGTAAAATATTTCACTTTGTTAAAATAAAAGTAGAAGATGTAAAGAAATGTTTTTAAAATAAATTAAATTTATTGAACTCATCTACTAGTTTAAATTAATGTCATTAATTAATATTAGGTAAATTAATGCCATTAAGTATCATTTTCTACATGGAACTAGTTTAAATAATAATAGCAAATTATTATTAAAATAGATATAGATAATATAAAGCACTAGAAAATACAGAGTAGTTTGGGAAGTTTCTGATATCCAATTTGTTTTCCTCAAAACAAAAAACTTTTGTCATATCTACTGATTTCTAATACAAAAGTATTATTAGATGTATTCTACTGCTCCCTACCTATGCACAATCACCCTTAATATCTCCCCTACTCTAACTCTCTTTTAGAATAATATTCTTTAAAAATAAACAGGTAACATCAACATGATAGGCAACTGGCCATTCAACTTTAACAAATGACAAATGCAAGTATATAGTTAATAATTACTTCCAATTGCTCTTATACTTTATTAACAAAAGCATCGGTGCATCTGTCTCCACATTTAGGTTTTCTATAAAAACCAAAAACCAGTTGCACTCAAGTCGATCCCGACTCATAGTGACCCCATGTGTGTCAGAGTAGAACTGTGCTCCATAGGATTTACGATAGCTGATTTTTTCAGAAGTAGATCATGAGGACTTTCTTCTGAGGAACCTCTGGGTGGGCTCAAGCCACCAACCTTTGGTCAGTAGCTGACTGCATTAACTGTTTGCACCACTTAGGGACTCCAGGTTTTCTATAAAAGGCTGTAATTCACAGTGTTAATGGGTTCCGTGCAGCTCTGAGGTTACCACCACCATAGGTGAGGGGCTAAACTAGGTGTTAACTGGGTGACACACACGCTAAAATACAAAACACAGTATGTGTCATTTCCAAGCCATTTGCTTTTCTAATACACTGAAAGCAAGAGATCATATAATCAACAGTAAATTATTTAAATGAAGGAACCAAAGAAATGAATTAAAAGTCCACACTACATAAAATGTAAGCCATATGATTTTTTTTTAAATACTATACCCCAGAATGTATTTTCCATAGCTTTCTACTTATAGCATTCATTTATACCAGACATGGCTAAACAAATTAAACCAAACAATAAACTTTCCATATTTTTTTTCATAAGATCACAGGATTTGAGTGAAAAATTCACGTTCATTTCATCTTAGGTACATATTATTCTCAGTTTCCTTGAAATGCTATTAATTGGGACAAATATTATGACGTGTATCCTTGGATTCTATAACTTTCAACAAAGTTTATATTACAGGTAGAGAACAAAAAATAGTGTCTATAGCTCATTAGTTTGCCCTATACTAAAATTTGAATTGTTCTGCTACAGGATTTTTACAAAATCTCCAATTATGTATGCACATGACCTTCTACTGTGTCATGGTTTGAATTATGTCCCCCAAAAAATGTGTGTATCAATTTGGCTAGGCCATGATTCCTGGTACTGTGTGATTTTCCTGTATGTTGTAAACCTGCCTCTATGATGTTAATGAGGGAGGATGGGTGGCAGTTGTGTTAGTAAGGCAGGACCTGATCTACAAGACTGGATTGTGTCCTGAGGCAATCTCTTGAGATATAAAAGACAGAAGTGAGCAGTGAGACAGGGGGACCTCATACCATCAAGAAAGCAGTGCTGGGAGCAGAGCGCATCCTTTGGACTGGGGTCCCTGCGCCTAGAAGCTCCTAGTCGGGGAGAACGCTGAAGAGAAGAAGGCCGACAGAGAGAAAAAGCCTTCTCCTGGAGCTGACACCCTGAATTTGGACTTTTAGACTACTTTGACTGTGAGGAAATAAACTTCTCTTCATTAAAACCATCCACTTGTGGTATTTCTGTTATGGCAGCACTAGATAACTAAGACATACTGTCTAAGTATTAAACCTATAAGAATATTCAAATTACGGCATCCATCCAGAAAAATAATTTTTGAGGTATTTTGCACAAGATGGACTAATTTCACTTTACTTAAATGTAAGGAAAGTTGAAGTAAAAGGATTTTCTAAAATTTGCCTCTCTGATTTATGCATCAGTTTTTTATGTACATAGAAAAAGTTTCAAATATATAGTTGGGTCAAATTCCTGTCATTAAAATAATATTAATATCATTTACACAAAATAACTATATTATACAAAATATCATCATAAATCAAATCTTCCACAGATTACTGATAACTACCTTAGAGGAAATGGCTAGAAGTTGGATACAAAAATCAAATTAAATGGGAAATTTTAAGTCATATTGATTTGTATTACTACATTGCCTGCCAGAAATTGATAAAAATTTAAACATCCATTAGAAATATAAAAGTGACACATATACTTGCCAATGCTAGATTAATTAGAAACTTTCTGAAATCATATACTAATCTTATAAATCATGGAAAAATAAATCAGATACATTAATTTTGCATTTACTCTCTTTTTTCATTATCCTATTCTCCCATCTTTTCTTCTTGTTGTCCTTCCTTAGTCATTGAATAGTTACTATGTTAAATGCATTATGGGTACATGAAAAGACGATTAAAGATTAGTAAAAAACAGTATAATTTTAAATGAAGCCTAAAATGTTCTAGTAGGAAATTGTGACATGATTCTAATTTTAAATATCACAATGATATATATCTCTCTCTCTCCGTCTGTCTCTCTCTCTATATATATATATACAGACACCAAGAAACTGATAACAGTAGTTGCTTCTGGGAAAAGGGACCATGCACATTACCCATTCAAAAATATCTTAAAACAAGTATTATGTGCTTCTGCAAAGTGAATAATTTACAAGAGTGTAAAAATAAAGGTAATACAGATATAATTCAAATATCAGAAATGCATTTTGATATACTACTGAGTTCGAATGATTTCCAATTTATAGAATTAAGTGTAATATTAGTTCATAGGTTGATTCAGGTTTTGTGTCTATTTTTTTTTTGTTTGTTTGTTTTGCAATGCAAGCTAATATCTACCATATATAATTTGGAACAAAGACAATATAATCTTGCAACAAAAGTCACTTTCCCATATAAGATAAACACACTTTAAGGCATTCTTTTTTTAGAAAATGCTATCAGGCTTTTGTATTGCTCTCTTTGTCAAGATATAGACAACTATAAAGAAGGCAAAATGCCTTTCATTTCATTAGAGGAGGGATACAAAGAAATTGAAAAGAAAAAGATACACAAAGGCAGTCACAAATGAAGAATGAGAATGGGACAATAAATGAATATAAATAGCTATATTATTTTCAGAGAAATATTTTTTTCAAATCTGAAGCTGACTCCTCCTCATGTTTGCTAATTATTTTCATAGCAGCCTGCTGTATGCTGTGAGGAAAATGAAATATAAAGGATTCCCATACTCACAAAATTTAAAACTACTCATAGGGACTAGCCATACACAACAAGAAATTAGTGATAACGAATCCAAAATAAGAAAATATTTGCCTTGAAAAGGAATAGTATATGAGTAAGTCTAAGAAATGTGTTAAACATTTATTGGAAGACTGACGAGGTGCAAGTACTGTGCTAGGTACTATGGTGGCTAACAAACTACCTTGGTTGTTAAGAAGCTTAGAAGCTGTAAAGGAAAATTATAAATAATGGTAATATTAGAGAGCATGTGATGATTCCCATAATAGAGGATCAAAGTATTTATCAGTATTCAAAAGGACAGATTGTCTAACTTGGGTATAAGTGGTATTTAATTTGAACTTGTAAGGAAACGCAGAATTCCAACAGCCTGAGATAGCCTAGGTGAGACCTTATGAACAGGTATGATGACAGAAAAAAGCACAGCATGGTTAAGAACCAGGAGAATGGTACTATCATCGGTATTTGGAAGAGAAGTCACTGAACAAGTTAGAGAAACTTTTTAAAGGATAGGATTAAGAAACAAAAGGTAATAGTGAGAGACCATGATGGTTTATTAGCTTTTCTGTTTGTTTGAAGCCAAACGTTGAATAACGGGTCAATGTAGAAATACTTATGAGTATGCTTACGGTAAAGTGAGAGACCAGTACCAGGCTGGTGGAGAAGGGATTTCAAATATAATAAACATAAAAATTAAAATGAGATAAAAATATCAGGGCCAAATTGGAGGGATTTAAATGCTAGTCTAAGAAATAAGGAATTTTTTATTTGTAATTAGGAGCCATTTGCACTTTCTGAATAATAAAGTGATACTAAGTTGTATTTTAAGATGTGCATTCTGACTGCCATATGAAGAAATGAATGAACTGGAGCAGAAAAGAGAACTGCAAAGCACATGAAATATTTAAGATGTTGGAAAAGGCAGAGACAGAAATATTTTGAAATTACTATAAATTAAAGAAAATGCTCAGATTTGTATCATCTTTCAAAATGTCCTGAAAGAATATTTTTATAAAGGACTTTGTGATTGATAAAATGCTCGACTAAAAAGACGTGGTTAAGCTGTCGGTAAGAGCCAGGACTCTGGAGCCAGACTGTTTCTATGTGATGGTGAACCCATTCTCCCTGTGCCTCAGTTTCCTTACAAAAAAATATGTATATACATCATATATATAATGCAATACTTCGGTAAGAGTATTTTTTTTCTCTTTTAAGTTGGGAAATAATAGTGTCTATCCATTAGATTGAATAAATTAGTAACACTTCCCCCTAAAACGAGCTGCCCTCAAGTGCATTCTGACTGATGGTATAACTGTGCTCTATAAGGTTTTCAATGGCTCATGTTTCAGAAGTAGATCACCAGGCTTTTCTTCTGAGGTGCCTTTGGGTGGGAACTGCCAACCTTTTGGTTAGCGGCTGAGCATGTTAACCATTTGCACAACACCTCCCTATAAGATTAAACACATCAATCTACGTGAAGCACTTAAAACAGCCCTTGGCACCTATAATAACTAAAAAGCAAACAAAATCTATGATCTGTATTTATTAAATGCCTTGGATTTTCCCCCATTTATACCATTTAAACTATACCTGCCATTTACTACTGCTCTATCAGCTAAGCCTTGTGTTTTATACAGAAGCTAAAAACTTAGATTTGGGAGATAAAATTCAAGTTGTCTCTTCATGATGTACCAGGTTATTTATAACCTATATGGTTAAAAAAAAAAAATGTTCATGATATTTTAACAATCACAGAGAGAACAAAAGATCACCTACAATCACATCACTCCAATACAGTCGCTGTTATATTTTATATCCCCATCTATTTTTCCCTAGGCATATTTTTGCACAATTCTAAATATCAGTGTATATAAAATTTTATTCTTTCTTCTTCTTTCAGAATTATTAATACACAATTCAAAATTTCTGTATAGTATCATTGATATTTTAAGGACTAAACTCAATCATGGTAATGCACTTTAATTTACTTATCTATTCTTCTAACACTGGATATTTAAATTATTTCCAATAGTTCAAATTATATGTAATTCTAGGGGGAAAAGGTTATGTAAAGTGTTCTTTTCTTTTATTGAAATGTATCCTTAGGAATACGATTAGTATCTCGAAGGATGCATAACTATTTGTGACTTAAGAGATATATATTCACTTATTCATTATCATAAGATTTCTTTACTTAGCAAACTCCTTGTTTCATTCTTAATAATAAGATAATAGCAAGTATTCATTGATTATTTGCTATGCCCCAGATACTATTCTTAGGATTTTTACACACGTTATTTCATTTAATTCTGACCAGAACCCTGTGAGGGAGATACTATTTTTACTAGCCCCATTTTATACTTAAGGAAATTAAGGCTTAGAGAAACTGTCCTAGTTTATATACATGGTAAATTGTAGAGCCAGAATTTAAAATCTCTGTGGCTCAAGAATCTGAGCTATTAAATTATCTTGCATATCTGTGAGTGTGTGTGTTTGTATCTGATTATAAATACTATATACTATAAATACTTATTTTTTATAAAAATTGATGGTATAAACTGCACATTAATCTTCTGTGAAAATGAAGCATGGTCTTCAAAAATCTAATCAAGAAACACTTATATTTTCATATTGTTAATTCTATAAAAATGGAATTTTTTTAATTTACTGAATTATATATATTACATATGCATAAATTATATAATACTAAAATAATGACAGACCATGTTAAGTTATTCATATAAAACATTAAGAAGCAACTATTAGGGATATTTCTTACAATAAAAATTAGTAATTTATGATATTTCAATTTACCTTTACATTAACTATCAAAAAAGAAATTTCTTAATCTGATTTAACTAAAAAAATTGCAATTAAACTATAAAAATAATACAAGCGTATCACATGTCTAGTTCCGATACAGGTGCATAGAAACTGCACTACATCCATGGATTTTTTACAATTAAATGACCACATATTTCATCATCCAAGTTAGAACACTTTTGAAAGTAGAAAGAGGTAGTGTTAATAACTATTCTAAGACAACAAGCAAAACAATTATCCCAGGCAAACTGTGCATGTGGTTTTCACCTTGCTCAGAATAAGATTTCGTTAGTTCTTAAGTAACCAAAATCCATTGGTTGAAGTCCAGGACAAATTTCAGGCAAGTAGTGTGGTGTAATAAGGAAAAAAGACTTGAACTGGAGGCTTGGATTCTCATCCAATTTTGTTACTTATTAATGTCTCTATGCTTCAGTTTCTTTGTATGTTTGAGAGACAGACAGAGAAATGTGTTCTTAATAATGAACATGACTGTTCAGTATAAATTGCAAATTCCACACACGAATGCAAGTTATAATACTGAGCTTTACACTTTAACAAATACCGTTCTACTTTCTGAATGGAATCAAACTGTATAAAAGTTTCAAATATACTTCAGGATCCAATTTTCTCTGTCTTCTAAAAATATTTATACAGGCAAAAAGATAATACAGTGTGCTCTCAATTTTAAAAATGACTATACTTTTTTGTAAGAAAATATATTGGCTAGTTTGCATAGAAGTTGTGACATAACTTACAAGGAAATTTTTAAAAAGGACTTTTGACAATAAAAGCATGCTAACAGACTGGAATTATGTTCTGAATTATTATGAAGCACTATATTAAAGAATTAGAAGTTCTCCATAGATGAATAGGCTTGAGTGGTGCTGTTTCTCAAACTTGAGTTATTTTTCAAAATCACAAAGAATAGAAAGCTCTTACATCAATGAATCAAAACTGTAATCAGTTTCATAGTTGTTCATATTTCATGTTCTCCTCACATGTGGAAAATCCTAACACACATTACAATGGGCTGCCACTCCAGAAAGCCAAGTACCCATATATACTAAGCTTTAAGTGGCTAACCACCCTTATTTGGCTCAGGACTCCTTCGTATCCTCTCTCAAAGACATTGGTTTTCCTCAACATGGGAGTAGAATTTGTTTTTAAACTCTTCACAGGATCATTGAACGGAAACAGGAGAAATATTTAAAGACAGGCCTGGATTGATTCCAGAAGCAAGTACTCTCAGCAATGCATTGGAGTTATGCCAAGAGAGAAATCGTTTTTGCAAATGAACATAAGTGTCATAGTTAAGTATATGAAAAACCAAACCAAACTCACCGCCATCGAGTCGATTCTGACTCAGTGACAGGTTAGAACTGCCCCATAGGGTTTCCATGGTTGTAAACCTTTAAGGAAGCCAACTGCCACATCTTTCTCCAGAGGAGAGGCTGGTGGGTTTGAACGGCCGACCTTTCGGTTAGCAGCCGAGCACTTAACCACTGCACCACTACGGCTCCCATAGTTAAGATATTTGATGACTTTGTCAACATCACCAAGGTTAAAAATTAAGAAAGTTATGCCATAAACAATTTACTTGATTTACATCAATGAGCACATCTTCTTTCAGTTGAACCATAAGGAGTCACCTTTAATTGACACCTTTAATTGGGTTTTGTTTTTATTTTAATGAACTCTCACTGTTAATACATAATTCCACCTATTACAAAAACAGAATTAATGTAGATGATGGTGGAGCAATTTCACTTTGTGTTTAAGTAATTTAGTATATTTTGTAGGTGACAATAATTTTGGGACTCAAATGTGGTTTCAATTCTTGAAACCAAAATAAATGAATGTGAGCAATTTTCATGTTACCATATTTAATGAGAATATTTTGTTCATTTGGAAGAAACTGGGATCTTTTCTTCATGGTAAATGTATTTGTACAGAATCCAAACAGTTAACGACCCCTTTTTCTTACTAAATTCTTTACTTAGAAGTGCGGAATTCAAACAGTTCCTGTTTGCTTTTTTCTTATTAACATGTAAATGTAAAAATCATTTGAGTTAAATTACACAAAATGAAATAAAAAATACTGTAATTTTCTTTAAAATGATTAAACCTTAAAGCAGCAGGGCTTTTAATGTCATTTCCTAGTCTTTTCTCAAATTTAATTGTACATTTTTGTACGGAATGCTGCTTTCTTTCTTATTTTTCCCATTTTTAATAGTGCAAATAATTCCACTTTCACATCATTCAAGATCTGCATATTACTTAAACTGACTGTTTTTACAGGTAAAATTTAGTTCTGCGCTCTTAAAATATGTTAATAATAGTTATTGTTGCATTCACCATGATTTTCAAGTTACTGTTAACTGTGAGTCAATAAGAACATCGTACTTCATTGAACTAATTAGTTCACTAAGAATATTTCTATACTTACCCAGTGGAATACCTTTCTGCCTACTTGTAGTGATAAATCGTCATCAGTTTTTGATTCTCACATACATAGAAACTGAAGGATTTTCTACTCAATTAGAAATTCTGCCAGTGAGGTATAGGAAAAGAGGACAGTATAGACAAGTTTGACTCCTTCAGGGGGTGTCAAATGAGGCTGCTAAACAGACCGATAGGAACTAAACTTACAGCATCTCCATTCATTTGATCAGAGTTAACTTCATAATGTCAGATATGATACAGATGATAAGTGAGCGTTAGGCCATAGGTACTCTGTATGCTTAGCGACCATCCGCTTGAAGTATTTAACTCTTCCAACAGGGCCAGGAAAGTGTACTTGCTCAGTTACTACATTTAATCATTTAAGTCCAATAGAAATATAATGCAAGCCACATAAGTAATTTTTAAATTTCAAGTAGCCATGTTAAAAAGAGTAGAAAGAATTCATAAAAATTAATTTTAATAATATATTTTAATTAATTCAATATATTAAAAATATGATTATTTCAATAAGTAACCAACATAAAAATTATTAATGAGATATGTTACATTTTTTTGTATTAAGCCTTCAAAATCCAGTGCATATTTTATACTTACAGCACATCTCAATTTAGAATGGTCACATTTCAAACTAAGAAACAGAATAATATTTGTTAGGATTCTCCTTGTTTCTTGATAGAGACTAGAGCAATATCATCGCTAAGAGCTCAGGCTTTAGAGCTAGAATGTCCTGAGTTTGAATCTAAAGTAAGACATATATTACTTACTCATGTAACTGTAAGTAAGCTATCTATCCTTAACAAACCCAATTTCCTATTATGTAAAATAGATACAATATGATACCTACCTCCTTAAATGAGTTAATATATGTGAGGTACATGGAAAAGTGTCTGCACACAGAAGCCATCAAAAAATTTTAGTTGTAATTATTGTTACCTATAAAACCAAACCAAACCCATTGTCACTGAGTCGATTTCGACTCATAGTGACCCTATAGGACAGAGTAGAAATTCCCCATAGGGTGCCCAAGGCTGAAATCTTTCCGGAAGCTGACTGCCAAATCTTTCTCCCGCATAGCAGCTGGTGGGTTCGGACTGCCAACCTTTTGGTTAGAAGCTCAGCGCTCAACCAATTGTGCCTCTAGGACTCCTTTTATTAGCTGTAGAGCCCTCTAAAGTAACTAGGAATTGCAAATATAAAACCATGCTGCTGGCTGAGGAGTTCAAAGAATATATAAAAATTATGTTTTTGGATAGCGTTATATTTTATAAGTTTAAAGAGACACAAATAATGTAATCTAATTATAAGATATTTTATAGGATACCCACAAACAAATACCTATCAATTTTGAAGGTTCAGGTGACATAGTATTAAGCAGAAGAATATTAGCCAATTATTATGACCGCACAATGTCATACATGAGAAAATCTAGTTTCATGAAACAAAGAAAAAGATTTACTACTTCAAATGTTATTATTGTTTCAAAACAAAAAGAAAACTCTGAACTATGTATTAAAATAACTAAAACTTTACTTTGGCCCATGTCCACAAAAATGTGGTCTATTGTCAAGTGACTTATCAGAAAACTATTCATTTTATTATTTAGCCCAGAAAAAAAAAAAAGAAATATATATATATGTGTATATATATATGGCTTTGGCACAAGTAACCTCAGAGATTTATTAAGCAAAATTTGATTATTTTAAATCAAAGTTTTAGTGCTCATAAAAGATAATTGTAAAACTTTGGAAATGTATTTGTAAATGCACTGTCAGTCAGTAGAGTTCTACTTTTTTCTGCTGCTCACAGGCCCAGACAACATAGGTTTAAAAACATAAGGAATTACGTCTCCTTAAATCTTGATTAATAGTACCTCAGTCTTCCCAGACTAAAGTTTACCTGTCCAATCTCTTCTCTTAAACTTCAAAGCACAATGCACAACTGTTGACTTCCATATCATGCATAAGGCTATTTAAATTTTAGCAACAAATATCATTATCATCAATATTCATTGCATACCTTTAGTGCAGAGACCACCGTGGGCAACCATTGTTAAGTTTGCCTAAAATCTACAGAATCGGGCTGCTGGTATAAAAAATACTCAACGTTCAAATTATTATTATTACCTAAAATGTCAGATGTTAAAAAAGAAAAAACAAACCGCAAATCAGAATTTTAACAGTTCACATTACTTACGTTCACAAGTGTCTCCTTTTTGCTGGTAGCCGGCTTTGCAGATACACTTTCCGATGGGCACTAACCATTCTCCTTCTGCACTGCAGTGCATCCTGGGGGAGTTTTCTGCCTCTTCCTCTGCACTGCTGACACATGTCCCTCTAACTTCGACTAAAGAGGAAAATTCTGAACCAGTCACTGTATCTGGAAAGATAGCTAAGTTCTCAATAATGGACCAGCACTTCTTGTAGTACACTTTGACAGAAACCAAAGCTATGCAAGCCCCCACATCCTGAAAGGCAAGATAGAATCCTTTTTTGGACAAAGGTCCAATCTCTCTCACCTCAGTGTTTAGCTTCATCTTTCTTTCGCCAAGGTCACCCTGTGTAAAACTTTCATCTGCAGCAATTGTGTCTATTTTTACATATAGGTTTTCTCTTATATTCCTGCCAGTGTCATAGTCTGTTTCATAATAGTACAAATTAAAGGTTTCCTTGCAAGTTCCCAGTACTCCAGGAAGACTGTTACAATCCCTCAGGGTAAATTTCAATTCTACAAAAATCCTTTGTGCATTGCCTTTCGAAATCCAGTTAGTCCGCAGCCAGTTGTTTTGGTTGGGTTCCATAACCTGGCACACCTGGTATGTTCGTATCGGAGTGTAGTTCTCATCCAAACCACTAATTTCTTCCCACTGTAAAATGAATAAAAGGTTATCAATCATTCAGCAAAAAATAATAGTTTGTAATGGTAAGTGTGTGAGGAATCTTTAGTATAGCATGAATGTGGATCTTTGAAGTCATTAATTAGGCTGATTCCTACCCTGACACACACTGTAAACAGAATATAGGATTCAGAGTTCAATTTCATCCTGGTGGTGGAAAATCATTTAGATTGCTTGCATTGTTTGTGCATACAGTATGTATTTCATTTTGTTTAATATTTCTTTGATATAGTGTTTTCTTTTCCCATTGCTTATGTCTACATTCTCCATTGAGATTATAAAGTTCTATAGACTAAATTTACAATTATTTAAATTACCATTTAAAGCATATACATATGGATATATGGCAGAATTTTTGACAACTTGGTTGACATTTTAAGTGTCCATATTATACTTAAACTTAATGTGCCTAAAACATCAGGAAGAAAATACTAAAAATAATTTCAAATGAAAAAGCATTATTTGACATTTTGATTTTTATAATGCAGAATATTTTATAATCTCAAGATGAAATATAAGGGAGTAATATTTTAAAGAGGTATTTATTTATTGCAGTGCTATATATATTGTACATAAAGCCACACAACTATAAATAAGTACTTATAAAAGTGTGATTCATCTTTATATATAATTTACTTTCAATAGGCAATCAAACGTACACAGTAAATTAGCATGCTGATCATACTTGGTGACAAGCTTTCTGACAGGAAAAAACATCAGATGTTTAAAATTATCCACTTATATACTGATACAATATATACTATAAGTAAACCTATATCATATATGTTAAACAAAAAGAAAAAAATAATTTTAGCAGAACTTGCAACAATTACAAAGATTATTACACCATGTATAATATTACCTATATCACTCATTAGTAAACAAATTCATTTCACCCTCATAGTCTTTAAAGCCTAGAATAACAGTTATCCCTTAAATAGTTATTTAGGTCATTTATCACCACTATTATTAAATGTCCCATTTGACATTTATGATGCTTTAATAGTGAAACTGTCAACTATTAGTATTCATTTCCCCAATAAGCAATTCCAAATATAAAAATATATTAGTATTCAAGTTCAAAGTCTATAGGTTGCAATATTTAAAACACTATTTTAAAAGATCAGAAAAAATAAACTACTAGTAAACATATGATTAATGAATTTAAGTTTTACAACCTGATCAGAGTATTAACTTATTTAAATGCTCTGCACAATATTAATATCTACTTTTAAAACTGTGGTTCTTAGAAAATTAACAAGACTAACAAATTAACAATATATTACAATTCAGGAATTCCTTGTGTAATGGTTATATAATATTTGCTACAGTTTTATTATACAGTCTATTATTATCAAAGGTCCTCAAATGCAGCAAACTATCCATTTTCATGTTCAGGTTTACTCCACATGATTTGAGTTTGCGACTAGTTAAGTGTGCATATTTTCTCTTCATTTTTGTTAGCTGCTTATAATCTGTTTGAATGACAGTCAGCCAAATATATCCAAATATATCCATTTAGATTTATAGATTTTGATCAGTTAATTATATTTAAATTTCTTAAAGAAGCAAAACTAGTAATGGTATCTACTAAAAAATAGAGTGCTCCAAAGATAAATGTGCTCTTTTTAACATTTTCCCAGTTTGCAGAAACCAAGCCTAATTATTACAAAGGAATATATCTCAAGAATTCCCTTTCCTAACTTTAAGAATTATATTATTTTGTTTTATGTATGAAAACTCAATTTTACTGCCCATGAAACTCAGTTAATTTTCATTTTTAAAAAATGTATTCCTGAGTGAAGAATTTCAACACAAGTACTGAATAGATAACAAATAGTGAGACTACATAAATGCCTTTAATGCAACTCTTGTTTTATTATCTCACTTTCTAAGAGACTACAATCATTTCCACAAATGACACCATTGGGAAAGACATCTTAATTCAGATGTTGTATTTTTACAGTATGCTTATAAAACTATTTTTTAGAAACATAAGTCTTAGTAACATTTCCACTTAGATGTTTAATCACATGTGACCCAAACTGTTTTATATATGGAAAATATTATCACTCATCATTTTCCAATATTATCTGTTGATTCCTACATATATTTAAGATTAATTGTTAACACCAGATACTTCAGACTGATAAAAAGCCCATCTGAGTCCAAGATAACATTGACAGTCATAATTTATCATACTGCAGATTACATGGATGAAATACTACAAACACGTATCAGTTTACATCTCTTCAGAGATAAAACCATCCTCTATTTCTATTTGTTTTAATTGATGGATTGTAGAAAATGGGCTACATCTGTCACTGGCAAGAAAGGTGTTCCATTTTTTATAGTGAATGTCTTTCTATGATATATATTATTTTACCCATGAAAACGACTTCACTTTCATGAAAAGTATTGCATTCATACCTCAAACTCAGTACACTTTTTACATCTGATCTATATAATATGTCATGTGTCCATAATTTATTGTGACCAATACAGATAACTACAGTATGATTTTAAGAACTTTCTAAAAATTAATTTAATCAAAAGTCTGAATATTTTGCATTCCTAACTGACTTCCAGTTTATGACATACTGATTTTATGATATTATTCTCATACTCAAAATCCCTTTCGGAGTTTCATTCATTTCTTTGCAGCATTTGTTATACTTTTCATATCCTCTTCTTACTTCACGCTCTTTTGACTCTAGATTTCTTACTGTGCCAAAGATTAACTTAAGTAACAACGCAGTATATTCTCCTCTCTCACAACCTTCTTCCTTAATAAGGAATAAAGAATGTGCCCTCTCTCACAATTAAAACAAGACCTGAAGACATGGATATTGAACTAAATTTAAATAAGTAGCATATCTTTCTAGATATATGAAACCTAATGGTCAGTGTTTGTTTAGGGCTTACTTATATACTGAAAGATTTGTATTGGATAACTTTCATTCATATTTATTGCAGCAGACTTTTACTGTAATATGTGCATGTTTTTCCATCACTTCTAATTAATAACAGAGATAGCACATGATATAAATCTGGAGAACTCAAATATTTTATGGCACTTTACATGTTAAATGTTAACCACATTACATTTTTAGTTACCTTTTAAAGTATATTTTGAATGATGCTAAAACTGTTTTTAAAAGAGGAAAGCACATTACATACTGTTTTAAAGAACCATACACAACCTACCTGGTGATTATACTACAGAAGTATAAAGCAACTAAAAGGTTTAAGTGAGTTTGTGAAAGGAATGTTCCCTGTAATTAGTTAGCATTTATAGCCTGGAACCTAAGGTATGATTCCATTCACAATAGGAACTCAAAAAGTTATGGCTATAGGGATTTTTTTTTTAATCCATTTCCCCAAGTTCCAAGTATACCTTCTCTAACCAGAAAATGTCTCACTATAAACACAATAAAATATTGAACAAGGTATTTGGAATTAAAACAGTTAGTTTAAATATGAAGAACAGTAATAATATGCCCCCCTGATGGGAGCAGGTTTTGTTTTTTACTTTAAAAAATAAAAGTTGATTATTTTATGAGAAAAAGTACTTACCCCATTGGGTGGAGAGGAAATCCATTCCAGTTCTGTCTGTTGTGCTTTAGAATCCAGTAGTAGTACTGAAAAAGAAAGTTTTATTTCAAAATTTTACATGAAAAATTTAAAAACACTCATATATAAAAGTAAATCTAATTTTTTATATAATTGTCACTTTATGACTTAAGATATGTAGATATTTACTTATATAAATTAAAGGCGAAATGAATACTCACCTAATACAAGTACATTCTACTATCTTAAGAGGAAGAAGATGTTAAAATACCAATATTACATTTGGTATTTTTAAACTGCAAATATTAAAATAAAATTTAAAACTCAACAGTAGTATGGAAATAAAGGTGAAAAATTAATTTGCAACATATTTTGATTTTATAGTAACTATGTGTTACAAAGAGTTTTGTAAACCATTGCGCCCTCAAAACTTTATCAAATATAATAACATGAACATAATGTAACTCCCATATTACTCTCAGTCACTAATTTGTTATATTCTTCCAAAAATATTTCCTAGAGTCTTCTGAGAATTGGAAATTTTTTTTAATTGTCCACTCAGTGTTTTAAGCCAAAATAAATACAGAAATGTTAAAAATATATATATATATATTAAGTAATGTTATGATGAGGAAGAGTAAATTGCCTATTGTTTACACAATATGCTTATGGGTTAGTCAAATATCTGTTTTCAATATTTCTATTTTCTTAATTTCCAGATATTTCCGAACTAATTCTCAAGATGGTATAACTAAACTCACACTTGACTTTTAAAAACAGTTGTATTCCACTTGTATGCCATCAAAAAGCATAATGCAATTACTTTAATATTTATAATTTACATAAAGTATAGTAAATACTCCTGATAATATGAGAGTGCATTAGAGTGTCATGCATTAATACACATCATACTTCCAATTTGATTTATTTTATTACTTTTTAGGATAATTACCCTCCTAAAGCACTCTTTGGTAAAACTAGTTTCAAAGTTATACATGAGTTTTCATTCTTAGAACATTTCTCTGACTCTACAATATTTTAACAAATGCATTCGTCCAAAATAGTACTGAATATATTTTCAAGTATGTAAAAATGCTTAAAATCAACCTCAGCAAAGAAAAATGTAGAATTTGGACTTAAAATACATGCTTACATGAACTTTTAAATACTGAAAAACCCTTAATCACTAGGAGGAAAAAAAAACGTGTATCTAAAGCATAATGAAAATTGTTATGCTAAGAAAACAAAGGAACTGTTGATTACGCGTTCACCTCCTTTTCCCTAGTCAAGGTTATTCCCTGTAACTGAAGATAAATAGATACAAAGACATTGTTTCTGGTGTGTGTGTGTTGTTGTTGTTTTTTCCAAAAATACTTTTACATTAAGACTCTCAGAGATACTATGACAGAAAAACCTTGGTCACAAGCATTTGACTCCCTTTCAAATAGGAAAACAACAGTTATAAAATACCAAGTTGCATTTCGCACTTGGAACATCAATAAATCGTTGGACTAATGCGTTCATAGGAAATTATTTTTAAAGTTTAGTTTTACTCTCAACAATAGAAACTAAGCACAAGGAAACAATGGGGGTTCCAGGTACTCTTTTAAGTTTTTTTTTTTTTTTTTTTTTTTGTCTTCTGCGTTGACAAGAGACAACTGGATTTTAAAACCAGTTGACATTCCTGTGTTGTTTTTGAGAGTGAGATTAAGCATTAAGATTGTTTATCGCCGTCCCATTACCGATCTGCACAACCTGTGGCGGGGAGCTAGGGACCTCGGCAGGGAGGTGATGACAAACAAGTCAAAAGACAGGCAAACAAACTAACAAAAACAAAATAGAAACAGGCCAGAGAGCTTTTAATGAGAAGCAGCTCTAAAGTGATAGTCTCGCTCACTACAGTCCGATCCCCGAATAAACTTTCAAGTGCGCGCTCTTCCATTCCCGCTCAGAGCACTGAGTGTCATCCTCCCTTCACGCCTCCGGAGGCGCAGCCCAGCCGCCAGCACTGACGCGGGGCAAACCGGCCGCGCGCGGGCAGGTGAGGGCGAGAAGCCTGGCGCGCCCCGCCCTAGCCAGCGGAGGACCGCGCGGACAGCCACGGGCGTCCCGGGGCCGGGGCGGGGCCGTCGGCTGGGCGGGGCAGGGGCACCAGACGGGTGCGTCAGTCGCGCCGGGCATCCGTTTCGCCTCCGCCAGACCTGGGCACTCCTGGGAGCAGGTGGCGCCCTGGCTCCAGAAGAAGCCTGGAGGCGAAGAGAGGTTTTCGGAAACGTCTCCTTTGAGGGAACGGCGGCAGCAGCATTTATCGAAAGGAAAAGCAGCAACGACACTTCGCCTCCAAGTGTCAGACTCTGACTTTTACACGCCCTCGCAGTAGTGGGAACTGACCTCCCGGAAAACGTGTGTCGGGAAGGGAGGGGAATAAAGTCGTGTGTCTTCTCCAAATGCTCCCACCCCACCCCGGGAAGCGAGGCACCTGCTCGAGACAGTTCCCAGCGCTCGCCCCTGGACGCTGACGAAGCCGCCGGCGGTTCCGGGGTTGCTCGCTCCCAGAACATAGGCTCTAGATCGCCACTGCTCGCTGGCAGCGTCGCTAACCGAAAGCCGGACGCACTCGCCACCCGCCCGCCACAGAGAACACCACCCCACTGGCCTTTTAAACATCTCACATCTCCATTTAAAGAACTCAGACGCCTAGAATCAGAATCCTCTTACGTTTCTTGCAGAGAGAAAAACTAGCGAGAAATTCTGGCTGCGGGAACTCTCCCCCTAGTGATGTAGTTTTTTATAGCTCAAACTCTTGCCGGAGTCTGCGTGTGCTCGCGCGCCGGGCTTCGCCGCGGCGGTGAAAACTTTTCCTCAGGTCCCGCTATTTCAGAGGACACAGTATAAGGTCCCACGTTGAATGTTTATGATCACTAATGTGAGGGGAGTGGGCATGTGTTCTTTGGTGTATATCGGTGTGCGTTCCTGGCAGATGTCTATTCATCTGCAAACACGTAAACATCAGTTAGGAGTCACGGTTTTATCTTAATGGGTTCAACTTCAACACAGGTTGCAGATGTGGAAACTGGGGTCAGAAGGTCATGCTGGATGAAGGAGTAGGATATGGCGTTACGAGGTGTAGAATGAACCAAGAAGGGTGCACGACGAATATAAACAAGATAAGCACTAAGTCACTAAGTTTTCAGGAATAAATGAAGCGAGGACCAGTATTTATCTCACACCTCCCCCCACCCCCATTACCTAAATCTTATAACATTCCTCTACCCTCCATACTTAAGGAACAAATAATTATTCCGCTTTTAAATGTCTAAAAATCCACCTTAGACATACAGCCTGTAAGACATAGTGGGGGGGGCGGCTTGTGACACTGCTCACAAGCAAGACATTTCCATTGACGGGATTTATTTTTCCCCAGCTCCAACTACAGGCACCGAAAGGTATTTTACCTCCTGTCAATGGTTCAAAGGAGAAGAAAATAAATAAATAACCACATACAGACGTAGGTGGCTGGCCAAATGAAACCTGCCCTCTTCAACCAGAACTAACCCCTCAGGGTCCAGGTCTTTCGCGAGGCTTGGCTACGCTGCTCCTCAAATGCCTGGCTGTGGGGCAAATGATTCGGGACTCCTTGTCGCCCAAGCGTCATGTCGTTTCCAATTGCACAACCCCAGCCCGCCGCCTGTGTCCCCGGCCCGCCCGAGCCCGCTGGGCTGCAGCTGCCCCCGCGGCCGCCGGGACCCGCGCTCGGAGCGCGCTAAACGGAGACGTCCCCGGCCCACGGGGCGCGCGCTGCCCATGCCGCTTCACCTCCACGGCGTTACTGTTCCGCGCCGGCGGCCGAGCGCCAAGCGCAGGGCCGAGCCGCCACCTCAGACGCAGTGAGGACTTCATTAGTAACCTGAGCGTTCCAAGCTCACACAAATCTCGGCCCCTTCAGGAAAGGCTCCGGACTCCCGCCGCTCGCTGGAGGGCTAGCTGGACACTACGGGCTGCACTCCCCAGTCTCCGACCAAACTCTGGCCGCAGCTTTCCCCACAGGAGGCGAATACCGATAGCAGGAAGAGGAGAAGAAGAGGGGGAGATGAAGAGGTTTGACCCGTCCGAGGTCCTAGAGAATTGGCTCGCTGGCCGACCTCCCTCGCCCACCCTTTGCCGCTCACTCCCTCCGGACTACCCGTGCCAGAAACCCCGCTCCTGTCTGGAGGACAGCCCTGGGCAGGGGGCTGCAGGCGACTCTGAACAGCCTCGCTCGCCGCCCGCCCGCCGGCCTTGCAGGAGCTGCCGGAGCGATGAGGGGGCGGGGAGCCAACGGGGGAGGGTCGCCCGGCGCCGGAGGCGCGGCCGGCAGCCCCGCTGACGAGCCGGCTCGTTCAGGTAGACAGCTAAATAAATCAGAACAAACTTTGCTTTTCTATCATCTTACCTTCCTTCGCAGCCTGCGCTTCCCCGGTGTGTGCAAAGCGAAGCAGCCAGATGTAGCATAAAATAATCCATGAAGGGTGCCGAGTTTGAAAAACCATGGTGCATGAGCAGGTTTTATTTTAGGTTTCGGTTATCTCGAGTCGTAGCTTTTTAAATGCTGTTTGCTCTGAAGTGGGCTTTTTTTTTTAATTTTTTTTATTGCGCTCCTTGTATCGATTACCCCTCCTCGGTCCCCGGCTGGCTGCTCCACGTTTAGCTTTTTTATTCCACCCCTCACCCCTCCTGTTCTTTCGCACCGTGTTTGCTGCCTGCAAGTCTCCGACTGCAGACCGGCCGCTTGCTCCACACTCCAATAATATCAATTAGGGGGAGGGGGCGGGGCTCCGTGCCGAGAGCCTCCGCCACTCGGGCTGAGTGGCAGGCGCTGCCGGCCTGCCAGGTAGCGATTCCCAGGGCTGGGGGGCGGGGCCCGGCAAAACAGCCGCCTTGGCCTCGGGGGCGGGGTCCCGGGCGCAGGCCAATCTGAGCCAACCGGAGTCAGATTGCCAGTCCAGGATTCCCTCCAGGTTCTGAGCACTGCGTTTTAGCTGGATGCTCGGAGAGGGCAGGCGAGGATTGCAGGCGAGGTGCGTGTTACTGTGGGCACTCTGCTTTTAGCAACCGTAGCTTTCGTGGAGCAGAACAAATCCGAGAATAACGCTCCTAACTTAACACTCCTGCGTATAGCTGTACTCCTCGCGGTCTTTTTCGGCGATACAAGCCGTCTCGCAGCTACCAAGCACCGAGCCCCGGCAGTGAAATGAGCTGTACCTTTAAGTAAAGTGCTTTTTACTTTTTTATTGTTACTCACAACCTTCGCGGGTCGGGTAACTTTGTTCTTTGCCTTTCTTGAAGGGTTTCTATTGCTCTTTTTCTGTTATGCCGGCGGCAGTCAGTTCTGGGCACCACCCACCACAATCCCTAGAAGAATAAAAGTAGCCAAATGTATTACGTTTAAACAATGTTTCCAAGAGTTTGCAACAAGCTTTGGCAAAAGAAACAGAGGAAGGGGGAGTGGGGAAAGGAAGTCTTTTGTTTTACGTACCCCCTCACCCCCGCCCTAGCATTCGCCAGTAGTTTGTTGCTTGAAGTGGAACGTTCAGAGAGAACCCTCAAAAGAACCTTTATCATTTTTCTTACGTGTTTTTCATTTTCTGAGGTTTTCCTTGGATAGCCCGACCTTGATCGTTTCCCGTTTCGCTGCATAAATCAATTAAGCTACCATTATTACATTCATAAAGCAAGACCTTTCTGTTTCACAAATATTTACTACTTTTTAGTAATTATTCAATAAGTATCTTTCAAAGGGAAACTAAGAATTAAAAAATGTAACCAATATCTCCAGTGAATTCACCGAACCCGAACAGCAAGGATGACTGCTTAGAGAAGTCTCTCTATCATTAGGCAGTTTTGGACGCTTTGCAATTCAAGAGATGGGCGGTATAGAAGAGGAAGAACTTTAAAACCTTAATTACCAAATCATCAGTTTCAAATGTCACAAAATAACTTGATCACGTTTTTGAGCTTCATTTTCTTCTCTATCCTGTATTTCTTCCTTAAAAAAAAAAAAATCAGTTACTTATGATTTGTCTTTATTTATTAAAGACAAAGTTTGATCTAGCCTATGACTCCAAACTTTTTTTCCATTCTTTCATTTGGAAATAGAAAGTGAATTGAGTTGTTTCTAGTATTTATAGTAAAGACGTCTCAGAGATGACAATCCCCAGATTTTTTTAAATTTCATTTTATGATAATTGTCTCATATAGTTTTACTTGCCTAATAAGATTATGCAGAAAAGAGAAAATGAAATTTCCTTCTCCTCTAACCTCTCTTTGGTTCTGTATTTATTTCTTAAATGTTACCTATTCCTAGCCATTATGTCTATTAAATATTTTAGAAATTATATCTAAAAGCATCTTAAGTGCTCTTTAAAGATGCATAGAAAATGTAATAGCTTAATAGATTAACCTTGGAAAGAAACAAAAAAAAAATGTAGAGCACACTTGTGAAAGAGAGTTGAAGCAATATTTACACAGACACTTTAAGGTTAAAAATTGTGTGCTAAAACACTAGAATTAAAAACTTAAATTCCCACACATAGACTTCAAAACTATTGATATCAGAAACAGAAACTAACAAGTATTAAACCACTTATAATAGTAAAAATCCACCACTCGTCTGTTAGTTTGTCATACTGTGGTGGCTTGCATGTTGCTGTGATGCTGGAAGCTATGCCACTGGTATTTGAAATACCAGCAGAGTCACCCATGGTGGACAGGTTTCAGGGGAGATTCCAGACTAAGACAAAATGGGAAGAAGGACCTGGCTATCTACTTGTAGAAAAAAATTGGCTGGTGAAAACCTTAGGAATAGCTGCAGAACATTGTCCGATATAGTGTTGGAAGTTGAGCCCCTCAGGTTGGAAGGCACGCAAAATACACTGTGGATTGGCACAGTGGCTCCAACAATGCGCTCAAACATAGCAATGATTATGAGGATGGTGCAGGACCCTGTAGTGTTTCTTTCTGTTGTGCATAGGGTAACTATGAGTCAGAATCGACTGGAGGGCACCTAACAACAAAACTTATAATAAGTTCTCTAGGATTTTAACACTTTTCCCAGGGTCTCATCCCCACTTCTTAGAGTGACACCAGGGCAGCTTTTAAAGATTAAAATATTCCTTTCATCTACTGAATGACTAATATTCAGTGATGTGAATACAAATACCTTTCCATTAAAACCAGGAAGCCAAAGAACTAACATCCTTCACTCCTCTGATGAGTGTAGGTGGTATAGGGAGCCCCCTTATTGTGTCCCCTCTTTCTACCAGACACAGGCATGTGCAGCTTCGCTTTTATTTTTAGACAAGAGGTTTCACATTAAATGCACATGTGCCAGGCTGCTGACAGTTTTCCCTGCAGAGTTGCCCAATGATACTCATTTTAAGTTTACCAACCTTCTTTCTTTTATAGTACCTAGGTATATTGATAAAGGAGTTATGGCATTGAAATAAAAATAAATGGCTTAGTCAAGGAGAGGATGCTCATTATACAGTATTAGTCAGCATATACATTAACATATAAGTTGTAATCTGACTGTAATTGACTAATGATAAAACATATAAATCTATTTATACACGAAGCCACTCAAATAAAAAAAAGACCAGTGCACAAAGCTTTCATATTTTAAAATAACAAATAGTGCATTTCTTCACAGCACTTTAAAACAGTTTATTTTAGCTTCATATCTATGTTTTCATATATTATTTCAGGTGAGTTTGAGAAAAGTGAATGCATACGTGTGTGTTTTATATAATGAATTAGAAAGAAATCATTTTTATGAGCAATACAAGATAATGTAGATAACCAACATATATGGGCCAAAGTTGAAATTCTGACAATTATTTTTTAATTTATTTATTCATTGTGCAGTGCACTTAATAAGTAACTTATTTAGCTAATTCTAATTAAATGAGAAAAGAGACTATAAAACTGTTAGATATTTCAATTTATTTTCCTGTTTTGAAACATCTATCATGAATGTATAGTAGAAAGATACAAATTCCTATTACCAAATGCAAAGAAATTACACCAATTTTTAGACTACTCTGTTATTTTATGTAATTACTAATAATCACATATATCTGTACATATATGAAATAAATGCACAAATTCAAAACACATTATAAATGAAGGTACAGTTGTTATCTTTTAACTTTTTATTATAATACTAATATTTATCTCACTATTTTACCTCTGGGAAATAAACTCTGATTTTAAGAATGAAATAGTTCCTTAAAGTAAATTGTAAGACTTCAGGGAATAAGTTCCATAAATTTAAAATAAAAGCCCTCTCATCCTTTTTTTTTGTGGGGGCGGGGGGGGGTAGGTTGGAGAACCATAAACAAGCCTTTAGAGGGTAAAGAAACAACTGAAGATTTCAGTGTCTTACAAATCCCAGGCTGTCAAACTAAATAGTTAACAACAACAATGAAATCAAAGCACTGTTTCTGAACCTACCACTTTCTCACTTACTGTCTAAATGCATTCACAGCTGGTAAATGTGAAAATGCAAGTTCATCACAGAAAAAGGGGTAATTTAAACTGGATTAGAAAAGGTACTGTGCAGAAGAAACTGATTATAAACAGAAAAGAAACGTTATGTCCCAGCTAATAGATATTACAGAAAATTGGGTTCTCTAGTTGTGATTTTCGTCAAAATGTAAACAATCTTTCCACTGTGCAGAAAAATAATCTACATATTTACATTAGCATGATTTATGTAGTGTATATAAAATATTTATTTGCAGTTTAATGTAAAAATATGTGTAAAATAAGCTTATAAAAACAAACAGCAATTTCACTTATTCTAAGCTTTGGATGTAGCTGACAATACAGGAAGTTAGAAGTCAGGAATCAAATTATAACTCAAGACTGTATTTTGTGCCTTTAAAATTTTGTCCACTTTCTGAGTTCAGATAAATTGGGAAAGTTTATTCTATTACAATCATAATTCCCTAACAGCAATTATCAAGCTAATTTAAGACAGTTTAACAAATAAAAATATAGTTTACATCTAAGTCCTAACAGAGTCCAATCAAATATTACTAAGGTATCAGTCAATAAAATTGTCTAACTACTTAAAAAATACTCAAAAGCATAAAGTCAGATAACTTGTTTTGTTATTTGACTAATGTTAAAAGAACTGCTAAATATAGAAAAATGTGGCGTGTGGTACTTGAAATCATTTAATACATGTTCAGTACTTTTAAGAAGAGTATATGTATCTTCTTCAAATTTGATTTTGCCTGGGGAGTTTTTTCTTTCTATCACTCACACTTCATTTTTGCCATAAATCACTAGCGCTAATAGAAGCAGCTTAAATTATGAAAATTTGTTCTATATGCTTTCGTGGTTTCTCATCTTGCAAGTTTTAGCTTTTCACTCAATGGATCTTTATGTCAAGGAGATCTGTAATGATTCAACAGCCACCAGGGGGCACCAGGACCACCTCTGGTGTCCTGGCCAATCAAGTTCACACTGAAATAAGGAAGAGCTCTGGTGGTGCAGTGGTTAAGCATTAGGCTGCTAACGAAAAGGTTGATGATTCCAACCCACCAGCTGCTCCATGGGAGAAAGATGTAGCAGTCTGTTTCCATAAAGACTGCAGCCTTGGAAACCCTATGGGGCAGTTTTATTCTGCCTTAAATAGGGTAGCTAGGAGTCAGAATCATCTTGATGGCAGTAGGTTTTGGAATTATGATTCTGGTGTCCCTGAGTAGTGCAAACAGTTAAGGAGCTTGGCTGCTTACCAAAAGATGGATGGTTCGAGTCCACCCAGAAGCTCTTCGAAAGAAAGTCCTGGTAATGTACTTCTGAAAAATCAGCCATTGAAAACCTTATGAAGCACAGTTCTACTCTGACACACATGAGGTCACCATGAGTTGGAATGGACTCGAGGGCAACTGGATTTTTTTTGTTTGTTTAATTATGAGTATATGTGTGTGTGTGTGTGTGTGTGTGTGTGTGTGTCCCATTCCATATTTTTTAAGTTTCTAATCCTTCTAATGCCTATACCAGCCTACTAAAGACCTTTTTTAAAAAGTGTGTGTTGTCCTACAGACCTGTTTCAGTCTATGGAGGCCAAGGTAACTGAAGAGGCTCAAATGTACCTTAGAAGGTGAATTGTATTACAGAAAAGCTCCCTCCATTTTTAATTTTTTTAAATTAAACATCTGAAGAATTTTGAGTCTCCAAATAGACTTTAGATATTCTTTTCCCCTACTGTCCACTTCCTTACTTCCAAAGTCTGCCCTGGAAACAGAGCCAGACAGGGATTGTGTGTACTCTGGGACTTGACAGTCCTGAGTTTTTAAGGATCTTCTGAAGTTCCCAGAATTCTTTAGTGAGGAGTATTTTACAAGCTACTCCTCACCTGAGTCTTCTTCTGACATTGTTAATACCAAAAATAAAAATCCTGTCAAAATTTGCCTGGCTAATCTCAAGAAGGTCTAAGAAGAGTTCTGAACAACAGGAGTTTCTGTGTATCGAAGTAGTTAGAAATAGAGTCTGTATGTTATGGGGAAAAAAAAAAAACACATGAACAGTGCTCCTAGTTACGAAATTGTAAACCTGTGGGCAGTCCCTCCCCTGACAAAGACTATAAAGGGAATTCTGTATACTGTCAAAAAGGTAGTGCCTTATAATAACCTTTGCCTTGGCATGCAGAGTTATTCTATGTGGAGAAAGTGGGCAATTATTTACAAGAGACAAGGTTCTTCTTGAGAAGAGAAGTATCATAAGACTCCAACCCACTCCCACTTGATTTTCAACAAAATTAGAAGGGCTAATTGGGATGATTAGGATGATTCTCACTAAGAAGGAAAGGAGCTCAGGTACCTCAAAGTAGCATTCATTGTGAGGAAAAGAAAATTCTGGGTTTAAAACTTGCTGGGTAAGGACATGTGGCTAAGGTTCAAAACCCCTGTGAACCCAACAACCCAGCTAAGGTGGTTGTGTTCATTATGTAAGTGTGAATTAAAATAGCTATACTCGTGTGTCTCAAGCATGGAGGGAAACTACAGTTCTGGAAAGATCTGTAGATCAAGGCATCGCTGCAGCAGTGGACAAGTGTTCACAATACTGTATAAAGTTAATTTTCAAAAGTTTCACAGTGTGGCAGTAATAAAATAATTAGTGGACTGAACATACTAAGCATTTGGAGTGAAGTCTGATCTCTTTGGACTGAGTATGTTCCCAGGAGTTCTTGGACAATTAAAGAGAGAAGAAACCCTCGAGAGAGAGGTTGTAGACTTCCCCTCAAGTTGGACAAGCCAACTTTGAAGAAATACGTGACTATATCTCTTCTTCATGATGTGGACCAGTTAGATTAGAGATACATAATCTGAGTGCTGTAATACTCAAGAGAGAGAACACTGACCTGAACCTCAATTAATGTTTTCAAATATTTAGTAAATGTTTAGAAAGGCAATGGGAGCATACACAGATAAATAAAACATGGCCCAATATTCAAGAGACCTAACACCCTTTAGGCTGTCTTTGTGACTCGTGTTCCCTTGTAAAAACAGGGAGCAGATCATATACTTTGAAAAATAGATAACCAGTCAGGTATTTTCAGCATTGATTTCAGCCATGTCAACAGCAATGATGTCTTTATGATCAAACTATTGACCATCAACTGCAAGAAGATTCAATGCACAATAAGAATTTTATCATCTGGCGTGTCCAAAGTTGTTTTATTTTCCCTTCCCTGCATTAAATCAGATAGAAAATTTGATGAAAATTTATACTTCATCTCAGATTCTATGAGATCATTCTCATCATGATTTGGTTTAATAGACATATTTCTTTAAATAACACTACTGAGTTAACCTGGAACACTCTATAGTTGATTTTAGATTGATGAAATGTCTGAGGTCAATCTTGGTTTAATTGAATATTTCAATATCAGATAGTCACTCTGTTGACAGTCTTTTAACAGGCAGGCTTTGGTGGTAAAATCTTTAAAAGCAGAGATGTGAAAAACCTGGCAGAAAGTTGCCTCATTTAAGGATAGATTTTAACCATAAAAGACAAAGTATAATGTATCTACTTCACAAGTACAGAGAAAGGAGAAATTCTCCTGCATTTAACTAAGAAGAACGAGACCCCTTATGAGAACTTTTTCAGATCTCAGTTCTGATTTAATTTTTCTATACTGTCACATCTCAGTCTTTATTTTAACAGTTTATCATATATTGATATTTATCTTTGGGTTAAACATTTGAGGGAGCCATTACTTTCTAAGTTTAAATAAAGATGTACTATGATAACATGTATATCCTCAGGTGCTTTTGCAAAACTATCCAATAAGTCATCACATTTTAGATAAATGGTAGCTGTGATTTTTACAGAATTAGAAGCTTTAATTCAATTGGTTATACTTGTTTCCAAGTCTGTATAACAAGGTAAGGAAGGACATTGAAGGAAAAAGGGGGGGGGGGGAGCCGTTACAAGCTTAGGAGCAATGTCAGAGTTCTACCTATTCATATATGTCAAGCTGTAATGAATATTAAAAAGAAAAACAAATGTCTACATTAAGCCATTTTAGTTTTTTAAAACATTATTTAACACTTAAAGAAATATATCTAGTTTAATCACAGAGTTAAAGTATAAATGGTCTATACATTTTAGTGCTGCAAATACATTATAAAAAGGTCTTTAGAGATATATATAAAATTTGAGTATGATAGTATATATATAATTTTTCATTTCTTGTCTTTTACAGATAGATAGGAGAGTGAAAGATATCCTCTAATAATACCTGTAATTCAAAATTTAAATTTTCTCTGACTTCACCATTATAAGGCATTTATCCCAATATTAAAAGTAAATGCTTCTCATGCCATATCTATTTATTCAAAAATGTCTGATTTGAATCATGTGTACAGATCCAGATTCATTTTTCAGATACACATATTATTTCCAAAATCCACTCAGCTTATTGACTCTTCATATGTCTGTACACAAAGTAGAAGCCAATTGGACTCCACCTTAGTCCCTATGCATAGAATCATTGTTCCATTCCTGAATCAAGATCTGTATCTGGAAGGCAGGGCCAAGATGGCGGAGAAGTCAGACACTACTGGTGGACCCTCTTATAACAAGGACCCGAAAAAACAAGTGAATTGATTATATATCGCAATCGGGGAGCCCTGAACATCAAAGGTGGAGTTGAGGAACAAGACTGAGTGGCAGGGGGAGGGAGAGACCATCGGAAGCAACGAGGTGTTGCCAGACCTGACCCGGCGAGTGCCTGAGCCCTTCAGGCCTGATCAGCTAGGGGTGAGCGGTGAGGCAAGCAAACGGCAGTGCTCTGGAGGCGTGTTTTCTGCACCAGGAGAGACCCAGGGCCAGGAAGTCTACACGGCCACCCAGAACCAGTGAGAAGCAACCTTGGATCCGCGAAAGACAAGTAATTGCGTAAGGCCTACGGCGTGGATCAAAAATACCCACCTTGGGGAAAAATATCTCTACCATTCACCTCCCCACTCCCTGCTCTGCACTGGGTCTGGGACCGGCTTCAGCAATTGCCGAGTCCCCTGGGCCAGAAGTAGGATCCATTACATGCCCAGAGCCGTTCTCCCTACCTTGGAGAGTGAACAAATTAACAAACAGGGGAAAGAATAAACTGCCAGTTCCCCTAAGCCAGGAACAGGGTAAGAACAGCTCCTTTGCCTAGGCATAGGCATAAGGGATCCATGGACTTTGAGTGCCTTTCCCCCTGCATAGACTTGTGTGCACCCATCTCAACAGCATAGGCCCTCATTACCACAGAACAACAGGGTATATACTGGAAGTCTAACTTCAACTGTTTCAGCTGTGAAGTGGCAGGTTCTTGTCATTTGACACTGCTCTGCCCATTAAGCATGGTCTTCGCCTAGCCATATCAGGCAACTGAGGACGGGTAGTTCCACCCACGCCACCTAGCCCCCTGTGATAGGGGCCCATGAATAAGAGGTGCTCCCCAGTCCTTACAGCCAACAGCATTAGCTGCTCATAGTCCGGCTACAAAACCCACCCACCTACACGCTCTGGAGAACAGGGACATGCCTTCCTCCTGGACATTGAGGGGTGGCCATCAGCCCACTGCCTTGCGAAGAGTGTATGCCCCTGTGCAGCCAGATGCCTGTGCCTACACCAATCACCCATGCCTGTCTAGAAAGTGAGAGCCTATACAACATACTTGATGGCTATCCACCTGGGCACCTGAGCTGAATTCATACAGGAGAAGCGGGCGGACTCCTGAGCTCACATACCTAGTGACAGATCTAACTGCCTGGTGACAGGACATTAGAGCTTCAAAGGTACCAATAATCAAACTAGCTCATATGAGCAGCCTATTTGGGCATATGAAAACAAAACAAGAAGCTAGGACACAGTAAGCAAACATAAAATAAATAAATACAATAACTTGTTGATGGCTGGGAGACAGCAGTCAATATAAAATCACATAAAGAGGCAATCCATGATGGCTTCGGCAAGCTCCCAAAATAAATAATCAAGAAATTTTCCAGAGGAGGAAAATATCTTGGAATTACTGGAGGCAGAATACAAAAGATTCATATAGAGAACTCTTCAAGAAATTAGGAAGGAAATTAAGCAAAATACAGGACACGCAATAGAGGAAATTAAAAAGATCAGAGAAGAGCATGATGACAAATTTAACAGGCTGCAAGAATCCATAGAGAGACAGCAATCAGAAATCCAGAAGATTAACAATAAAATTTCAGAATTAGACAACTCAATAGAAAGCCATAGGAGCAGAATTGAGGCAATGGAACTCAGAATTAGTGAGATTGAAGATAAAGCACTTGACAACAACTTATATGAGGAAAATTCTGATAAAAGGATTAAAAAAATAAAGAAACCATAAGCATTATGTGGGACTCTATCAAGAGGAATAACCTACAAATGATTGGAGTACCAGAACAGGGGGGGATAAGAGAAAATACAGAGAGAATTGTTGAAGATTTGTTGGCAAAAAACTTCCCTGATATCGTGAAAGATGACAAGATATCTATCCAAGATGCTCATCGAACCCTACATAAGGTAGATCCCAAAAGAAAGTCACCAAGACATATTATAATCAACCTTGCCAAAACCAAAGATAAAGAGAATTCTAAGAGCAGCTAGGGATAAATGAAAAGTCATCTACAAAGGAGAGTCAATAAGAATAAGCTCGGACTACTCAGCAGAAACCATGCAGGCAAGAAGGCAATGGAATAACATATATAAAGCCTTGAAGGAAACAAACTGCCAGCCAAGAATTATACATCGAGCAAAACTGTCTCTCAAATATGAAGGTGAAATTAGGGCATTTCCAGATAAACAGAAGTTTAGGGAATTTGCAAAAACCAAACCAAAATTACAAGAAATACTAAGGGGAGTCCTCCGGTTAGAAAATCAGTAACCTCAGATAACAACCCAAGACTAGAATACAGGACAGAGCAACCAGATATCAACCCAGATAGGGAAGTCACAAAAGTAAATCAAAACTAAAACACTGAAAATAGGGAAACAGATGTCAATATGTAAAAGATGACAACATTAAAACAAAAAAGAGGTACTTAAAAAATGTAGACATAGATTTTTCATATGGAGGGGAAGTCAAGGCAATATAAAGAAATAAAAGACTGGTATAAACTTAGAAAAACAGCAATATATATTAAGGTTACCACAAAGGAAACTAACAATCCTACAAGTCAAAATAAAAAATTAGAAAAATAAAGACTCAGCAAACACAAAATCAACAACAATGAAAAAGAGGAAAAGAAATACATAAAGAAAAAAGACTTCACACAGAAAATTACGGGGAACAAAGAAACTATGAACAACACACACAAAAAACATCAAAATGACAGCACTAAACTCATACCTATCAATAATTATGCTGAATGTAAATGGACT